>NC_056732.1:1814296139-1814618639 GCF_019279795.1 Protopterus annectens
GTTCCCCACCTTGCCTCTGTGGACATCTTTTTGCCACATGGCCCCACTGGTTTCATTCAAAACATTTAACCCTAGGTCCTGGATGTGTACCTGGACTAGTGGCTTCCCCTGCTGCTGGCAGATTCTGTTGGGGTAGTCTGAGCTGCCTACCATGGGGTCCTTTAGACCCACAAGCAGTACTGGAGGTCCCTTTTGTATGCAGGAATGCCCTGCTTGGTAGGTATAATTCTCCCTTCTTCCCCAACTCCTCTGAAGTAACACATTATCTATCAGCTAACCAGATCCTCATGTTCTCAAGCAAAGTGCTAAGGGCTTGTTCCCTCAGCAAAAAGTCTGCCAGCCCTTCAAAAGTGGTGACCTGACATCCAGTCACTGGCCTATGAAAATAAGTGCTCAGTTCAGCAACATATTCACACACTTTCATCTGCCTTGTGTCTATGCTCACAAAACATTTTCCTTTAAGTTTCAGGTGTTAGCTTAAAAAATTCTAACAAGCAATTCTTAACAGCAGTATAATCAAAACAGTCAACGTCAGACATTTTGGACAAAATAGTTACAGCTTTACTATGGAATAAGGGGGTCAGGAACCATACACAGAGCCTTTGGTCAACATCATACTGTTTACATACCCTCTCAAACATATGAATGAAACTATCAAAATCATCCCCCTCTGTAAACTGCGGAAGAAATTTACTGACCCTTTTCTGCTTCTGGGGTCCAGTTACTCCCTTCCATATTACCTCCATGATTCTGGTGAAGATCCAGCATCTCCTTTTCATGGCCTCACATTCCTTTTCCACAGCTTTCATTTTCAAATGCCTGGCCTCCAACTCAAGTCGTTTTAGCTCCAGATGGATTTTTAATTCCTCTGCACAAAGGTTGAGCTGTTCATTCCCTGAGTATTGTACATCTCCACAGTCAGTCTGATCATTCTCCTGACTGTTATTTTCTGATGCAGCTGTGACCAAAGCTGCAATCATGTCTGCCTTTGTCAGGTTTCCCTGCACCAGTCCTTTAGCCCAGCACATCTTGGCAAGCTGGCTCCTTTTCAGCTTTCCATACTCCTCTGCTGACATGCTTGCCTGTTCTGCCTGACTAACTAAGCTCACAAAAGAAAGAAAACAATTGTGATCTGAACTCTAAATATTCACTGTGTGGCTGATTTAGAGTACAAAAACACCTTCAGTTGTTAATACAATGTAGGCTGGGGTGGAGGAGAGTAGAGATCCCTTTCCAGAATTTTTGAGAGTTGTTTTTGTTATGGTTTTGGAGTACAGAGAAATAGTTTTGACGATCATAAGTAATGAGTTTTTTTACTTTATTTCAGAGCATTTTATATTCGTTAAGGAGTGGAGTTGTCTTATGTTTTTGGTAGCGTGCCCAGACTTTGTCTCTCTGTCTCATGGTAGCAAGAGTACTTTTGGAGAGCCATGGGGCTGATTTAGTTTTTATTCTCTTTGTCCGTAAGGGAGCTTGGGAGCCTAGTAATTTCAAGAATGTTGAGTTGAAGTATGAGACTGCATTGTCTAGAGGTAGTGTTTTTAAACAATTCCAATTAACTGCTTGTAGTGAGTTAGAAAAGGTTATTGGGTTGAAGTTTTTTTGGTTACGGATAGTAATATAGTTATGGGTTCGTTGAAGGATAGTGGGAAGCCGGTGGGTAAAGGTGGGTATGTGGTCACCAAGTGGATCGGGAAGAGTGCCACTGTTGGTGAAATAGTCAGGATGGGACACTAGAATCCAATCCAATATACTCCCATTGGATGGGTTTTTGGCTGGGTGAGTTACCAAAGTGATGAGTTGTGAGAAATTGTAGAGGTTGATGTTAATGGGGTTTGTAGGAGACTGGATAAGGGCCCAGTTAATGTTTACATCTCCTTGGATTATGGTTTCATTACTAATGTTACTGGATAGCCAGGAAAGGATAAGTTCGAGAGTGGAGATATTATCCCCTGGGGGGATATAAAGGGAAGCTATACATATGTGTTTATAATTATTGATTTGTAGTAGGGTAAGGAGAAGTTCGGCATTGTTAAAGTGTGGGATAGGTTTGTTGTAGGAGAAACTACTAGGGAGGAAGAATATAGAAGGGCTACTCCTCCACCTTTTGTGAGCTCTGTCTTTTCTTATGATGGAGTAGTTTGGAGGGACTATTTCAGAGTCGTTAATGTGTGGTTTTAGCCAGGTTTCAGAAATAGTGAGGATGTCAGGTTTATTGTGTGTGAGCCAAGCATGAAGGTTTGGGACTTTGTTTACTACACTTTGGGAGTTTAAGGAAGTGAATAATAGGGATTTATTTATGGTGGTTGTAGTGGTGGGGCCTGGATTAGGATGGATGTCTCCAGATATGAGAGTGCTAATCAGATGTAGTATGGAATAGTTTAGGTGAGTAGTTAGCAAGGAGATGAGATTGGGTTATTTTGTGAATTGGAGGGTTTTGCTAGTAGTTATGGTGATGGAGTTAGCGTGGTAGTAGATAAGTTTGTGTCGAAAAAGAAGGAGGTTATCTGAGGGGTATAAATGGGGGGGAGATAAGAGGGTATGAGTGTGAGAAAGGTGAGTTGTGAGGATTAGTTGTGTGAAAGGGTTGGAAGTGGATGGAAATTGTGGGCTGAGAAAGATGGTAGAAAGAGGATAAGGTAAGGAGTAGTAATAGTGAAAGGAAGAGGAAGGAGTGTTTACAGAGCATTATGGGAAAGAGTTTAATAGAGTAGTGGTATTAAACTAGAGAAGTAAGGTATATAGGAGATAGTATGTATATAGGAACTAGATGTTATCTAGGTAGTAGTGTATGGGGAGTTGTATTAGATTGGAGGGGGTGTGGTTTGGGTGTGGGAATATAATGGGACTGGTTATGTAAGATAATGATGGGGAGTTGACTGTAAGTTGGTTTTGGCGGTAAAAAAGAGGGTGTGTTTTGGAAGTGGGATACTGATTGGAGTAGTGTGGCAGTGGGTGTGGTATTAGGAGGAATAAATGTAGATGTACTGGGGGCGGGTGAGAATTGGGGCAGGGTAGGGGAGCGGAGTGAGCCCGCAGGGCGAACAGAGCGGGTATGCCCAGAGAGCAGAAGAGGTATGAGAGACTATCAGTAGAGCAGTGTTTGTAAAGTGTAAGTAATAGAAGGGTAAGTGGAGGTGGCCTAGCTAAGGTTGGAAGAGTGGGCTAAGGTATTAGGTGAAACGAGAGGGACAGAGATGTGTCAGCTGTGAAGCAGAAGGAGACAGTTTTTAAAATAAGTTTATTAGTTTTATTTTAAATTTGTAGTTTTAAATTTCTAATTCAGTGGAGAGTTTTAAGTAGAATTTAGTCTCAATTCAAAGGAAAAAGGGGTGCCCTGTAGTGGACTATGCACAATGCAAAGGCTCACCAGGGCATACTAGGCTGATAAGATAGGTGGAAGGGGAGAGCAACAGAACAGAGAGCTGAGTGAGGTATGGAGGACAAGGGAAAAGAGTTGAGGGGTTAGGCTGCTGGCATTCCTGACAGGGAATGTATTACTACAGTTAGCAGAGTAGAGTAGTTCTGGTTTAGCAGATGTACATACTTTCTTGAGTTCTGTTTTAGAGTCTCTAGGTACACTTTTCCTCAAGAGGGAGTTGAAGCAGCAGGGAGTATTGCTTTGGCAATAGGGAGTTCAGCTTAGTAAGGTCCAGTATCTACCCAGGCAGTGACACAGGGGGAAAGATTCAGGGCAAGAAAGCTGGAGGACAGAAAAAGACAGAGTGAGAAACAATGTTCGTTGGTAGCAGGCTAATTTACACTTTATATTCTGCTAATGCTTAAAGTAAGGAGGTAACTGGTGGGTAGGACTATAATACTGCACAGAGCTACAGTTATTAGCAGGAGGGATAAGGAAGAATACATGTAACAGCAAAAATATCAGAGCACATAGGTAGCATAAAAAACAATATTTGGAATGCAGTATATATATATAAAGAAAAAACAGAGCACAACATAAGCAAATTACTTTGCTACAACTAGATATGTCATAAACATTTACAGATTCTTCTAGTAGAATAAGACATAAGGGCAGGGCAAGGTCAGATACACTGTGCCTCACAGCAGCAATTCACAGAACACGTGGATGGAAGCACAATTGCCTGTAAAAGCTGTCGTCAGGAAAATTAAAAGTAGCACATGCTACTAATTAAGACATCATTTAAAGATAGAGCGTTAATCTAGTTTCTACAGTAGTGGTTAATTGAATACTAAATGCACCCCTAACACAGTATGGAGACCTTAGCTGGTAAAACAAAAAGATAGCACATGCTTGAGACGCTAACGCTATGTTTAGTTAAGTTAAAAGATAGCGTTTCCCTGGGAAGGCAGTCGCTATCAAAACCTATTAGCAGTATATCTTGTAGCAATTTGAAATAAAATAAGCTAAGATAAGCACCAACCAAGATAGCGCTTGCCTGGGAAGGCAGTCGCTATCAAGCATTAACAAGTTATCTTTACAGCCTTGGTAAAACAGATTAAAAAATAAAGCTAGCGATTAACTGACAGGGCAGTCGCTAAATTATAAGGAAATCATTGCAGCCTTCGTGATAGTGGGAAAAGAAAAAACCAAACAAATGAGATAGCGCATACCTGGGAAGGCAGAAGGCAGATGCTATCAAAGAGTTAGTAATTACACATAGCAGCCTTCAATATTAAAGTCGCTAACAGAAAGTAATTACACATAACAACCTTCATCTTAAAATAAAAACAGTGGAAGCAACAATGTAAACTGTGGTAATGCAATATACTTGTTTGTCGACAACAGGACGAGGCAAAACTAGTTAAAGGATAAAGGCAGGAGACTCGTCTGTCGACTGCAGGACAAGGCAAAACAATTCAACACAGCAGGAATGCGATAGTCAATGGAGTTCAGAGGCAATCTAACAAAAAAAATGCAGTAGCTCACATAAACGCAATCTCTACTTACAGAGGATACACACTCACAGCCGAGGATGCACAGCAGCCAGAACGGGCGAGTTTAAAGATGGCGCCTAGGGATAGGGAGTGACTTTATCATTTCCTGGGGAAGGATGGGATAGGGGGAGGAGCTGAAGTAGGATACTGGCAGGGACAGAGAGGACGAGCTTAGTGAATGCAATAAAAAAAAAAAGGGCGGGGGGATTCCTGAAAATGGAACAGACCAGGGAGTGAAGAGGGAGCAGAGGCTAGGAAAAGGGAAAAAGTAAGAGAGGGCAGGATATGTAATAGAGAGAGAGAAAGAGAGAGACAGAGATAGAGAGAAGTACACAATGGAGCTCGAATGGTTGTAGAAGAGCACAGATATTGTAGGAGGGAAATAGATACAGGATAAGAGGGAGAGAGAAGGGAGATAAGGAAGATAGGGTACAGGGTAGCTACAGGGTAGATAAGCCCAGAGAGCAGAAGAGGTACGAGAGGCTATCAGTAGAGCAGTGTTTGTAAAGTGTAAGTAATAGAAGGGTAAGTGGAGGTGGCCTAGCTAAGGTTGGAAGAGTGGGCTAAGGTATTACGTGAAAAGAGAGGGACAGAAATGTGTGAGCTGTGAAGCAGAAGGAGACAGTTTTTAAAATAAGTTTGCTATTTTTATTTTAAATTTGTAATTTTAAATTTCTAATTCAGTGGAGAGTTTTAAGTAGAATTTAGTCTCAATTCAAAGGAAAAAGGGGTGCCCTGTAGTGGACTATGCACAATGCATAGTGCATGTTACACAGGATGACATAGTTATTTTATGCTACAGCATGATGTTTTGATGAGTGTTGGAAAAAGCTGTGGAATTGCATATTGTTCTAAACCTATGAATTTACAGAGCACAGTATTTACACAAGTGTCAAAGCACAATTCTAGGTTTTATATTGTCTGACAATACTTTATAGCTGATGACAGCATCAGAGTCTGGGGATAGAAAGATGGTACTAGCAGTATCCCACATACTACTGTAAAATATTCTCTCTATTGTCAAGCAAGTGCGCACACACACAGGCACACACACACACACACACACACACACACACACACACACACACACACACACACACACACACACACCAGTTGACTGCAGTGAGAACAGAATCTCTACCTAAGTACATGGACTAGACACCTCTGTATTTAATGCAAGTGCCACAGCACAAGTCAGACTTGGAGAGTGTCAGACAACAGGGGGAGCAACTACAGACCCTGGGAACTATTACCCCATTAACCTGATGAGTCTGGTATGGAAAGCTATGGAGTGCATCATCATGGACCTGCTTAACAAAGATATAGACAAGCTCCAAACTCTTGACCTCACACAGTTTGACGTTGTCCTGTGGAGATCCTGCCTGCTAAACCTGGTTGACTTCTTTGAGGCAGTCATCAAGGCTGTGGATGAGGGTAAAGCAGTGCATACAGCCTACCTCTACCTGGCCAAGGCCTTTAATACCATTCCCCACTCGGGTATCATTGATAAACTCAACAAACTAGGCATCAATACTTACATCAGTAGGTGGGTTGCAAATTGGCTCACAGACAGGACCCACAGAGTTAAAGTTGTGGATTCCAAGACAGACTGTTGATCAGTCATGAGCGGAGTCCCACATGGCCTGTTCCTGGTCCCTCTCCTGTTTGGCATGTACTTCTCAGAAGTCCAGGTCAACACAGAAGGACTCTGGCTGACCAAGTTCACTGATGACTGCAAGCTAGGAGTCATTATCAACTCCCCAAGTAATGCAGACAACCTACAAAAAGACCTTTCTGAGACCAATTACTGGCGTCGGAACCATGGCCTAAAGCTTAATGCCAAAAAAGCATTATCATCTCCTTTGGGTAAAACTCTGTTCCCACAAATTACCACTTTGATGGGAGCCCACTGAACATAAGAGATCTGGGCACCCAGGTCAACAGCCACCTCACCTTCAACCACCACATTGCCACTGTGGTCAGAAAGGCCTTCTATGTGGCACATCTTATAACCAAAGATTTCACATCTAGGAAGAAAGAAGTCATCATCCCTCTCTACTCATCCCTCATTAGACCAATCAAATATAACAACCTGTTTGGCATGTATCTAACCAGACAACTACAACAGCTGGAGAGGCCACAAAAGTACCTCACAGAAAGGATCCTAGGCCTTAAGCACATGTCTTACATGGACAGACTCAAGAAACCTCAGCTGTTCTCAGTCTCATCATCTTCTTAGAGGTGATCTCATGTCCAACTCAGCCCTACTTGAAATGCTACACCTAAAGAAATCCCCCCGCTCTACATGCTCCAGAGATCACAACTTCATTACCACAATTAACAGAACATGCTGGAGGGATAGGTTAATCTCTCAAAGACTGCTCATACTCTGGAATAATGTTCCCATTCATGTCAAGCAAAGCACCTTGCTGGCCCTCTTCAAGAGAAATCTTGACGAGTGGATGGGTAACAGAAAGTTCAGTACAGGGATCATTCCAGTTGCCGTACTAGATATGGGCACTGTGAACTAACATCAGGTGGCATGGTGCCTAGGCAATTTTTTGGGGTTAGGCTTGTAAATGCTCCAGGGCCATTAGCCTAGTACACACCTATGAACACTTCATAAGTGATGACTTCAACATTGTCTTGTGAGAGGACGTTGGTACTAGCAGTATCCCACATGCTGGTGTAAAATGCTGTCTCTAATGTCAAGTAATTGTGTAGACACACACCACTTGACTGCAGTGAGAACAGAACCCCTACCTAAGTACATGTACTAGAAACCTCTGTATTTAACACAAGCATCACAACACGTATGATTTAGTGTGTGTCAGACAGCACTTCATAAGTGAAGACATCAGCTTTGTCTTATGAGAGGACGATGGTACTAGCAGTATCCCACGTGATGATGTAAAATGCTTTATGTAATGTCAAGCAAGTGTGTACACACCAGTTTACTACAGTGAAAGCAGAACCCCTACCTACCTAAATACATGGACTGGAAACATCTGTGTGTAATTCACGTGCCGCAACATAAGTCTGACTTGGAGAGTATCAGATGAGAAAAGATGTTGGGAAGCTTGTCTGAAATGGATGTGTAGGTATGTCCAACTGTCAGAATATTGGTAGTTCATGAGATTGAAGTGATGACTACAAGATACACAGTTATGCTTTTCTGACCAGACAGACACACAGACACATACAGTGGACTGCGGTGAGATTAGAACCCCTACCTAACTAGGCACATGGACTAGAAAACTCAGTAGTTAATACAAGTTCCGTGACACAAGTGTGATTTTTACAAGGTTGAAGGGCAATTTATAGTGGATGACATCATCACTGGAAGTTGAAGAAAATATGTTGGGAGGCCTGTCTGAAAGTGATGTGTAGGTTTCTCCAACTGTCAAAATATTAAAGTTCTGCATTATCCCTGATTGATGTGTGTGCAAAGTGTAGTAGTTTCTGTTGAGTTTCCAGTGTACATGTATACATTATAAAGATGTGCATTACTAGCTGAGTTAAGTACAAACTTGCAGTGTTAAAGATTGTACTGAATTTCATTTTTATGTCTATTTAATTGTTTCATTGAATATTGTGTCTGTGTCTCTCTGTAGTTATTTTTCTATTTAATTGTTCCATAGAATACTGTGGTCTCTCTCTCTCTCTCTCTCTCTCTCTGCAGTTAGTTTCCTACCCACCCTTCTTGTTCTTGTTTTGGTATTAACCTTGGTGGCTTTGGAATTGCCCACCCCTCCTGTAAATTTGTGTTTGAACACTCCTCCTGGGTCTATCTCATTTGTCCACTCAACCGAGTACAATGAGATCATATTTTGACTTCAGACACTCCTACCAGTCCTATCTGTTCAGCTGTATCCCAACTGTGTTCCGGTCTAGTGTCACTAGCTCACTCTACCTAATACAGAGAAAACAGTTGTGAAGGGGAAGCCTCTTAGGTCCTTAGTTTTGAATTATCTTCTGTTTCTTCTTTCTCCCTTTCCACTTTCCAAAAAAAAATTCTAAGCTTGTTTCCTGCCTTTCCTGTAACTAGTCTAGTCCAGATACAGATTTGCTGTAACCAGGACTGTTTGTAAGCTTCTGAGCTCCCAAAGCCTTTCTGTGTTGGAGGGAAACCTTCTAGCTTATCAGTGGAAGTGGTAAGCACTAGGTAGCCTATCTACCACAAGAGTTGTTTCTGGCCCAGAAATTGTGGTTTATTGGCCATTTGGGCAGTTTTTCCATCTCTTTTGGTTTAAAAGCCTGCATTTGCACTTGTTTCCCACCTTTCCTGTAACTAGTCTAGTTCAGATACAAATTTGCTGTATCCAGGGCTTTTTGTAAGATTCCAAGCCTCTCAAGCCTTTCTGTGTTGGAGGGATGCCTTCTAGCTTATCAGTGGGAGTGGTAAGCACCAGGTAGCCCATCTACCACAAGCATGGTTTCTGGCCCAGAAATTGTAATTTATTGGTCGTTTGTCAGTTTCTCCATCTCTTTCAACTTACTTGTTTAAAAGCCTGCATTTGCACTTGTTTCCCATCTTTCCTCTAACTAGTCTAGTCCAGATACAGATTTGCTATATCCAGGACTGTTTGTAAGCTTCTGAGCCCCCCAAGCCTTACTGTGTGGGAAGGAAGCATTCTAGCTTATCAGTGGGAGTGATAAGCACTAGGTAGCCTATCTATCGCAAGATCCAAGTACAGATTCTTAGTTTTAGCACTTGAATTTGCTTATTCGTCCTCAGCACTTGTTCAGAACTTGTTGTTAGCACTAAATAAGCTACAAATTACTACAGCACTCAACCTTCCTCTTTACCTAGAGGAAAACAGTTTTTGTACTTACTTTCCTCACTTGCTTAGAGAAAAACAGCTCTTATACTCACTTTCCTCGCTTGTCTAGAGAAAAGTCGTATTTTATTCATGCATGTCCAAGGGTCAGCCCCCAGTGTTCTCTCCTATCTATCTGATGAATCTGGGCATCTTGGGGAATGTAGCAATTGCCTCATGTACACAGACAACCCTCTCCTCCTACCACCCAACACCACAACCTGTGAGAGATGCACTTATCTAGCCAAACTGGAGGTAAAGCTCTCTCCAACCAAGACTGAACTTGACAGTCAAGAGGAGAAGGTAAACACTTGCACCACACCACACCCCACTCATCACTTAGTCCCACTAAACCTACACCACCAAAATCCCCACATAGAAACACAAAAACATTTGTGGAGGCTCTCAATAATAACCTGTTCAAGCAACAGAGACCTCCAAAGCAGAAATGCAAGCAACCTCCACCCCCCAACACAACCCAAATGACACATAGCCCACAGACTCAGTGTGCCACTCAACCACAGCCCATAGGGCAAAAAAAGTACCCAACACACTAGTCATGGGTGACTCTCTAGTCAGGCACACTGAGGTCCCACTCACCAGGCTAAACAAGGAGAAGGTTACTGTCAGTTGCCTGTAGGGTGCCAGGATTTGCCACATAACCCATGCACTCAGGTCACGCCACAAGTACAAATATGACTCTGTCATTGTCCGTGTTAGTGTGAATGACCTGAGAAGTACCTCCCTGGACTACATGAAGAGAGACATGGAAGTGCTCTCCGATCTTGTAGCCCAGGCAGGTATGACCCTAGCCCTGAGTAGCATCCTGCCATCACCCAGAATGATACAAGTACAAGGGCAAAATGATTGACTTCAACAATTGGCTAAGCTTCTGGTGTCATTCTAAAGGGATCCAGTATCAGGGATCCTATCCAGGGAAGGAAATACTGTGGGAAGAAATAGCCAGGGAATTGTTTTGGCTAGGCTTGTATAGGCCCTAGGGCTGATAGCCCAGTAACAACCTATGAACCTATGAATCTGTCTACCTGGGATGACATGGTCAACAGACCATGATGCTTTGCCAGAGATGGCCTGCACCTGACACCCCTGGAATTCTGGATAATTGCTAAGGCTCTTGCTGTCCCTATAGTGCCTTTTTTAGGCAAGGTTCAAATGAAAAATTCACCACCGTAACAGGAACAGGCAAGCAAAAACTGAGGATAATCTTACTCAGTGCTAGAAGTCTAAATCTCAAAATGCACTCCCTCGAGGCCCTCCTTAAAATGGAGAACATTATTATCTGTGCAGTGACTGAGACCTGGTTCAAGGCTCCAGAGAGCACCCCTGCATTACCAGGCTATAACTCATACCACACTTTTTGGCCGCCTAACCTGGACCAGAGCACCAAAGATGGAGGTGTGTACATATTCATTAAGGATATCCACACCTCCAGGCTAGTTGCTCAGCATAATGCATCCAAGGTTATCCAAGTGACTCACTGACTTACCTGTTAATTCTTCCCATTCACTGATTGTTTCCTGCTGAACTCCACTCTCTTGTGTCTTCCCGCTCCGTTCGCCCTTCGGGCTCACTCCGCTCCCCTACCCTGCCCCCAATTCCCACCCGCCCCCAGGGTGTCTACCTTTATACTCTCTTAACCACTCCCCCTCTATTTTTTATTTATTTTCCAACCAACCACTCACTTACTTCTAGCCACGCCCTACACTTATACCTCCACACCCACTAGATATACATCTCCCCCTATTACCTCCAGCCTTTCTCACAAAGGCTAATCCTTTTCTCCTCCTCTCGCTACTTATACTTACTACTCTCTTATTACTAACCACACCCCTCACTTATATCTCCACACCCACTAGATACAAACCTTCCCCTATTATCTCTAGCCTTTCTCACTAAAGCTAGTCCTTTTTCCTCATCTCACTAACTATACTTATTTCCTTCTTCTCTTAACATGCCTAACCTATGCCATTGTCTACTACTATTTTCATTGTTCACTTCTCTTACCACTACCTATTTCCTTACCTCCTATGAACAACCCCTTCTCAAAACTCTTTTCATACCATCCAAATACACTACTACATCACTTCCTGTTTTATACACAAGCTTTAATAATTCCACATACAACCACAGCTACATCCAAGCTAAATATCATCGACTTTTTCATATAAAACATTCATTTCTTAACAATCGAAAGTTATTTGACTTTAATCCTAAACTTATCCAATATCACAACTTTACTTTGTTCCACTCCCTTATAGATGGAGACATTCATCCTAACCCAGGCCCAAAGTTTCACTCATCCTTCTCTAACAGTAAAGAATCTCATTCTATCCCCTTACTATCAGCCCAATCCTCTAAATCACTCTTAATTGCCTATCTGCAACAAAATTACTCAAGTTCATGCTCTCCTAGATGTTCACCACTTCGACATCTTTTGTTTAACTGAAACATGGCTTAAACCAACAATAATAGATACTGAAATTATTCCCCCGGGTTACAATATTATTCGACAAGACCGCATCAAGAAAAAAGGTGGAGGGGTAGCAATTCTTTATAAAGCAGGATTACAAATCAGTAAAATAAACCACAAACTACATTCTGATGGCAATGCAGAAATAATTATTTCAAAACTACAACTAAACAACCAGAAATCAGTTAACATCATCTATACTTATTTCCCACCAGGTAACAATCACAATAAACTAGAAGACCTATTAAGTTGGCTTTCTCTAAATTGTCCACAAGAAACAATATTACTAGGAGACGTTAATACCGACTGGAATTTATGCAACAATACCAATCCATCCTCTCTGATCAACTTGCATGGTTTCACACAAGTCATCAATTCCGCAACTAGAATAAACAAATCTAATAACAAAGAAAGCATCCTGGACTGGATATTAATAAATGGTCCAGAGCAAAACTATATAACAGGAACCCTACCTGATGACCTTAGCGATCACTCTCTAATATATATAATCAGACATAAAACAAATGTTAGCATTTCTCCCCCTGTTAGAACTATATGCAGTAAAAAACACTTTGACCAGGAACTGTTCCTAACCGAACTTAAACATTGTAAATGGGAACCCCTTAAGTCCCTTCCAATAAATGAAGCAGTATCCTACTTCAATAATACCTTCCTAACAATCCTAGACCATCATGCCCCAATTCGTACCATAAAAGTGAAAAACAAACCAGCAGCATGGCTCACAAGTCAGACTAAAAAGCTAATCCTTTCCAGGAATAAATCTTGGACCAAATGGCGTACCACAAAACACATAACTGATCAGCAAAATTTCAGGCAACAAAGAAATATAACTAAAAAAGCAATCCTACAGGACAAGAAGAACTTCTATATCCAACTACAAAAATCTTCCCTTCAGCAACCACAGAAGTTCTGGACCTCTATTAACAGGCTTATATCCCCAGATAAAGTAGACACACCAACTCCACTTGGCACCAACTCTGATGACCCTACACAAACAGCAAATGCCTTTAATACCTTCTTTACTACAGCTGTACAAAACTTAGCAAATCAACAAAATCCTGACACTGCCAACTTGCCCGCTACAAGCCCCACTCCCCCTCCTTTCCACCTAGAACCAATACCCACCTCCTACATCTCCTTACTTCAAAAACTTAAACCTTCTACCCCCTCAGCTGACAAATTACCTGGGGAATACCTCCAACTAGGAGCCTCAGCTATTGCCTACCCAATCTCTACATTGATTAACAGAACAATTAAAGAATGCACTATTCCATCAATCTGGAAAATCTCACATATTATTCCCCTTCACAAAGGTGGTGATTCTACTGAATACTCAAACTACCGTCCCATAGCTCTTCTGTCTCCACTTGCTAAAATAATGGAGAAATGCATCCATAAACAATTAATTACCCACCTACTCCACCACAATCTCTTAGCATACTGTCAACATGGCTTTCGTCCTTTCCACAGTACTACCACAGCCCTGCTTTCTTTTACCAACTGTATCAACAAAAATCGAAACAATAATTTCCTGTCATCAGCACTCTTCGTAGATCTTTCTAAAGCCTTTGATATGGTCAACTATAAACTTCTACTCCACCTTCTGAAGTCCCTATCTCTTGATAAATCCGCCTTGAACTGGTTTACATCCTACCTGGATAATCGTAAACAAGCAGTTCTCTGGCAGAATCATCTTTCTGAACTCCTTCCTACCTCCTTAGGTGTCCCACAGGGCTCAATCTTAGGCCCACTTTTATTCTCCATTTTTATCAATGACCTTCATCTCTCTATTCCCTTCTCTACCTGCATTCAATACGCCGACGACTCCACAATTATTTGTTCAGCATCATCCCAAACTGAACTTCAGTCTTTCACACAAAAATCTTTCACCACAATAGAAAAATGGTTCTTAAACCATTGTCTTCTCCTCAACCCCCCCCCCCAAAAAACAAATTATTGCTGTTTACACCCTCACACTCATCTCCCCCTCTTCATTTTACATTGGAATCTAACAATGGTACCATTATTTCTCCCGACACCACCACCAAACTCCTAGGAATCACAATAGATAATCAACTTAAATTTAACTCTCACATAAACACTACAATAAAATCCACCAACAAAAAACTTGGATCCCTGTATAGAATTAAACAATTTCTAACACCTCTAGCCAGAACTACAATAGCAAGAACTCACTTAATCTCTACCCTATTATATGCCTCCCCCATCTATACCAACCTGTCCCAAAACAATCTTAACAAACTAGCTAGATCATATAATAACATTGCCAGATTTGCCACTAACTCACCATATAGGACTCATCACTGTCAAAACCTAAAACAACTAGGCTGGCTTGAATTACCTCACCTTCTACAATTCAACCAACTTATTATTGCCCATAAAGTCCTTTATCAACCAAACAACACCCCAATTCTCTCTATCCTCATAACACCATACTGTAACCTGAAAAAGCTACGCTCAACAAAAAAAAATGCTGATGCAAACTTCTTTATCTAATAACTCTGCAGGAGACTCTCTTTTTTCTAACTTTGTTGGGAAAATATGGAATCTCTTACCAATTGACCTTACAGCTCTTACATCTCTCCCACTATTCAAAACTAACCTTAAACATTTCCTCTCCAACCACTGGTTATGCTCTTGTAATAACCCTGACTAATTGCTTTTCTCTTGCTTTTCCTCTGTACTACCCTGTCTCCTTCTAAATTTCTCTTTTAAACTTGATTCTTTGAACTTATTTACTCACTGACCTTTTTACTCTTAGCTGCTCTACCTAACCCAACTACCTACCGATCCTATTTTCCAAATGCTGTCTTATCCTGTAGATGTCTTTAGTATCCTTTATATCCCTATCTTTTCTCTATTTACTTACTTAGTTTTTGGAAAATAATCAAGTCCTTTTTATACTATGTACCAATCTTTGTTTTTATTAATGTTTTGTTACACATTTTTTTGTACTGTTGTTTCTAATTTACTTGTAATATTAAATGTTTTGTGAGCTTGGAGCTTTTCTCCTCGGGCCTCTACTGAAAATGGACATCTATCCAGTTGGACTAGCCCGGTTAACAAATGTAAAATAAATAAAATAAAATAAAGTGCAACTAACTCTAGGGAAAGCTGCAATCCAAATTGTAGCTTGCTACAGATTCCCCATGATGCCCCAGGATTCCCACTCTTCTTTTCTTGATATACCGGAAAATATTAGGGTTCAACCAAGCACCCTAATAATGATCGATTTCAATTACCCCACCATTAACTGAGCGAATTACTCATGTACCAACTCCTTCGCTCAACGCTTTCTGGAATTCATAAATTCCAATGCCCTGGATCAACTTATCCACACCCCCACCAGGGGCAACAATATCCTAAACTTAGTCATTACTAACATGAGTGACCAGCGTTTCACACCTGAAGTCAACTCCTCATTGGTCAGATCCGACCATAAGCTAATCACCCAAAATATCTGCATCCCACCCCCACCCTCCGTTAAGGAAATCACAGTAAAAAATTTCTCCAAAGCCAACTTCATGCTTCTTAAGACAGAAGTGGTGAACTTCATGACACCCATGCAGATGGACAGTACAGTTACGAGTGCTGAATCCTACACAGATGCACTCTATAAGCACTTACATGAGTGCATGGATCATGCTATCCCAAACAGAATCAAGATGCTATCCTACAAAAAATGGAAGCCAATCTGGTGGTCCCCTGCCATAAACAAACTCTACAACAGAAGGAAGAAACTGTTGCAAAAGAGAGTAAAATCCCATGAGTGGAGGAGTTCCCTGGTCAGCCTCAGTAAGAAGCTGAGATCCCTTATAATATCCTCCAAAGCTAGCTATACAAAGAAAATCACCACTGATTCTAGGGACAACCAAAAACTATTCTATAGCTATGCCAAGAATCTCAATAGCAACACCCAGATATGCTCTGAGTTACAGCATAACGTCATGAAAATTACAGAACCAACTGATATTGCCAACGTCTGATAAGTTCAGTGCCAACTTTACCCCCCTTCACCCCCTAAAGTGCCCATATCTATACAGGAAGAATGCAGAGTCCCTGTAATCACAACTACGCAGGTAAAAGCTGCACTTTCTAAAGCCAAAAACAGCATCCATGGGACCGGACAACATCCCAGGCTGCGTTTTACTTGAACATCAGAACAAACTGGCTCCACACCTAAGCACCATGTTCAATCATAGTCTCACATCAGGCTTTGTGGCCACTGAATGGTGCACAGCAACAGTTATCCCACTCCAGAAAGGGGGAGCCACCACTGATCCCAGGAACTATCGCCCTATTAGCCTGATGAGCCTGGTCTTTAAGGTCATGGAATGTATCATCATGGAACTTATAAACAAAGACATTGGTAACCTCCAAACTCTGGACTCCACCCAGTTCAGGTTTGTGAAAGGCACATCATGCCTCCTGAACTGGATCAACTTCTTTGAGGCAGTTACCTAAGCTGTAGACCAGGGTAAGGTGGTTCACAAAGTCTATCTTGACCTCGCCAAGACTTTTGACACCATCCCCCATTCTGGAATTATAGCTAAACTCACTAAACTAGGTATAAATCCCTACATCAAAAGATGGGTTGCCAATTGGCTCGCTGACAGAAACCACACTGTAAAAGTTACAGACTCCAAATCTGACTTCAAACCAGTGAAAAGTGGAGTACCACAGGGTTCAGTCCTGGGACCTCTCCTGTTTGGTATCTACTTCTCTGAAGTACAGGCTAACACAGAAGGCCTTTGGCTAACGAAGTTCGCAGATGACTGCAAACTAGGAGCCATAGTTGAGTCCCCAAATGATGTGGACATCCTAAAGAAGGGCCTCACAGAGACAGATGCCTGGTGTCAGAGCCATGGCCTCAAGCTCAGTGCCAAAAAGTACATTGTCATCTCCTTTGGTAAAAACTCTGTATCGATAAACTACCAAATAGGCAGCAGTCTACTTAACACTGAAAGTGTGATAAGAGACCTGGGGACCCAAGTGAACAGTAGCGTCTCCTTTGGTAATGACATCGCCACAGGAATCAGGACATCCTTCTTCATGACACACCCCATCACAAAAGGATTCTCATCTAGGAAAAAAGAGGTCATTGTTCCCCTGTAGTCAACACTCATTAGACCCATTATAGAGTACAACGCCCCTTTTGGAATGTACTTCACAAGACATCTGCAGCAGCTGGAAAGGCCACAGAAGTACCTGACAAAGAGGATTACTGGCCTCAAATAGATGCCCTACACTGACCATCTCAAAAAACTCCAGCTTTACTCCATAGTATATCGCCTACTCCGAGGTGATCTCTGCCTAACATATAAAGTTGTGTCAAACCCAGAGCTGTTGGACATGCTACACCTAAAGAAATCCCAATCCCTCTGAGCTACATGCTCTAGGGACCTAAACCTTGTCACCACAATAAACAGAACATGCTGGAGGGATAGATTCCTGTCCCAGAGACTTCCCATACTCTGGAACAAGCTACCCATCTATGTCAAGTAAAGTTCCTCATTAGCACTCTTCAAGAAGAATCTTAATAAGTGGATGGGAAATAGGAACTACACCCTGGGGATCACTTGTGTGGCTCTGCTCGACAGGGGCACAGGAAAATAACTTTCTTGGGTGGCGTAAGCCAGGGAATCTTGTTGGCTAGACCTACTTAGGCCTTTGGAAGCCCTTGAAAGAGTCAGTAATTCGTTTTAACTAAATGTGTTTATTTGCATAAATGCTCTGGCGCTTCAGGATAGGATTTAACTGCTAGTTTACAAACTTGCTCATATACATGCATTTACTTTAAACTGCTTTCTGGGTTATTATCAGCTCTATTGGGACAAACGGGAGCCATTTTATTTTTTCTTTTACCTCCCCTGGCTTTCGACTATGTCATAGCTGCTTTCTGGGTTATTATCAGCTCTATTGGGACAAATGGGAGCCATTTTATTTTTCTTTTACCTCCCCTGGCTTTCGACTATGTCGTAGCTGTTTGGGATCATTTACATATCCCTCTGTGCTTAGCAGTGACCGTTTTTTTCTTTCACATTAGTGCCTAAGACGTGTACTTATCAGCAACCACTCCTCTAGTATGCTGTTAAGGGGTCTGCGAGCTCAGCGAGTGCTGCGGGAGCTCCTACATTTTAATTTACTACTCTATTTTGCCACATGCAATGCTGTTAGTGCCTAAGGGGTCTGCGAGCTCCGCGACAACTACTTGTAGCTATTGGGATCTTTATTTACCCTCTTTGCTTCAGTAGTGACAGTTTTCTTTTTTTTCCCTTAACTGTTCTTGCCTAACACATATACCTTGCCAGCAACCAATACTCCTGTATGCTGTTAATGCCTAAGGGGTTAGCGAGCTCTGCGATAGCTGCTGGAGCTCCCACATTTTACATTTCTATTATTATTCTGCCACAGACACTGTTGTTAGTGCCTAAGAAGTCTGTGAGCTCTGCGAACGATGCAGGAGCTTCTAAACTGTAATTTCTAATTTTATCTCGCCACAGGCACACACACTTAGGCTGTTATTGCCTAAGGGCTCTGCGAGTGCTGGAGGAGCTTCCTCCTTAAAATTCTAGTTATATACTTTATCAGCGACCATTATTCCTGTATGCTGTTAATACTTCATATGTAAAGTGCCTAGCCATTCTCTTGTATATCTGTAGAAGTACAATGTTTTTATGATTTTGCTTCAAACATATCTGTTTGCCTGAAATTGATACTGTAGTCTACTACTGCATTTTTCTGCTGAATTGCATACTGTCTTTGACTCTGAATTGTACTGTATGAAAGTGCCATACACAAGTTTTTTTCTCTGCTGCATTTTTCTCTGCCTTCTCTTTCTTTCTCCCTCAACAGCTGTTTCCTCCATCTTTACCTTACATTTTCTAACTCCCACTCTAACATACCCTTCTTCTAGATATATCCTCTTTGTTTTCACTACTTCCCTCTAAACCTGCACTAACTCCTACAATCTATTCCTGCATTTCTCCTCTTCCTCTTCTCTCCCTACTTTCACTTTTGCCTCTTCCTCTCTCCCCCCTCATACTTATTTCTGTTTGTTTTTCTCCACTCTCTTTACAGTATTCCACTCCTGAAGGTCCCGCTCTACCTCCTGAACTTACGGACTACCTCCTGCAAAAGCTCAGTTGGCTTACCTGGACTTCTGTACACACTAGTCTGGGCTCACCTGAAACAGAACCTCAGCGTGGAATCCCTAAAACGTTTTTCAGTAAATGTATGTAGCCATATACCTAATCTCAAATAGCTAAACTTCCATATTTGTTAACCAGTCTCTCAGTGTGTGTGACTCAGCAGCCTACCGCAGATCACAACAACTCCCCTCTCACTGGTACTCTGTCACCTCTGGCCTCCTATCCTTTTTCTGTACCCCTTTGAAGGCTCTCACTTTTTTCTCTGTTTACTGCTTATTTTTTACTGTACCTTAGAGTCTTTGCTCTATCTTACTCCCCATCCTTCTCTGCCTGCCATTTCTCCTTTCTCCACTAGGTGGCACCATCCTTACGCCTTTCTACCTGCTCCTACTCTATTAGTTCTTTTATTTCCAACTTTACCTCTAAATACTTCAAAGCCAAACCTCCCCTAACTTTACTCCACTTTCCCTACCTTATATTTTTCCACAATTGTTGCTCAAACTCTACTAATTTCTACCCAGTCTTACTGTACTTCTACCTACTTACCTCTGCTCCAACCTGCAGTGGCTGATACTTTTTCAGCTGAACTCTTCTGCCCTGTTGCTCTATCCCGCTCCGTTCGCCCTGCGGGCTCACTCCGCTCCCCTACCCTGCCCCCAATTTCCACCCGCCCCCAGTAGTCCTACATTTATTGCCATCCCATACTCCCTCCCCCTTACATCACCCAATCCCCTCACAGGACTACTCCTCCCATTTTAACCTAGAACCACCTCCCTCTCCACCAAACCATACCCCATTTAGCAATACTCCTCCCCACCCACCAATTCTTACATAACTCTTTCTAACTTACAAACTTCTTTTCTCCTCCAATCAAACAACTTTCTAAGATGCTCTCTGTTCCCACTATATTCCCTGCCACCACACTACTCCTGCACCTCATTCTTCTCCCTCTGTACCATACCACCTCTTACACCAACCTTTACCTAATCCCTCCATATAAACCTCCACATCCCTACCCTACAAATCATTTCCACAATATCTCTGCCTCTTTAACCCCCTTTCACCCCACCTTTCCCTCACCATTAAAACTCTTCCAAATACCCACCAAATACTACAAACCTAAACCAACCCCCTACCTTCCATTCCTAACCAAACACTCTCCTAACAAACTTATTCACCTTCTCTTTTACCTTTGCTTAGCAGGCGACATTCATCCCAACCCTGGACCAAACATTTCTCAAACAAGTAACCTTACCTCCAACAACAAAGCTAATTGTAAATACCTCAAATTCCTCACTATCAACGCCCAAAGCTTAGCTAATAAAATTACCCTCTTTCATGCCTGGCTTAACCACAATTCACCCGACATAGTAGCCATCTCTGAAACTTGGTTAAAACCACACATAACTGACACAGAATTTCTTCCTCCAGGATTTCAATCTCTCTGATCTGACCGCCTAAACAAAAGAGGTGGTGGTGTAGCTCTAATCTACTCCAACCACTTATCCATCACTCCCTTCCCAAATCCTATCCCTTCCTTTAATAATGCTGAAATAGTTACTGGCATTCTAAAATTAAATGACCAAAATAGTATCTGCATCATCTCCCTTTACATTCCCCCTGGTAACAACACCAATACCTTGGAAGACATCCTCTCGTGGACCTCCTCAAATATTAATTACGAAACCTACATAATGGGAGATGTAAATATTGACTGGCAAAAAATCATTAATCATAATCTCACCATATCAGTCAATCTCTTCAACTTTACACAACTTATTAACTCTACCACCAGGCCCAACAAAACCAACTTCACTGGCTCCATCCTAGACTGGATCCTGGTGTCTCACCCTAACAGAACTACTACATCTGGTGTCACTCCCGACCCACTAGGAGACGACCTCTCTGCCTACACCCATAGAACTACTTCCTCTTCACCATTCTCCCACAAAGTCTTGCATACTTGAAATTTATCTAACTTTAACCCCTCCACCTTCTCTGACTCCCTCAAAATCACCAACTGGAACCCACTAAAAACACTACCCCTAGATGAAGCCGTTGATTTCTTCAACTCCAAATTCCTTACTATCCTAAACTCCCTAGCTCCAATACGAACTAAAAGAGTTAAAGCCAAGACTGCCCCTTGGCTAACTAAAGAAACCAAGAAAATCATGCAACAAAGAGATAAATCTTGGAAAAGCTATCTCCATCATAAACAACCTGCATTCTTACTTAAATACAAACAACTATGAAACCTAGCCAAAAAACAAGTTATAATAGATAAAAAGTCCTACTACAACCATCTACAAATAAATCATGCAAAAAACCCCAAACAATTCTGGAACTCCATTAACTCTCTCCTTAAGCCTGGTACAACTAACAACTGCCCTGATACTAGCATATCTGACCAGGAAATTGCCAAACTATTTAATACATTCTTCACCTCTACTATTGCCGAGCTAACCAAAACCTTCCCCAACAACATCCCCCCTCCCCCCTCTGCCCAAGCTTCCGCCACCTCACCTCTCTCAACTCCTATCTTTGAACTTAAATCTGTGTCTACCAACCTTATAAAAAAACTTCTCTCCAAACTCAAACCCTGCACCAATGCCCCTGACAACATCCCCTCCTCCTTCTTAAATATTGCCTGCGAAAGTATTGCTCTCCCCATCAGCATCCTGATAAATAGATCACTACTCGAGTCCTATGTACCCAAACTATGGCGCTCTGCTTTCATTCTTCCACTCCATAAAGGTGGCAAAAACTATAACTTCTCCAACTTCCGCCCCATAGCCATCCTCTCACCCATCTCAAAAATTCTTGAAAAATGCATTCACCTGCAGCTCATGCCATTCCTAACCAATCACCAACTGCTCTCTCCTACCCAGCACTGTTTCCACCCTGGACATAATACCAACACAGCCCTTATCTCCTTCCTACACTCTGTCAATTCAGCTCGAGACTCTGGTAACTTAGTTTCATCAGTTCTATTAGACATATCTAAAGCTTTCGATACCATCTCCCACTCCCATCTACTAAACCATCTATCTAACCTCAACATCTCCCCAAAACCCTAACCTGGTTTTCCAGCTACCTCTCAGACAGGTCCCAAGCTGTGAAATGGGGCCAATCCTCCTCCAGCTTCCTTCCCACCCCCACAGGAGTTCCCCAAGGATCCATACTTGGCCCTCTGCTATTCAACATTTTCATTAACTATTTCCACAGAGCTATTCCCAATACCAAAATTGTCCAATATGCAGACGACTCAGCTTTGATCTGCTATGCCTCCAACCTTACAGAACTCAAGACCCTAACTCAAATCGCCTTCTCAACTACTGAAAAATGGATGCACCAAAACCACCTCTCACGAAATGCTAACAAAACTAAGATTCTTCTATTCACTCATTCTAAATCCTCCCCCACAGAAAAAAACTCATTTCAAATTACTAGCCTTAACAACTCCATCATTGACATTGTTCCCTCTGCCAAACTACTAGGGGTCACCATTGATGAACACTTAAAATTCAATACCCACATCCAACTTAACATCAAGAAAACCCATATAAAACTTGGCCTCCTATACAGAAACAAACAATTCCTCTCCCCCTCTACTAGACATACTTTGGCCACTACCTATCTCCTCCCATCTCTTTTATATGGTGCTCCTCTATTTACAAATCTATCTTCCACCCTAACCACCAAACTGGAAGTTTGCTACAATAAAATCTCCAAATTCACCACCAAGGCAACTTCCCTCTCCCATCACTGCACCTCCCTTCAAACTTTAAATTGGCTTGAACTCCCTAATCAACTAGACTACCTCCAAATTGTCTTAGCCCACAAACTAATATTTCAACCTAGCATCTGCCCTGCACTATCAAATATTCTTTAACCTTATACCCCCCAGACTCCTCAGATCTTCTCACCAAAACCTTATATCTATCCACAAACCAAAGCGCCCAGCTGGTCAGCTTCTAATCTCCTTTACCCTAGCTAAAAAATGGAATGCCCTGCCCTCCACTCTGAGGACCTGTGACAACCTACACTCCTTCAAAACCCAACTCCACTGCTACCTGTACACTCAAAGAAAATGTAACTGTACTCTTCATTCTATACCTCCCAAGCTTCCCTCCTCCTTCTCTCCTGGCTAAACTTTTTACCTCTCTAATTTGCCTCTCAGTCATACATTGTTAATGTAACTAACATCCCCTCTTCTAACCTTACGTTCTATGCCTGTCGTCCTCCTGGACAATTCTTCTTAACATCTTAGTTGCTTAATTTTAAATTAATTCATACTGTATACCAACTGTTATTGTAGAATTTCCACCTATTTTGATTGTAATAATTGTTCTTTGTATTTTACTAGTATTTTCGTTATGTGATTTAACATTGTACTGTGGAGCTTTTCTACCCGGGCCTCCACTGAAAATGGGCTCTCGAGCCCAGTGGACCTCCCCGGTCACCAAACTGAAATAAATAAATAAATAAATTGGGCCGATAGCCTAGTACCTACCTATGAACCTATGTGCATAGTATATAAGAAAGCATTTATTTATTTTTGTAGTGCACTTGATATATTTGTGAAAAAGTACTGAGTTTGCAGTACATAGCGGAAGTTAAGAGATGGCTGCAGTTTAAATATGTGTTTTTTCTTAAAAAGTACCTTCTACTTGTTTGTGTTTTTACATTTACTTTGATGGGAAGAAGACTTCATAGATAATAAACAAAAGTAATACATGCTATTGTGCATTTTGCCATTGACCGTGCAAACCCACTACTCAGCAGTGCACTATGGAAATTGTTTGCACATGTGAGATGCACATTTCTACTGCTTTCCCTTTTTGTGCTTAGTTAAACAGCAAGCAAACATGAGCCCCTTTGCTAAAATTGTGAGTTCTGAGTACTGAATGCATAGAACACATCTGCTGCTTAGCTGACTCTGTAACACTTGTTAATACTTTGACACATTTGTTTTGAAGCTCAGATGATATAGGGTTTGAATCCAGGTGTGTATGTTAGTTTAAAATATGTGTTGATAATGCAATGAAATTATTATTTATTCTACATTCAGTGTGATACCTTAGCATAGCAGGTTGAAGCAACATTGTACGGAGGTAACTGCATCAAGACCGAGTTGCTCACCGTCGTATGGTATTGGTGTGTGATGACAAACTCCAGGCAAATAAGCCAAAAAGTAAAGGGCTCCACTTTTTGTACTTCTGTGTGTTGTGTGTGACTCTATTTTTTGACCAGATTAAATGTGTTAAAATGGAGTAGATAGGAAAGTGGTGAAATGGGGCAAGCAGGGGAAAAATATAGAAATGTGCAGGAGGACGTAGGGAAGTACCATCCCTATCCACTTCTTCAACAATGTGAAATGAAAATATGTACAGAATATTAGCTGCTGAATTTGGACTGTCACCTCAACAAAGAGGGGTGACAGCAGTGCAGTCATGTTATTTAGCTAGCTGGACCAAATCATGAGTTTCAAGAAGACGTGTGCGAAGTGGAGAGCTATGTATGGGATGATTTCTTTTTTGAGGGACAGGTGCCCATTTTTCTTTTAATTAAGTAAGAGGGGAATGTTGGTTAAGGGACATAGGTATTTCTGGGTCAGGTAAGTAGGGGAGGTAAGGAAGCATATGCATACAGGGCAAACAAGACATAACAGAGGGATGGAGAGGGACACGAAAAGTAGGGGACAGTATGATTGGGATTAGGGAGGGGACAACACAGGCCCTTGCCCATCAAATATGGGGACAGTGAGAATCCAGTACTCACTCGCAGGACTGTCATCACCGTCCCCTTACTCTGCTGGTTGCTGGGGTGTTTGACATCTCCTCCTATGGACCATGAGGGAGAGCAGCCTTTCCATCTGGTGTAGACATTTACCATACGTACTAACCCTGGCATCTCCTAGTGGGTGATAAAATCACCACCTCTGCCAGTACTCCCAAAAGGATACAACAGCTCCAGCTGCCAGGGTAATGCTATGTGAGGGTGCAGTTATTGCAGGGGTAACAGAGGCAGAACTGCCAGGTTGGATCCCAGATGCCCTGGTTGTTAGTGCCATCACAGGAGGAGCAGGGACATGCTAAGCCACTGGGGTTGGCCAACCTTCTTGTGCTGTAAAGCATTTTGTGATTTGGCAGACATGGATGATATGGAAATATTTTGACAACACACAGCAAAATAAAAAAGAGATAAGGGTTGGGGTGAGAGAAAAAAAAGAGCTCACAATAATAGTATTTTATCTGAACCGTTACATGTAACTATACTTCTTAACAACTACTAACTGTAATTATGGATTTCTCAAACTAATCTTTGCAATGTGCAGTCCATGCATATATGCGTCGTCAAGTTATAGAGATTAGGTTAATAGCAGGGCATTTATGCCACTTGTGTAGAAATTAATTTATGCAATTTAAATTTTAAAGGATTTTTGTATTGTTTTTATATTTGCTACCTGTGGTATTTGAACCTGCAATGTCTGACTATAGTCTTAGACTTGACTGCTACAGTTGGTTTGTGATGCACACAGTTAGGCTATGCATGCTTACTTTGCTGTAACTGTATAGAAAACAAAAATGTTAATTGAAAGGCTACAATAATACTTCTCTTTTGCTACATACATATCCCTTGCTTTCCTCAGACTCTCCAGATGCTCAGCATGGGCCTGTCTATTTGCAATGATCTCTTCATTAGCTGTGTAAGAGAGAGAATAGAACAACAGAAGAGCATTATGCATACCAGTCTGGCCTATATATAGCTTTCTATGTACTATAAATTCTCTTTATTACTATACTTGCACAATTGTGGGATGTTTCCAGTCCTGAATTCATCCAGCCATTGGTTGAGTGTATCCTTCTTGCACCTTTCTAGATCATTAAAGTGGTGCTACACTGTTCTTCAGTACTTGGAATGCCAGTTGCACTTGAGACATCCTTGGCCACACTATTCCAAGCTTCTAACTTCTACTTGGAGCCGGGATAGTCTCCCTGCAAAAGCCTTTGGGTGTGGTGCTTTACAAGGACTCCAGTAAAGATGCTTGACTCCTCAACACTCCACCTGTGCAGCCAAAATTGAGCACCTTCCCTTCTATCACCAGACATATCTAAGTAGAGTTAAAAGACATCATCAACAGCACCATGACACCAAATTAAGAACCAGTAAAAAAACAGTAGACCTTCTTTCAAGGGGCAAAATATTTTATTGGTTGAGTGCTTTCATTCAAGGAACTTCTTCAAAAGAAGTTCCTTGAATGAAAGCGCTCAACCAATAAAATATTTTGCTCCTTGGAAGATCCACTGTTTTCTTAGTGGTTCTGTATCTAAGTAGAGATAACTGCAATAGCTAAGAATTATTTTCTGCCGATGCATGTTATTGTGTTTACTGATAATGTGCAAACTTGAACAACAATGCCAACTGTGTTTGTGTGATGTTAAATAGAGAGAAACACTGCCAAACAAAGAGAAAACCAGTTTTTGAGTTTGGAAGGTTAATCTGACACTTGGCATAGTTTGAGGGTTGTTTGCTACTGTAACTATTAGGTGATTTAACTTTGTAGAGATATACTGGGGGCATAAATCTTATGACCTGATACATTTGTTTCCTGTGATTTTACACACTGATAAAAATGTATTTAATATATGGGATTCAAACCTATGCAAAGCAGGCATAACTTTTTCTTCCACAGCAGTGATTTTTCATCCTTGCCGCAGAAGTGCTTCTCAGACATATTCATGAATTACATATAAATACACATGACAGATTGAGGGTTGACCATGTATGTGTATGAAGAACAGTCCAGAATAGTAATGCAAGTTTATTAATTCCAAAAGGTCCACCTTTTGGAATTAATAAACTTGCATTACTATGCTGGACTGTTCTTCACACTGCCTATTTGTTTGGATCGTTCATTTTTTGTTTATATGTATGTGTATGACCTGGTTTATATATTCATATGTGTATGAGTCTTATTGAAGTCTGAAGGCCAACCAAGGCCAGATAGCACAATTACAATTACAGAAACCTAGTAGTCTGTATACCCTCAGTCATACATATAATTCATATGAGCTCCACTGCTATATATACTTATTTGTTACTTATAATTAAGCTTGCATTTTTATGTGACATTTAATATAAACTGAAATGGAACCACAGAAAAAATATTTGGAATTTCCTGTATTAGAACCCAGGACCATCTGTATTGCAACCCTACACCTACACCTGCTACCATAGGAATAGTCACAAAACATATGGATATTTTCTCAGTTATTATTAGCTTCTGTGTGATAACCACCGTGCACCTCCATTTAGCTTGTTTGAGTGTTACCCAACAAAATTGTTAGAATGCAACTGTTTTGAAATGTTTTGATTACTTACTGTCTGCAGATGTGTGCACCTGCAGGTGTTGGGGAGGGTTCTAACTGCTGCGCAATGCTTCTTAGCTTGTTTGCACAATGGAAAGCAAAAAAATGCAACAATGTGTCCTGTTTGAAATTGAAAATGTCTGCATCCTTTCCCCAGACATTTTTTCTGCTTTGTGTTTGGGCCATTAGTTCAGGTTTGCTCGATAGTACGCATCACACAAACAAGATAAGCAAATCTAAGCTCCTGTTAGCCTTGTGGCTAGTGTTTCTCAGGTATCATCCTTAAAAGGGAAAGTTGGGACTTGAACCATGATCTACAGATAGTAGATGCTGTGTGGATCAATGTGTTTAGCAGATGTGTTACACTCACAAGTGATTCACAGGTGTAGTTGATGTATTGGTTATCGCAGAGGTACAGTACATGACATTTATTGTATTTCTCTGTTTCTCATGTTTGTCCTAAGCTGTGCAAACACTGGTATTAAACAACATTACAAAATAAATGTTGGTACACACAAAAGATTTTTCACAAGTCTATTTGAAGTTTCACATCAATGAATCTTCAAAACACATTAATGGGGTTTTAGCCCTGTTTGCCATAGAATCAGCTTTACAGCAGAGAATGAAAACCATTGTGCATACAGGCAAGTCCCAAATCATCTGCAGTATTAATAAGACATATGGCACTTGCACACTTTTGACTTATTTGTACATGCATTAATTTCAGATGTAGTACAATGAGTGATCCCACAAACATTTGTGACTATTGCTTGCAGAAATGCAGATCTGTCTTATATGTGTATGGTGTTCATTCTTCTCTTATCTGAGCAATAATTCGACACATGCAGGCTGTAAGGCATTGTCTATTATTTTTCTTATAATGTGCATGAGTATTAAATGCCAGTAATGCAGGGGAGTTTGGATGTTATTGATCAGATGCTGTGAAATGTGTGCTGCTTACTTACATTTAAAATGTTGATACAATTACTTCTACACTTTGTAAGGCTAACCTGGCAGACATACCCACGGGAGGTAAGGGAGTCTGAATTGCTGTTGTGTTTTCCTTCTACCTACCAGTAATCAGTCACAGTTGCAATTCATTAGTACCAAATACTGAGAGAATGCCTGCACTATATTTACATCTACTACACAGAGCCAAGAGTTTGGGATTCAGAAATTCTAATGAGTTTACGCCTCATTAGCATCTTCACCTGCTCACAGCCCTGAATCTGCACTATAAAAGGTAACATGTAGCTAGTGAATCTGAAGGTGAGGAGACTTGTTTATGTGGATAACACAGAAGATTGCTATTACTTTGGATTTATCTGTACAGAAGACTATTGATCTTGATAAGGTATGACTGAATTTATCTGTTATATACTGGATATACTCCCTGCCAGTAGAAAAAATATTTTATAAGTGTGTGTGTATATATATATATATATATATATATATATATATATATATATATATATATGGGTCACCTTCAGATGTCCGTCATCGCATTTCACCGACACGGAATCCGGGTCGAAAACACCGACAACGAGATGACCGACAAGGTGAGAACCCGACGGACTCGGTAAGTGTGCGATAGAGTGAGGGATTTAGTGTTAGGGAGCGGACAGGTAAGTGTGCGATAGTGAGGGACTGTGGGTTTAGGGGTGGGTTAAGTGAGTTAGGGTTAGGTGCAGGTAGGGTGAGTGTGCAGTGTCGGATCTTGGGTTTAGGGTGGGTTAAGTGAGTTAGGTTAGTGCAGGTAGGGTGAGTGTGGTAGTGTCGGATCTTGGGGTTAGGGGTGGGTAAGTGAGTTAGGGTTAGGTGCAGGTAGGGTAAGTGCGGTAGTGTCGGACTTTAGGGTTAGGGTTTGGGTTAGGGATAGTGGATATGTTATGTAGTGTACTGTGTTGTTTACGTGTAGTGTGTTGGTGTAATGGTATTCGTGTTTTATTTTTGTTGTCGGTCTTTTGGTGTCGGTGATTTGTGTGTCGGTTTGGCGTTCATATATATATATATATATATATATATATATATATAGATTAACAAATGCTACTTTTATCTGTATGCACTTCTTAGAAGTTTACTGATAGCATAGGCATTATTGTCAGGGTATTTTACTTTATCAGTTGCACAGCCTTATTAACTTTCATCACAAGTGTTAATGCTATCTCTGTTTCTGTTTACACTTCTATTACTATTTTAGTGAAATGTTAAATGCCCTATATTATGAATGACACCAGGTTGTTAGCTTTCTAGGATGGCCAGTAGATACCTTTAGGGGAGTGCTAGCCACAGGTAGAGGTGACTGGCAATTGCATAGAAATGACTGTTCTATGGTAAATGTGTACACATGTTTTTAGGGCAGTTTGTTTTATAGCACTAATAATTCACTGATGTTTTATTTCTTTGTATTGCAAAGAAATGTACTTTGCCTCTTGTTTTTGGGGGGGTGTTGGCACAACCAAAAAAAAAAGAGTTTTTACAGAGGAGATTTGTTTTGCTATTGTTACTCATTTGTTTTGGATCAAACCTTGGTTTGTGTGTGACTGTGATATGTTAGAACCACGTAACCCTTATTTTATATTTGAAAAAACATGTAAATGTGTACACATGTTTTTAGGGCAGTTTGTTTTATAGCACTAATAATTCACTGATGTTTTATTTCTTTGTATTGCAAAGAAATGTACTTTGCCTCTTGTTTTTGGGGGGGTGTTGGCACAACCAAAAAAAAAAGAGTTTTTACAGAGGAGATTTGTTTTGCTATTGTTACTCATTTGTTTTGGATCAAACCTTGGTTTGTGTGTGACTGTGATATGTTAGAACCACGTAACCCTTATTTTATATTTGAATAACTGAAAAGCTTTTTTTGTTTCTCCAGTACATAATATTGAAAAAGTAATAATATATGTTATAGCTAAGCAGGCCTTTTATTCATGTGATATTTATGTGTTGTATCCTTCTTTTTTGTTTTATGTCACCTAGGACTATGGCACCCAAGTGACCCACTCCCTGAAATGCCCCCTTCACTGACTCTGAGAACAATGTTATTGTCCAAGCCTTTTGAGGACATGGTGCCTTTCTACTTGAGAGAGGACATGGGAATGAATATGTTTGGAAGAATGCAAATTTTGAGCCATATTGTGACTGACGTGAATGCTGTCAGTGGGCACAGCAGGACATATGATCAGATGCATCACAGAAACACTGACATGATTTAATTGGGCTGGAGAAGAGCAGCAGCAGTGGCTGTGGACAGCTGGCTACTGGTGGGCCTGACTCCAAATGAAGAATTCATGTCCACTGTCAGGGATCCATAGAGCTCCGTGGAATGTGCACAACAACCCTGTGTGATTGATGTTGGTGTTTCTGTTTCTGGGATGCCAGGTATGTCCCAAGAGGAGCTTCCAGGTAGGCTTTCCTATGTCAATTTTTAAATATTCCTTGTTTAGTAAAATATTAAAGGAAATACTTCAGTTTAATAATTTTTTGTGGGGGAACTAGTTTTAGATTGATACAGTTAACACATTCAGGTTTATTACACATGAGCTTGGGGTAGAGGTATCATCCAAGTTTCAGATAAATGTATTGTTAATGGACATATAAAGGCCAAAATCTGTTTCTCATTCTGCTACAGTTGTTGTGATGATGGTGTCCTTATATTTTGCTTACCTTCTTCCAGGACCATCGTCATAGCAACTGTTGCTTCATCTGTACCTGGTAAACTAAACATTTCTTTGTCAGTACTGATGAGCATTTCACAGAAATATTCATTTATCTGTATGTGTGAGGTGGATGTCAGCACTGTGTGTGTGCACTGCTGCACTGTGTGTGATAGTGGCACCACTGTTATTTTGCTAGCGTATATTGAACTGTAGTCGTGTAGCTATTAATTTCCTTCCTGTGTTTGTTGGTTATTATCACAGTTGATTCTGACAGTGGAAGTGAAGGACTCTTACCACCTGATGTCAGAGTAGCGGTAGACTCTGATGATAATGGTGGTGAAACACAGGCACAGTTGATTGGTGCAGAGGTTGAATTTGACACTGAGGTTGACATTCATCCATCCCCTGTATTTCCATCAGACACAGCCAGTAGGCCTACTCATACCCATTCCAGTGAGCCCTCAGATATTGGACAGGTGGAGGGTAAGACACTTGATCAGGGTAGTGTGGTTACTGTGGCTTCAGTGCCTGTTGACTCTGGCCATAGCCAAAGTGTGGGCAAGGTGCCATGCAGGAGGATTGTTCAGGTTGCTCATAGGAGGCCTGCTGTCCACCCTCCACCTTATCCAGGTGGGTCTTTCTGTGCCACTAGACATATGTTTAGAGCCATTGTAGAGGTGCTGCCATGTTCCAGTAGGGCCTCTGAGGATATGCTTAGGGTTGTAGATGTGGGGCAGGCTGGCATGCTTGACTGCCTTCACAGTGTTGTTGATTCAGTGGATCGGATGAATGACATGTTGGAATGGGTGGTTTCTGTGATGGAACGTCTGTTGGGAGGGGGACAGCATCCATCTTGGGCATAGGTTAACCACATCTTCTGATGTTAGCCAATCTGGCCATGTCCATTCAGGGCCCCATAATGGCACTGCTTCCACTCCTCTCCATCAGTGGTTGAGGTGTCCACATCCAGATGTGGCAAGCCATGATGTCATTGTCCTTGGGATACTCATGAGGAGACCTTGTCCAGCAGACAGGTTCAGGTAGCAGCAGTGCATTTGACCATGGGCATGGACGTGCCAGTGCAACTCCTAGCAGAGCCAGTTCTCGGGGTCATGGATGGTGACGATGAACTGTCACCTCTACCATTCACAGCTCACACCTGTCTGACATACCAGGATGTAGAGTTAGCACAGAGCATGGCTGTGTTCTTGCAGACACTCACACACTAGTTTCACCTGAAGGGCCCGTACAGACACACATTCCTAACAGTTAAATGGGTCAGTCACGAGGCTTAAAGCTTATAGTGTCTCAGTGGACATTTTATATGACAGGTCACACAGGTATTGTTATTGACTACAGAACTGCATTCAGTTTTACTGACCAGTTAAAATGAAGTAACAAGTTTAAAGAGGTCACACAGTATAACTCAGAGGGGTATTGTCCTACCTTTGAAGACTCATTTAAGACTTTTGAAAAGAAGCTTTTTTTCATTAAGGAATCTCCAGATGGCAAATATGTACTTAGAATGTATTAATTTAGATATTGTACCCTAGGACCCTAGGAGGTACAAGTTTCCCAATGGAGTTGAGTTTGGTTCTCTGTTTTATCATGATTAATGGTTATTTTTAATAGGTATGGATTTGAACTTATGAAGTCTGCTATTAGATTTAATGATGCAGAAATTAGGGGTTTGATTCATACTGTGGAAGGGGTCTTCAAGAAATTGAGTGAGAATTTGACATTTGAATTTTATAAAGACAAATACCATAGCTTAATACATAGCATGGACAAATTTTGTGATGACATTAAAAGAAAAAAATAAGAAAATACAAAAGGATCAGTTGCGGTATAGTTCTAAGACAGCTTACAGGATACTGGGTTTTAGGGTGACAATTTTCAAGTGGATAGGACAGGTGTTGACTGTATACAGGGGTTTTATATGTTTGGACCCGAGGATGTAAACACTGGGGGTACCTTTCAAGGACACATCTACCACAGAGAACTGGAAGACTCTTTAGGAACACCTCCCCCACCCACAGGTCCAAATGTTTAGACAATCATGGGCCCCTGGGAGGATGGGGGAGGACCACAGTTTCACGGGAGAGCCTAGGAAATACAAAGCTTGTGTGTCACGAAATACACCCCCCCCCAGGGTTTGTGATAATGAAGGTTATGGGAAAGACATTTTTAAAGATTGTAGGGATATTAATATTTTTTAACAGTTTTAATATATACAATTTTACCATGAGAGATATCACTGCGGGTTATTTCCATTTATTTGAGAAAGGATTTTCTTTTATAAACACAAGAGTTTTTAATGTAGTAGACACTGTCTTAGAAATTAAGTTGTTTACCAGGAAGCTAAATTTGGATTTATTTTTTTAGTAATCATCGACCTTATGGGCCTGGTAAAGTTGATACTTTCAGAAGGAAAAGTACCTTTAACCCCCGCTTCACCCCATCATTGGCATGTTTGAGAAGGTGGTTATTTCTGAAACTTATAAATTACATGAAGAAGCACACCAGTTTGAATGAGAGCTGTACAACAGAAGGAAGAAACTGTTGCAGAAAAGAGGAAGAACCCAGGATTCAAAAACTCCCTCACCAGCCTCAGTAGAAAGCTGCGATCCTTCATAAAATCTTCCAAAGGTAGTTACAAAAACAAAATTGCCAAAGATTCCAAAGACCAACCACAAGGCATTCTGTAGCTATGTCAAGAATCTAAATGGCAGTACTCAAATCTGCTGTGAGCTACAGCAGAATGGCACTAGATATACTGATCACAAGGATATTGCCAATATCCTGGCAAATAGATTCAGTGCCAACTTCACCCCCCTGTCACCCCCTAAAGGACCCATCTCAATACCGAAACAATGCCAAACTCTGGTAATCACGGCCACTCATGTAAAAACCGCACTCTCCAAAGCCAAGAATACAGCATCCAGGGGACCAGATGACATCCCGGGCTGTGAAATGCATGAACTACAAAATTAACTGGCACCTCACCTATGTGTCTTGTTTAATCATAGCCTCACCTCAGGCTTTGTGCCCACAGAATGGCGTAGAGCTACAGTCATCCCACTCCACAAAGGGGGATCCACTTTGCATCCCAGGAACGAATGTCCCATCAGTCTGATGAGCCTGATCTGCAAGGTCATGCAACATATTATCATGGAACTTATAAACGAAGACATTGGCAACCTTCAAACACCGGACCCCACCCAGTATGGGTTCCTGAAGGGCCAATCTTGCCTCCTGAACCTGATAGACTTCTTCGAATCAGTCTCTAGAGCCATGGACGAGGGTAAGCTAATTAACACAGCCTACTTGGACCTCACCAAGGCTTTCAAAACTATCCCCCACTCTGAAATCATAGATATACTTACTAAGCTGGGCATTAATCCCTACATCACTTGATGGGTTGCAAACTGGCTTACTGACAGAACACACACTGTAAAAATAGCCAACTCCAAATCCAGCTCCAGACAAGTGACAAGTGGTGTACTGCAGGGTTCTGTCCTGGGACCACTCTTGTTTGGCATCTACTTCTCACAGGCCAACACTAAGGAACTCTGGCTTACAAAGTTCACAGATGACTGCAAGCTGAGAGACATTATTGAATCCCCAAATGATGTGGATATACTACAAAAGGGCCTTACCGAAACGGATGCCTTCTGCCAGAGCCATGGGCTCAAGCTAAATGCTAAAAAATGTATAGTTGTCCCCTTTAGGAAAAAACACATACCTGTGAACTACCACATAGGTGGCAGTACACTAAACACAGAAAGTGTGATAAGAGACCTAGGGACACAGGGGGACAGTGGTCTCACCTTTGATAACCACATAGCCATAACAGTTAAAAGATCCTACTATGTGGCACACCTCATCACTAAGGGCTTTTCATCCAGAAAAAAGGAGGTCATTGTCCCTCTGTACTCATCCCTCATTAGACCCATTATAGAATACAATACCCCATTTGGTATGTACCTCACAAGACATCTGCAGCAACTAGAAAGGCCGCAGAAATATCTCACAAAAAGAATCACAGGCCTAAAGCAGATGCCTTATGCTAACTGTCTAAATAAACTCCAGCTATACTCTGTCGCAAATCACCTACTCAAGAGGCGATCTCTGCCTAACATACAAGGCCATGTCAAACCCAGAGATTTTGGACATGCTACACTTAAAGAAATCCCAATCCCTCGGAGCCACACACTCCAGGGATCTTAATCTTGTCATCACAATGAATAGAACATGCTGGAGGGATAGGTTCCTGACCCAGAGACTCCCCATACTCTGGAATAGGCTGCCCATACATGTCAGGCAGATCACCTTAATGGCCCTCTTCAAGAGGAACTTTGACGATTGGATGGGAGATAGGAAATTCACCCTGGGAATCACATCAGTAGCCCTGCTAGACAGAGGTCCAGGAAAGTAAATATTTGTGGGAAGCAATAGCCAGGGAATTGTTATGGCTAGATTTGTATAGGCCCTAGGGCTGATAGCCTAGTACCTACCTATGAACCTATGAGAGTGAAAGGCAACTTTTGAAAATTCTATGTGAGAAGATGACACTTAAGGTCATGAAACCTGACAAACGTCAAAGGCAAAGTAAACTTTATTGTCGATCAGATATACACAGTTGTGCAAGCTGAACAAAATTACTTTGCTTTGGTCCCCATGCAAGACTTAACAATGAACACATAGTCTGAATGACAGTAAGACTAATGCACATACAGTAATAATTAAAATATTAACAACACAGTAAATTGCCACAATTGGACAAGAAGACATTAGACAGTATTTTAGGAGTGAGGTAGTACACATTGACTATATAGATTACATCTCGGCTATGTCGGTCATCTTGGGAGATGACCAAAAATGTGCATTAGTTTCCAGGAATGAAGTGAACATTTGTTACAAGAAGATTGATTTAATGTTATATGATTGGCTGATGCAAGGACAAGCTGACCGTGCCATGTATGAATTTTTGTCCAATTTCTATGCTAGAATACTGAGTGTTTTCGGTATTCCTAAAATACACAAGAATATTGAAATTCAACCTTTAAGACCATCAGTGGCTGCCCATGGATCCAAGACTTACCCATTCACCTTTTATGTGGACAGGAGGTTGAATGTGGTATACAATCATATTAACCACATTTTAAAAGATTCATGGGATTTCCAGGGCAGAATTAAACCTCACCTGTTTTGTGAAGATATTATATTTTTAACTATCAATGTGGTAGATTTATTTTCTTCTATTCCTTTTGAAGAAGGACTTGACATGTTTATAGAAAGTGTATTATTATTCGAATTTTTCATGGCAGATGATTTACAAACTGATTAGGGCTAATGTGGAAACAGTCTTGCAAAACAATTTTTATTTTTTGATGGTGAGATGTACAAGCATATTAGTTGGGTTGCTATTGGTGTGGCTTGCACAGCCATATTTGCCAATTTATTGATATATATATATATATATATATATATATATATATATATATATATATATATAGATGTTCTTCGTCTTCCATTGCTGCAGTCCTGACTATTGGGTATAGTCCGCGTCCCAGTCGGCCCGAATACCAGAGTATAAGGCTGACGTCGGTCAGGGCGCATTAGACTGGCGTCAGTACGTCAGGGTACTAATGCGCATGACCGACGTCATATCCTCAGTCTTTTTTGCCGCATGGTCCGATGCAGAAGCAATTTTGCGAGTGCAGGTTGGCGTTCTGAGATTTTCCGAAACCGGAGTTTCAGACCGAAACAGAGTTGGCTAAGTAACCCGTTGGGAACATTTTGGTTTTTCTTGCCTCAGTATTTAACCGGATGTCAGAAAAAGTGAATAACTGTATTTCTTGTGGGAAGCAGATACCGCATAGGGATTATCATACATTGTGTATACCTTGCTTAGGGCCTGAGCACGACGTGGTTGGTTGCCGCTCTTGTGCTAGATTTAACAAGCGCACTATTAAGAGGAGGCTAGATTGTGCTAGGTTAGTGTTTGGAAGCGTTGCAATTATAATATGCCGTCGGATGCTCCGGCCGCTTCATCCAAGAAGCGCAAGGACAAAACAGTGAAGCCTAGGGGTGAGGAACCGGCAGTCCCGGACGTCGGTTCTTTAGTCGGCTCAGTGGAGCCAGAGGTTTTGCCAGGAGTCTCCATGGAGTCTCAGGCAGATACTTTATTGTTACAGGATGTGCCCTCTCAGGAGGTAGGCCAGGCTGAGGGGGCTTCTGAGGTAACTGTTCTTCCCTCTCTTCCCAAGGTAATTAGGGCCTCTCCTTCTGTTGCCAAAGCTTCTTTTAGAGGTAGGCCAAGTTCAGCTTCTGTGGGGGCTTCTCCTAGCATTTCGGGCTCTGTGCCTAAGAAACATATGCTTAAAATGGCTGAAGATTTGATTACTCTAATTAGAGGTTCTATGCCCCCGCCTGATAAGAGGCCTAGGGTGGAACAGGAGTTTGATAGTTTTGAACAGTGTTCACAGGCTTCAGAGTCTTCTGGGGAAGACTTACAAGAGTTTCCTACTTATTCTGATTCTGATGTGGATGATTCCACTCCTACAGCTTCTCCTCCTGAGGATTTTTCATTTTCAGAGACTCTTCACTCCATGAGGGAGCACTTTAAATGGGAAGGCCAGGATTACTCTGATTCAGGAAAAGGCTTAGGGAATTCTTGTTTTACCCCAGCATAGGCCCTTAGCTATTCCTCCTGTGTTGAATGTGGTGGAGGATGTTTTTGCAGAGGCTTCCTGAACCCTGACTCCTTGCCTCCTGCTCCTGTTAAGCCTGATAGGTATTATAGGGTGCCCAAGCTCATAAGTATTTGTTTAAGAGTCCTAGGGCGGACCCAGAAACTATTTCTCAGGGGCCTAAAGGTGTTAAAGCTTCTGTGGTTAAAAATCCTGTACCTTCTGATAAAGAGGCAAGGGCTTTGGATAGGTGGGGTAAGAAAGTGTATACTTCTTCCACTCTAGCCATGAGGGCGTTGAATTGTCAGTTTCACATGCTAAAATATCAGAATTATCTCCTTTCACAATTGAAATCTAAGGTGGATGCTTTGGCGGAAGGTATTGAGTGTAAAGAATTGCTGGATTTGGTTCATGTGTCTGAACAAGTGGGTAAGCATTCTTTGCAGTGTGGTTTTGATGCTGTTCAGGCCTCCTCGAGGGTGGCTGCTACTAGTTCTGTTCTTCGCAGACATGCCTGGTTGAAGGATCAGAATTTAGCTGAGCATGTTAAGACCAGGATTTTGGATGCTCCTTTACAGTCTGATGTGTTGTTTGGACCGCCTGTGGAAGCAGTCTTAAAGAAAATGGAAGACAAAGCTAAGTCTATGCAGACTGTTAAAGATTTTTTGCAGGTGCAGCCTCCGAAGTTTAGTAGAAATTGGCCTGCGAAGGGGTGGACATATCCTGCTTATGGTTCCCAGTCTAGGGGTAGGTCTAGACGTGGTAGGGGCAGGGCTCAAGGTTCATTTAGGCCTAGATCAGAGAGTTCACCTGCTCAGACTTCTGGTGAGGGCAGGGGTCAGTCCTTTCGTAAACAGACCCAATGACCTGCCTTTTCAGCTGCCAGTGGATTCTCGTCTGGCAGCTCCTTTGGGAGGAAGACTGTCTCTTTTCAAGGAAAATTGGGATTTAATCACTCAAGACAGATGGGTGCTGGATATCATTCATCACGGTTACAGATTTTATTTCCACACAATGCCCCCTTTCAAAGGCATGCCAGATGTTCCTCCTCCACAAAGAAAAGAGGCTCACAAGCAAGTTTCTCAGTTACTCCAGATAGGGGCCATTCAGCCAGTCCCTGTATCAGAAAGGGGCTTCGGATTTTATTCTCGCCTGTTCCTAGTACCAAAGAAGGGGAACACGTGGAGACCAATTTTGGATTTATCTATCCTCAACACTTATCTGGACATTCCCAAGTTCAAGATGTTGGCGTTACAACAACTGTTACCTCTGCTGGGCAAGGATCACTGGATGGTAACTTTGGATCTCAAGGAAGCTTACCTTCATGTGCCTATAAGGCTAAGTTGCAGAAAGTATCTGCGGTTTCGAACTGGAGATTTTCATTATCAGTTCTCTGCATTGCCCTTTGGCTTATCTACTGCGCCCAGAGTATTCACAAAGGTTCTGGCTCCAGTGATAGCTTACTTCAGGCTTCAAGGCATTCAAATCTATCCTTACTTGGACGACTGCCTGATTCTGGCTCAAGAAAAGGAAGACCTTCTACAGCATCTGGAATATGTCATAGCAGTGCTAAGATGCCTAGGGTATTCTGTGAACGAAATAAAGTCCAGTCTAGTACCCTCTCAAGACATGTGCTTTCTGGGTGTGAGACTGAATACAGCAGCCCAGATGGCCTTTTAACCCCGGACAAACAAAAGAGTCTGTCACTTTACTTCCATCAACTATCTCATCAGTCCGTGCTGACTGCAAGGACAGTCCTTCAAGCATTAGGGTTCATGGCATCTTGTATTCTGGTGCTTCCCAATGCCAAACTGCATATGAGGAAGCTGCAATGGTATCTCAAAAATGTATGGACACAGCACTGCCAGGATTTGGACACTGTCATTCAAATAATACCTTGCCTTCAAAAGGAATTCTTGTGGTGGGCTCAGGAATGTCACCTAAACAAGGGACTCTCTGTGACCCGGCCAGAGGCGAGTCAGATTTTAACGACAGATGCCTCGGACACTGCTTGGGGAGCTCATCTGAATGGAAAGTGGATACAAGACAAGTGGCCTGCCAGACTACAGCATCTACATATCAACATGAAGGAGATGTTAGCAGTCCAGTTTGCATTGATGGCTTTCAAGGAGTTACTTCTTCCAGGGCAGGTGTTGATTCTAACAGACAACACAACTGTCATGTGGTACATCAACAAGCAAGGGGAACACATTCTTATCCTCTATGCAGGCAAGCAATGATTTTATGGGAGACTGCGTTAAGCCTGCATCTAACTCTTCAGGCAAGGTTTCTGCCAGGAGCACAGAACTCCCTAGCAGATGTGTTAAGCAGACAAATCATGGATCCCCACGAGTGGAAACTGGATCTTCATGTATTTCAGACATTGACAGTGTCATGGGGAACTCCAGACATAGATCTGTTCGCTTCTCCACTAAACCACCAGCTGCCAAAGTATTGCACAAAGGGGTTTCATCACACAGCTTGGAAAGTGGATGCTCTGTCTTTCAGTTGGAAAAACCTTCATGTCTATGCCTTTCCACCTCTGCCTCTTCTTCCAAAGGTATTATTAAAGGTCAGACAAGACAGGCCAAGGATGATTTTGATAGCTCCAGATTGGCCTCGGCAACACTGGTACCCACTTCTACAGAGTCTTGTAAAGAAGCCTCCATGGCCTTTACCTCTGATTCCTCATCTGTTATCTCAGAAGGACGGTCATCTGCTCAATGTCAAGCTTCAATCTCTTCATCTCACAGCTTGGCATATTCTGTGTTGAAGCACAGCAGGTCTCAGCTTCCTCAACAAGTTTTAAATGTGATTATGGAAGCTAGAAGGCCTAGTACTAGGAGAGTATACGCAGACAAATGGAAGAGATTTTTATTTTGGAGTACAGCAAAGAATTTGGAGATTTCAGAGCCTAATTTGAGTGTGGCTCTTCAATATCTTACTGAATTATTGGACAAAGGTTTGTCCTTTTCTTCCATAAAGATTCATGCTGCAGCAATTTCAGCTCACTATGATTGTGACCCACCTTTGTTTTCGCATCCTTTGTTCAAGCAGTTTCTTAGAGGGGCAAAGAATATCAGACCCCCACGTAGAGCTCCTACTCCTACTTGGGATCTCAATTTTGTGTTGGAAAAACTTACTCTACAACCTTTTGAGCCTGCAGCTACTGCTGAATTGAAATATTTGTCATGGAAGACTGCTTTTCTGTTGGCTATTACTTCTGCAAGAAGGGTGTCTGAATTGCAGGCCCTTATGGCAGTAGAGCCCTTTTTGATTTTCCATAAGGACAGGGTATCATTACGTACTAATCCTTCCTTTATGCCTAAGGTGGTTTCTAGTGTGGCTTTAAACCAAACTATTCATTTGCCTACGTTTTTGCAGATCCTCAGAATAAAGGGGAAAAGATTTTGCACACTTTAGATGTACATAGGCAATTGCGTTATTATTTGAGCAGGACTAAGAATTTTAGGCAGTCTCAGCAGTTACTTGTTTCTTTTGCTTTGGGTTCACAGGGCAAGCCTGTGTCAAAACAAACTATTTCTAGGTGGATTGGCTTTTGCATTGCGTTTTGTTATTCCCATCATGGCAAAGAGGTTCCAGCTGGGATTAGGCCTCATTCCACTAGGGCTACTGCCACTTCCACAGCATTTCTAAGGGGGGGGGCAACTAAGGATATTCTGGAAGCAGCTACTTGGAGTTCAGTGCATACTTTCTCTAGGCATTATCACCTGCCTATATACTCTAAGACTAGGGCTGGTTTTGCCACAGCTGTTTTACAAGGCATGTTGTCAGCTCCTGCTACTTTATAATTTGCCAGCCTCCCTTACCTCTGCTTTGGGATTCTACCCAATAGTCAGGACTGCAGCAATGGAAGACGAAGAACATAGTACAGTTTTGTACCTACCATAAATGTAGATGTTCGAGGATTCCATTGCTGCAGTCCAATTTACCCTCCCTCCTTCCCCTCTGTGTTTAGGGGTGGTTGTGTAGGTGAGTTTACATGTTTATATTTTATATATATATATATGTATATATTGTTGTATATATTATACATGTTTTTGGTGCAGGTTGTTTTGGGAACTTGTCTTTTTGGGTCTTCTGACATCTGGGGCAAGAAAAGACTGAGGATATGACGTCGGTCATGCGCATTAGTACCCTGACGTACTGACGTCAGTCTAAGGCGCCTTGACCGACAGCCTTATACTCTGGTATTCGGCCGACTGGGACGCGGACTATACCCAATAGTCAGGACTGCAGCAATGGAATCCTCGAACATCTACATTTATGGTAGGTACAAAACTGTACTATATATATACATGGATTCACTTCATAACACTGAAACTTCAAAATACTGAAAATGACAAAACTTCATAATACTGAAGACCAAAATACTGAAAGCTCAAAATACTGAATACTCAAAATACTGAAACTCAAAATACTGAAAACACATATTATGCGTAAACTCAGCTTAAACAACATAAATCATAGCAATTTCTACCAAATATATGCAGGGGGGCAAGCCCCCCTGCACCCCCATGTGGGGGGCTGTGCCCCCCACACCCCCTGCTAATTATATATATCTACTCCAAGATTGCACTTAACTACACTATGTGCAATCTTGGAGTTGATATATTTAATTAGCAGGGGTAGTGTGCAGAGGGCTTGCCCCTGCAAATATTTAGTAGAAATTGTTATGATTTATGTTGTTTAAGCTGAGTTTACGCATAATATGTGTTTTCAGTATTTTGAGTTTTCAAGATTTTGAAGTTTCAGTATTTTGGTTTCAGTGTTTTGAGTTTCAGTATTTTGATATTTCAATGTTATGAAGTGAATCCATATATATATATATATATATATATATATATATATATATATATATATATATATATATATGTAGAAAAGGAGGTTCAATTTTTCATCTCAGTTTTACAGCCACTGTAAATTTTACCTTAATTTCTTGGATGACATTTTCATTTTATGGTCAGTGGGTACTGAAACGATGTATGATTTTATTAGTTACATCAACAACACAATACCTTTTTTTAAATTTACTTACTCTTTTGGGATGGACAAGATTAATTATTAGATATTCTTCTATACAAAAATATGGGGAAATTTTCTTCCACTATTTATAGGAAAACACATAGTAGTAGTTTTTTTACATAATAAATGTTTTTATCCATTGAAAACAAAAATGAGTATAGTTAAAGGACAATTTATTAGGTTGTCAAGGATGATTCTGAAATTCTTATAGAGAGTAATACGTTAACAGATATGTTTGTATAAAGGGGGGCACCTCTTGACCAGGTAGTTTTGAATTTTAGTGAAGGAACAAAAACTGTTGAGGAATGAGGCAGAGATCTTACCCAAGCCTTTAGTTTTGAATATGGTCCCTTGAATGACCGTGTTATAATTGTAAGAAATAATTGGAACATTATGAGAGGTTTTGATTCAAAGAAATATGCATCTCCACATGATATAGTGTACAAAAACAGCTAACAATATTAAGGATTTATTAGAGAGGTAGGAAAGATAGGAAAGAGAATGAACATACACACAAATGTGGCATTTGTTAGCAATGTACCTCACTCTCTCTCTCTCTCTCTCTATATATATATATATATATATATATATATATATATATATATATATATCTACAGAGCCCAGTATTGTGAAAGAGTATTCCCATGATCACTATACATTGTTTCTTTTTAAATGGTAATTGCCAAACAAAAGGAACAGTATATGTGGCAATTTGTTCTTTTCGTAAAAGTTTTTACTTGGGAAAACTGAGAAGGCATTACATACTAAGTATATAAACTCACAAAGTCAATACCAGATAACGGGGAAACCGCAACCACAGCAAAATTGTATTTATTAACATCAAAATAAAATCACAACATTTTCGTCAATGTAATTCTCTGACTTCTTCAGATAATATTTCATTTCACAAACAATCCATTTTATATTCCATTACCATCAGTATACACCAATTAAAAATCCTTTAATCAATTTTTAAAGGCAAAGGATTCTAAAAATATTGATGCTAAACAATACCATAATTTATAAAACTGATGAATATTAATCATTAAAATATATATGTATACATTCCTAAAACATATTAAGCTTTTTTAAAAAAACTTTTGTATATTATTAAAATCTTCAATTTATCTGTTTAAATGTAAAATCATAATTTAGCAGCTTTTAATTTTAGCAATGGTTGGATAGAAATATGATCGTTCATACCAGGCATTCTGTTAGCTTCTAAAAACACCTGCCAAAAGGTTTCCCGGTATTTTAACCGGGTCTCCCATGGACCCCCTCTATGGTCCCTCATTTGTGTCTCAAGTACAAAAAATATAAATGTGGCTTGTGGGCATGTCAGGGTATGTCTGTATAAAGCGTTACTGTAATTGTGTTTTTGTATTTCGTACAGATGTTCATAAATCCTCCGCTTCAAGTGTCTTTCTGTTTTACCTACATAAAATCCCTGACAAACCTGGCACATACTTAGATAAATTAATCTTTGACTCTTACAATTAGAATAATTGGATGCAGTGATCGTTCAATTTCTAGCTGGAATATACATTTTATCAGTGTGTGCTATATATTTGCATTGCCCACAAGCTCCACATCTATATGTACCTTTACGTTGTTTGAAAAAGGCTTTGATCTCAATCTCCCGTTCAAGAATATTTTTTATATTTTTACCCTTACGGAAAACAGTTTTTATAGTTTTCCCTTTTAAAATGGTGAGGTCAGTGATATCACAAAAATGTCCCCATTCCTCTTCAACTATTCTTTTAATAATACCTGAGTTGGCACTATAATCTGTAACAAATGCTGTTTTATAACCTGCATTTAAATCCTGTACATCACTAAAAAGGGAGGGTGTAGGCACATTACCTGTGCCTATAATAGGTTGGTATTTAGTTGCCCTCCCTACATTAACTTCTCTACAAACATTTTCAATAAGTTCTAAGGGGTATTCCCTCTCCAGAAACAACCTTGTAAGCACTGAGCATTCCTGGGTATAGTCAAGGTTGTCAGATGTCATCCGTGATGCTCTGACAAACTGTCCCTTGACTATCCCCTTCTTTTGATATTTTGGATGTGAGCTAGTATACCTTAAATAACTGTTGGAAAAAGTGGGTTTCCTAAAAATAGTAGATTGGAAACCTTTCACTTGGACTTTCAAGGTTACATCCAAATAATTAACCTGACTCTTGGAAATTTGATATGTGAATTTCAAGAATTCTGTACTGGAATTTAAATATTTGATAAATTCTTCCAGTATATTAATTGGACCTGTCCAAAAAATACATATATCGTCCAAGAATCATGAATAAAAAGTCCAGTGCTGACTGTATATACTGTTAAAAATATATTGGCTTTCACAAATAGATAACACTATATCCGCATATGTGGGTACACAGTTAGCCCCCATTGCCACCCCGGAGATTTGTTTGAAGTACTCCCCTGAGAGGTATAAAAAATTATTATTTAAAACCAATTCCATCAATTCCATTACCAGAAAAATGTAATTTTCACTGGCCCCTCCATTTTTTCTAAGGGCTACCTCCAACCAAGTTAGACCCTGCTCATGTGGAATCACAGAAAAAAGATCCACAATGTCAATGGTCAAAAAAACTAAATCAGGGGAGTATAAATCGGATGTAATTTTAGCTAAAAATTCCAAAGAATCCTTAAGTAGGTGATTTTCTTTACCCCAAAGATGTTTAAGTTTCTTATCTAAAAATTTTGATAAGGGGGATATCTTGGAACCCTGTGCAGCAACTATGGGCCTGAGTGGGGGATCTTGTATATCTTTATGAACTTTGGGTATCCCAAATATAAAGGGAACCCTAGGGTCTGTGTTCTCAAGGTACAAATATACACTGTAGTCTATAATTCCTTGATCAAACAGGTCCTTAATAGCCAAGTCAATCTTTTTATGTGAAACATTGATCTCCTTAACAGAGACTGGCCTGTATCTGGATCCATTATGTAGGATATCATTCATTTTTCCTTCGTACACAATTTTATCCATAAGTACTATCCCCCCGCCCTTGTCTGGTTCCATCACCCGAATGTTGGGGTTATGACTGAGTTGGTTAAGCAATTCTATTTCAGTTGTTTCAAGATTGCGATTATAAACATAATGTCTATTAACTTCTTTAATCTTCTTTTCCATTCTGGATTCCAGATTTTTTAACTGTGGATGTATAGGGGGATTGTATACACTAGGCTTGTAAGGAACACTGGTATTATGTTCAGAGGTAACATTACCAAGTAAATTCTGTAAGTTCAATTTTTGAATAAAAATTTTTAAATCTAAAATAGTTTTAGTGATATCACAGTTTCTTTGGGGTATATATTTAAAGCCTTTAGTAAATAAATCAAAAAACGTATCAGTAACCTGTAATTCACTGTAATTGTAAATGTGAAAACCTTCCTTACTGAAAATCACTTGTTGATTCCTAATAGGCTCAATACCCATAGATGTTTCACAAATTACCATCTCTGATTCCTGTTCTTGTTGTAACCCCTTCCCCCCCTGTAAGGGTAGGGTCCCTGATGAAAAGAATGAGGTCCTTGATTATTACGCTGATTGCGTATTCTTTCTGAACGCCTGGGTAAAAATTCATTCTCAACCATATGTTCATCAACCATTCCAACTCCCCTTTCATTATGGTTTCTTTCCTCTAAATAAGCACCTTGATGGAATGTGGATTCCCCTCCCCCTTCCCGATTGTATGGAGCCTGTGTAGCAGGCGGTGCTGAGTACTGCTGCCCCGTCTCATACTCCCTCATGTCTCGTTGTAATTTTTTATGTTTCCTTGCGGAAATTTCTTCACATTTTTTGTCAATATAAACCCTAATATCAAAATATTGTTTCTTTTCCTGTTCTGCATTAAACAATAAATCATTTACAATACAGGTATTATGTTGTTCAATCTCCTCATGGAGCTTAACTATATCTTTTTCATTGTTTTTAACTATGGCCTGAACTATTTCCAGCCCACAGTTAGCGAAAGCTCTAATAAGATCCTGGTGAAATTCACTACCCAAAATAACATTGTTAGGATATTTATAAGTCCATAGTCCTTTTGGTACTAAACGTTTTTTGAAACATTCGTTTAAATACATGTTGTCAAGATGCAAACTTTTGTACCTGTATAAGGCTGTCCTTAAAAGTTCAATAGTCTCGTTGTAAGTATGGTGATTATCCGTAGTTGCCAATTCCCTTGGGTGGTTAATAAACCTCGGTTTAGACTGTAACCAGTCCCGGAAAGAAGAAGGTATAGCCTCTACTGTTTCTCCCCTCATAAAACTATTTTCTGTTGGCTTATTTTGAGAACATAAAATGTTCGGTGTCCACTGAAAGTCAGTAGAGGTGCCTGGAACGCCAGGACCGGAACCTTGGACTATACCATTGCCGTCTAAAGAAGAAGGTGCACCATTTCCTGACCCAGAGTCTTTTTTAGACAATACTGCTTGGCTAGACACAAACGATAAAAGCCCCTGACTCAAGGGCGTCAAAAGTTCGATGAGCTGAGTAAGCTGGCCAGCTAATTTCCGAAATTCACCCACTTTGGGTCCCAGGGGATGATCCGAGGACTGTGTGGATTTGGTCTCTCCCGAACGAGTCTCCATATAGAAACAAGGAGACACAATTGGGGACTCTACTGATAAAATATAAACTCACAAAGTCAATACCAGATAACGGGGAGACCGCACCACAGCAAAATTGTATTTATTAACGTCAAAATAAAATCACAATGTTTTCGTCAGTGTAATTCTCTGACTTCTTTAGATAAGATTTAATTTCACAAACAATCCATTTTATATTCCATTACCATCAGTATACACCAATTAAAAATCCTTTAATCAATTTTTAAAGGCAAATGATTCTAAAAATATTGATGCTAAACAATACCATCATTTATAAAACTGATGAATATTAATCATTAAAATATATATGTATACATTCCTAAAACATATTAACCTTTTTTAAAAAAACTTTTATATATTATTAAAATCTTCAATTTATCTGTTTAAATGTAAAATCATAATTTAGCAGCTTTTAATTTTAGCAATGGTAGGATAGAAATATGATCGTTCATACCAGGCATTCTGTTAGCTTCTAAAAACACCTGCCAAAAGGTTTCCCAGTATTCTAACCGGGTCTCCCATGGACCCCCTCTATGGTCCCTCATTTGTGTCTCAAGTACAAAAAGTATAAATGTGGCTTGTGGGCATGTCAGGGTATGTCGGTATAAAGCGTTACTGTAATTGTGTTTTTGTATTTCGTACAGATGTTCATAAAACTAGAATATATAAGCCAGTTTATGATATAAAATGGCAACAATTCCCTATTTAAATATATTAACAGTTGTGGTAGCTTTGATAGGTGCTTGTTTGGAATCTTGGAAGTGGTTCAGAAGGATCTCAGGGGAGGAAGTTGGGAAACTAGTCTGGAATACAAGGAATTGCTCTGGCAGGTCCACTTGAATGCCAGTGAACCCCCAGGGCTTAATGAAATGATTTCTCTATTCCCTGTACTGAACATGAAAAAATCTAAACTATGACAGGTTTTTGGATTGGTATATATTTATACACGAGTGGGCATCACAATCCGATTATGTGAAGTGTTTAGGCATTTGATTGTTTAATCAAGGTTTTACATTGTATATTTTTTGAATGCACAGATATCTGTGCTTTTAAATATTTAAATACTTAATTGTTTAATTGCTTGTTAAAATTGATTTGATTATTTAGTCTTTGTGGAGAACATTTTAGTTCTGAGGAAGTCTTGTATTTGCGAAGAAGAAAGTGCTTAACAACTTGTCTTAATAAATTGTTTTTAAATCATACTTTTCCTTCGGCAGAGTTATCAATAGCTTAATGTGGTTTTGTATACCAGTGGAATGGCTCACTGCAAAATTTTGGTTTGTGGTTTATTACTGTTGGCTGTATGTTCTTGTTTGGTTTTAGACATTTTATACTCCAAATGTTTGCCTGTTTCCCTTTATTACTCACAGCCACTCACTTACCTTTTGTGTCAGCCTAGGCTTCCTGCCCCCCCACAGCACCCTGTGTAAGTAACGATAACTGTGCCATATCCTTGTTTTCTAACTTTTGAATTCAGTAACTGTGCCATATCCCTGTTTTCTAACTTTTGAATTCAGTAACTGTGCCATATCCCTGTTTTCTAACTTTTAGATTCAGGGGTACATAAGTCTTTTGTCTGATGATAAGGGTGCATAGCTGACCTATTGCTTAGTATATCTGTGTTTGTGATGCTGTTTTACAAACTGTACTGATCATAGGAAGTTACTAGGCTAATGGCCCTAGGGCCCTTATAACCTAGCCAAGGTCTACCCTTATTTCCATGATCAACACCTATTGCCCCTGTCCAAGGGGGATACAGGTGGATCCCCTTGGGTGAATTTATGGTTACCCATCTAATCATCCAGATTGCGTTTGAAGAAGGCAAATAAAGTACTCTGTTTGACATGAAGTGGGAGTCTGTTCCAAAGGTGTGGTAACCTCTGGGAGACAAATCTGTCCCTCCAGCAGGTTCTATTTATGTCACATACCAGGTTAAGGTCTTTAGAGCGAGTAGCCCTTGTACTATTTGACTTGCAAATAAGCAGAATTTCCAGTAAAGCACGGTCAGAGATTGCCTTATATGCAAGACAGAGATCACCTCTGAGTAGTCTGTATGAAACAGAATAAAGTGACAGTAATTTCAGATGATCCACATAGGACAGGTGCTGAAGACCTTGAATTTTCCTTGTGAGGAACCTTTGTGGTCTCTCCAATTGCTGCAGGTACTTGGAAAGGTACATACCAAAGGGGGCATTGTACAAGGGCTGTATTATTGGCCTGATGAGGGAAGAGTACAGAGAGGTTATAACTTCTTTTTTTCTGGAGGCAATGCCCTTACTTATGAGATGAGCAATATAGAATGCCGTTCTTAGCACTGTGGAGACATGGTGATCAAAGGTAAGGTTGCTGTCAACCTGTGTGTCCAGGTCTCTCACCACTGAGTGCATACATAGGGTGTTGCTATTGATGTGGTAGTTAGCAGGAACATTGCTCTTACTGAAAGGGATAATAATACATTTTTTGCAGTGAGTTTAAGACCATGACTTTGGCACCAATCATTTGTTTGTATAAGACCCTCTTGTAGGATATTGACATCACCTGGAGAGTCTATGACTGCTCTCAATTTGCAGTCTTCAGCAAACGTTGCCTGCCACAGACCTTTAGTTTTTGCTTGTACTTTGGAAAAATAAATTACAAACAGGAGAGGTAAAAAGGACTGATCCCTGTGGAACACCACTGGTTACAGGTCTGCTGTTGGAGTTGGATTCCCCTATTTTGATTATATGTGTTCTATCAGTGAGCCAGTTAGCGACCCATCTAATGATATAAGGGTTGATACCTAGCTGGGTGAGTTTGTCAATGATGCATGAGTGGGGCATAGTGTCAAAAGCCTTGGCTAAGTCTAGGTAGGCTGTATGCATAGATTTCCCCTTGTTCAGGGCCTCGGTGACTATTTTGAAGAAATCCACCAAGGCTTAACAGGCATGATTTCTCCTTGACAAATCCAAACTCAGTAGGGTCAAGTGTTTGGAGATTACCTGTATCTTTGTGATAAGGTCCATGATGATTCACTCCATGGCCTTGCAGCTAAGGCTAGTCAGGCTAATAGGTCTATAGTTCCTTAGTTCCTGGGGTAATTGGAAGCACCACCTTTGTGCAAGGGAATAATGGCGGCTGTTTTCCATTCAACTGAGATGAAGATGGTGCTTGGACTATGATTGAAAAGAGTACCCATTGGGGTGCTAATTCTTTTGGAGCCCATGTAGGATGCAGCTTTGGATGTTATCAAGTCCCATAGATGCTGTGACTTTGGCCTTAGAGAGGGCATTTATGACCTGCACTTTAGAGATACAAGGTAGGGGACAACTGATAGGGATGTCATGGGCTATCTGTGGCAGGGACAGGGGAGTGAAGGTTATGAATGTAACTAAAGAATGTTTTATGGTTTTCCTTAGTTGAGGAAGCTAATTTGGATTTGTAGTTTTCTTTGGAGGACTTCACAGGAAGTCTTACTTGCTTGTTTAAACTGAGGAGGGAGTGTTTCCAGTTTAGGGCTCTGTTAGATCAGGGTTTTTCATTGTACAGTAGTTATTAGACATTAGACAGGCTAAAAAATAAAATAAGCCTAGAAATGATGTTTCATTTATGCATACATTTTAGGAAAGCAGAAACAAAGAATCTTTCACTGATTGTTGCCCTTGCTGGCTAGGAAATGGTGTTTCATTTAATGCATACATTTTAGAAAGCAGAAACAAAAAATCTTCTACTGAATGTTGACCTTGCTGAAATAACAGTTCCTTAAGGGAAGATTGCATACAGTTCTTGTTATGTTCCTTTTTCTAGGAAAGACTCAAGAGATAGGTTAAACTAAAAAACAAGACATAGCCTGAGGATCAAGGTTAGGGGTGTGGATATAGTCACTAGAGGAAAATTACTGAAAAATAATATATAATATGTTGTGTTCAGGATAGCAGGGCAGTTAAGGTTAGTAAGTCCATTTGACCTGTTACTTCATAGAAGATGTCTTAACACTCGAGCATGAGTACAGAAAACAGGTCATCTAGAGACTATGTCAGTTTACGTTGTTAAGGACTATCAGAACATGATGTGCAGCAATATGAATTGTTTATCAGTACTGTTAGTGAAGACAGTATTTTGGATATTGTGAACATCTAATAAAACCTTATTAAATGAACTACAGTGTTTGGAGAATTCATGCTGAACTGTGCACAAGACTTGGTTCATAAGGGAGAGACTGACACCTATTGAAGCATGAGCTTGGGTAATTAAGACTTTCGTTTCTCAGTCTCATTGTATACAGTGTTTCCAGCTAATTAAGGTACAGTACTGCATTTTCAAATCTTACAGGCTTGCTCCCTCTTACTCATAGATAGTAAGTTCTTCCTCTTATTGTAAAGCCTACTAATGGCAGTTGTCCACCAGGCAGGTTTGCGCTTCCTTGAGGAGCTTGTTTTGGTCCTATCAGGTACGGCTGAGTCAATGCAGTTATACAGGTGTTTGTATAAAGCACTGGTATAGAACATGGGCATAGTTGCCAGTTCCATTTGAGGGAGGAGGCACAGTGAAGCTATTTTTGCCATCGTGCAAGAGGCTATAATCTGCTTTGGAGAAGCTTTTTAATTTAGTTGCTGATGGGGGAGTTTGAGTGTGATAGTTACTTCGAATGAGACTGATTTGTGGTCATATCTCACCAGGAAAGACTTCACAGTGGGGGTGCGTTGGAGTTAACGGTCAATAAACCTTTGGGTAAGTGAGTTTGAGCACAAGTAATTTACCCAGTCAATGGATGGGTAGTTAAAGTTGAACAAAACCATGGTGTTCAGATGTATCTTGATAGACTGAAGTAGATCCCAATAGGGATAGTTGGTGTCCTGATTCATAGAGGGAATGTTGTAGCTGGCAATGAGTTGAATAGGTGTCCTACCAACAGTTAGTAGCACCTGAAGTATCTCCAGGGAATCATGCTGTTTAACCAGTCTGGAGGTTTATTTATCTTTAATGAAAATTGATACAGCACCTCCTTTAGTTTTCGTACCTTCAGTTTGTGGTCTGAATGTGTGGAAGGAGGTGTAACCTGGTATGGCTGGGGTGCTCTCCACAGCCTTGAACCAGATCTCTGTGACTGCAGAAATGTCTGCATCTTTCAAGGCGAGGACTGCTTCTAGTTAGTGCAGTTTCTTGTTAAGACTACTAGCATTTAGCAGCTTTTATCCTTGAGACACTGCCTAAAAAGGTACTATGCTTTCTTATAGGTTTTTGTAATGTGTACATGCCTACCACACACTTACAACAGCAAAGCTTTTCCAAGCCATAAATAAAAGTAGGACAAAAGGCTGAACAATAAGGAGACGTTTTAAATATTTTGATCGTACAGATGTAGACAGTTGATAGAATAACAATTTTTGCATGACTATTTTTTAAGATTGGTCTGAGAGATATGAAGTCTGAAACTGAAATGTGAGTCAATAATTTCTAACTTCTCTCTTTCAGGATTTGCCAGTACAAAAGTATGAAACCAAACTGAGGACATTTTGTGTCAGTCAGTACTTTTACGAAGTATGAATGTGTGCATGTTTGATGCCTGAGACCTATTAATTGATAGAGGACACGTGTCCAAATAAGGCACTGCTGTCACATCTTGAATTTCTGTAAAACTGTAAAACTCACCCACCTTTTACTTACTTACATTACCAAGTAACAGTATGCAAGGATATGCCATACATTTGTATTATTACAAATTTTTTATATTGCAGTTCAACACTTACCTTGTAAATCTGGCACTTGGTACAGTTTTAGTTCAGGGCTGAGTTTGTCTGATGCTAGGAGTACACAGCCATTACATGTGTAGGTAAAAGTTGTGAGCATTGCCTGGCATCAGTGTTGCTATATGTATGTGCATAGGATTATGGTTTTAGCCCTTTAGTTGGTGAGTGAGTGTGCTATGCATTGCCTCTTAGCCAATGCGAGAACATATTGAGCATGCCTACATCTGCCTACACCCATGGCAGCTGCAGGTTCCCCCTCTGACTCCTCACCTGTGTGTGGCGTGTGGCTGTGGTGTCCTTACCAGTGTTTGCGGGATGTGTGACCCTTCCCTATGTTCTTCTTGTTGAACATGTCATACAGTTGGGACTTGTGCCAGATATATGAATCGTGGTAAGTGCCTGGGTTGCCAGCAGACACATTCAAGACAATTCCCTTAGTATTACAAATGAGCTAGCAGTTAATGGAGTGGAAGCCCTTTCTTTTTATGGACACTCTTCCTTGTTCCCTGGTGGTGCTTTGAGCTCTATATGTGTACAGTCTGTGGCACCCAGTACTTCAGGGTAGTGCGCTACAGGATAGAACTCCTGCATACTTTTGGCCCTGTCCTCCGGAGTATGAGGGAAAATATATGCACTCACTGGCATGTTGGAGCACAGCACTCAGGAACGGATGGAGGTTCCTTGATGCTGATGCTTATGACACCCCCCAGCATGTCCCCTGTTGGTCTCTGAAAGGTTTCTGTAGATACAATTCTATGTGCTGCACATACCTTTGTCTCCACTGGTATTGGTTCTCCTCGGTTTGCCCTGGTCTGAGTTGAGGACAACAGAGGTTGAAGAGTTCCTATAGTTTGCCCCATCCACCCTGTAGTAGCACTCTACAATTTCCACCTCATGCAGATTGAGAAATGTTGAACAAGGTCTAAAAACCCTTCTCCTTCTTGGCCTTGGTCTGTTAGCAGCAGCAGCATAGACTTCACTCTGTTGCACAGTCCCTAACATTCTTTCCATGTAGACTCCTTTCTGTGGCTGTATTCCAGTAGGTTTTGGAATTCCCAGGGGAAAGCCAGCACTGAATCTGCATAGTTGCTTTATTGCTTGTTGAATAGCTCCTTCATCTTGGATTGATTGATTAGCATACAGTTCAGTTGCTTATGCTATAATTTGCATGCCATGACGTTTACCATGTTTGAGTGGCTCTAAACAGCATGTAGAGCTGCTTACTGAATACAGATCTGTGCAGACTATGTAGGGTTTATTGAATCTGTACCAATTTATTTGCAAATACTGTTGGCAACATAAATACACTTGCTAAGTATGCTATTTTCCAATCAGTACTGAATTTAACAAACAAGTATTTATTTCTGAATGATAATTTATATGTTCTCCAAAAAAGGTTTGTTTTATTTCTTCTATTGCTTTTTTTTTTCATATTGAATTCTACTTGCATCTTTATTCTCAGATTTTATACCTAACACAGAAATTTAATTAACTGTAAAATATATACTCCCTAGCCTTACTATATCACCTAAACCTTTACTTTACATATTAGTTAAAGCCATAAATAGCTCCTTTACATATTTGTAGTATACTGTTCATAATCTTTGCCTTTCTTTCTATTTCTCTTTTTACATTTTTTTTATTTCTCTCATTTTCCTTTACTAATCTTCCTAAGTAACATTGTACTTCTCTTTTTCTTTGTAAAAAATATTGTTGCTTATATAACAGTTCTCACATTTTTTTTTGAATTCTTTGTCAAAGTACTTTCTGTCATTTTCTAACATTTCCAGTGTATCATTATATGGTTAATATTTTTCTTTCTGTACTTTTCTCATTTATATGATTAATATTTTTCTTTTTCTAATATTCTCACATCAAATTGCCACTGTAAAAAACATTTTTTATATTTTCCTTAAATATCATCCACCATTCAGACCAGTTTTTATAAAATGTTCTCATAGTGATATGATCTTTCCATAACTTTATTAGTCTCTTTCCTTCTTCATTCCATTCTCTCATTTATCCCTTTTATTTCTTTGTCTATTTTATATATTCTTTATTTTCCTTTATCTGTAGACATATTACAATATGATCAGATAATCCTGTTTTAATTACCTCCCCTTCTCCTATAACCAAACTTTCTGATACTATAAAACAATCTGTTTCAGTTCTATACACACCCCTTTTGTAAGTCCAACATTTTTTCTACCAAAGTTTTAATTTACCACACCTTATAGCTTCTAATGTTTTTCTTGTATCATTTCCTTTATTTTTACGCTTGCCTCTTAAATCACGATTAACGTCTTCTCAGCATGTGAAAGAAGGTGACACGTTAGCATCTTTTAACTTCAACCAGAAGGACTGGAATGGGTAACTTTAAATTAATTCCAGAACTGACTTGCTTTGCCCGTCTTGGTAAAGGGAGTACAGCATGGTGGTGGGTATTAATAAGTAAATTGTCTTGGGACTCAATTGTATTACATTTCCTATAATCTGATGACCCTTTGTTTATAATACAATATTACCTTTGCAACGGGTGTTGTTGCTAAAGAGTGATGTCACACACAGAGACAAGATAATATAGGTCTAGTTATGTATAGGGCGTTGTTACTAAAAAGTGATGTCATACACAGAGACAAGATAATATAGGTCTGGTTATGCACAGGGAGTTGTTGCTAAAGAGTGATGTCACACAGAGACAAGATAATATAGGTCTAGTTATGCACAGGGCTTTGTTGCTAAAGAGTGATGTCACACAGAGACAAGATAATATAGGTCTAGTTATGCACAGGGCTTTGTTGCTAAAGAGTGATGTCACACAGAGACAAGATAATATAGGTCTAATTATGCACAGGGCTGTGTTGCTAAAGAGTGATGTCACACAGAGACAAGATAATATAGGTCTAGTTATGCACAGAGCGTTGTTGCTAAAGAGTGATGTCACACAGAGACAAGATAATATAGGTCTAGTTATGCACAGGGCATTGTGGCTAAAGAGTGGTGTCACACAGAGACAAGATAATATAGGTCTAGTTATGCACGGGGTGTTGTTGCTAAAGAGTGATGTCACAAAGAGACAAGATAATATAGGTCTAGTTATGCACAGGACATTGTTGCTAAAGAGTGATGTCACACAGAGACAAGATAATATAGGTCTAGTTATGCACAGAGTGTTGTTACTAAAAAGTGATGTCACACAGAGACAAGCTAATATAGGTCTAGTTATGCACAGGACGTTGTTGCTAAAGAGTGATGTCACACACAGACAAGATAATATAGATCTAATTATGCACAAAAATATTTTTTTGCTGCTGTGGACCATGGCCGACAAGAGTTTTATTGAACTGGACTTTGTTCCCAAATTGAATATGAACCATTCTTTTGAGGCTCTAATTTGTTTATGTGAGAACCCGTTATTAAGGTGTGCTGTTAATACTTCTAATGTGTTTGCTGAGAGTACTGAATATGACTGTTCACTTGTTGAATCCGAATTGAAGGCCTTATAGAATGACTTATACAAATTGAAGAGGTATCAATGTCAAAGGCTACACTTTGAGGCTTGTGTGCACCATAAAGTAGTCCCTAGAGGTCTACGTATTCTTCGCATGCCAACATATGGTGAGACTTATATGGATTTGTTGAAAGATTGGCAGCATCTTAATTTAGACTTAAGCATTAATCACATTCGATTACTTATTAAATATTTTTTGCCTCATGAGGAAGCTTTGGATAAAGCTATTGGTGAGCGACAACTAAAACTACAACAAATGTTACCTGATAATGTGTATATTGAGATTTTCAATTATTTAATTGTGAAAATCAGTTCTTTCCAACTCTGTCTGATGAATACAAAGAGACGGAAGTTGGAGAGGGATTTATGGGATTTTGTGAATGGACATGTCTTCTCTTGGCCACGTAATCCTGTTTCGGGGTCGAATTTGGTACCTTTGAATACACAGCACCAGAGAGGGCCTGGATTGGAATCAAATGCTGAACCCAGACCTGAGTCATCAGTACGTGCTGCAGATATGGCTACAGTGGAAGTGCTCGATTCTCCTATAGTTGCAGCTTCGGTAGTGGAGAACACTAGTAGTGTGCATTTACCAGTTGTCGAAGGTTTAATACAACAAAGTGATGAAAGGGTCGTATCAGTAAGACCCAAAGCTAACACTACACATGTTATCCCTTTGGTGTTTCAGTCTTTTCCTTTGCCTATAAGGGAGATGAAACCTACCAAAGACAAGTATCAACTGAACAGGGGGAGGAAACGCTCACTCCAATTATCAGAGAACAAAAAAACGGCTGCTCAGACTATCAAAAAGATGTGGCAGTAGTCGACTGAAGACTGATTTTTAACATTTCTAGTAAGACCTTTACAGATGTTGAACTGAGTGCATAATAAGGGTATATCTTTTATACCCACTACACAAATGACTTTGACTGATGCTATTTTGGACTTGAAAATGTTTGCTCGTAATGTCATGTTACGTACAGTATTTGCTGGTGATATAGGAATGACTAATGTGTATAAGAAACTGAGTTGTTTTGTTCCTGTTTTAGATTCTGCTGTTGACACATTTACTCGTTTATGTGAGAAGGATGTTAGGAATTATTTTCTGGGTAAATCAACTGCAGATAAGAACAAAATTTTTTAAAAATTTGAATAGGGATGAATGGCTGGCCTTGAGGTCTCTACAAACTGATGAAACACTTGTATTTAGACCAGCTGATAAAAGAGGGTTATTAGTCATACTAGACCATCAGTTTTATTTATAATTAATGTATGACATGTTGCTCGATACGAGTGTTTATTCTGCTATTGATTTAGATGTTGTGAATGGTGTTATTAATAAGATTGAAGGTGCCCTTAAAGGTTATTTAGCTGCGTGTTTAATAACCTTGGATTTATATAACTATTTCAGGATCCCTCATCCACTCATACCCAAGCTGAATGGACTACCAAAGATACATATATCCAAGGTTAGACCTCCAATGAGACCTATAGTATCCGGAGGAGGATGGGCTACTGAGTCCATGTCCATTTTTGTTGAGAAAGAGCTTAGTGGATAAGTCTGTTTGTATCCTGAAAGATACCAGTGGCTTCTTAACAGATTTATCTGAATTCCTAAAGTTTTATGAAAATGGGGAGAGGTTATGTTTTTTAACGCTGGATGTTCAATCATTGTTCACTAAGATTCCTAATGATGAAGGTTTGAGGATGTTAAATGATGTTTTGCTTAACACGTTTAGTATTAATGAGACAAAGAGAACATTGCTCTGTTCCTTATTAAGTGTTATTTTAGAGCATAATGTATTTTGCTTTGATGGAAAATATTTTGGCAAAAACAGGAAGTTGCCATGGGCACTCCCTGTGTGAATAGTTATGCGAATCTTGTGATGAGTTGTTGGGAAAATAAGTATGTGTTGAATGATCATCTTTATAGGAAACATATTGATGTTATATAGGCCAATCTCACCTACATTCTTAACCGTGGGCGGCCATACTCCAGCTCAAAGTCTTCAATTGGCTCGTGGCTAAGAGGCATCCCATGCTGGAATGCGCCTATCCCCCAGATCTCGTTTGCTGCTCATACAGCTTGGACGTGGTCTCGCTCTTGGCCGTGGCTAAGTACAATTTTTCTACTTATTTTTCGATTTAGTAGCTCCAAAAACTATTTCAATAGCTAGTGTGTGTGTTTTGCTTCTGACCGGTTCAATTGAACTTTTCTTGGTATCCCATTTTCCTTGGTGTTTATGGGCTAGGCCCATTTCAGTTAGAGGATCAAGTCCTCCCCTGTTTTTGTTTCTTGTTGTGTAGCAGGTTGATCCCTTCTGTTAGCGGGTTCTTTGTTGTGTGACTGTTGTTACCCTGTTTTTTCCTGGGCTAGGCCCATTTAACTTAGAGGTCCTAGTCCTCCCTGTGGTTACCCCGTGGTCTCTAGGCCGTTTAAGTTAGAGGCTCTAGTTTCCCGAGCTCTGTTTGGTTTCTGTGGTGAAGGTGCCCTACCGTTTTCCCCTGTGTGTGTGTGTGTGTGTGTGTGTGTGTGTGTGTGTGTGTGTGTGTGTGTGTGTGTGTGTGTGTGTGTGTGTGTGTGTGTGTGTGTGTTCTTGCCTTTAACATGTCTAAGGATTCTAAAGAGCACAGGCCTTTAGGCTTCAAAAAGTGTGTTAAGTGTAACAATAACGTGTCTTTGACAGATGGGCACTCTGTGTGCATGTATTGCTTGGGGGCTATTCATTTACAGGAATCCTGCTTGTTCTGTCACACTTTCAGCCTTTGTGTGCTGCAAGAGAGGAAGAACAAGCTAATATTAAGGGGATTGCTGAAATCTTCCTTTGAAGAGGATTTGGAGAGATCTTCCAGTTCCAAGTCTTCTCCTTCCAAACCAAACAAAAAGATGGACAAAAAATCATCTAAGAAACGCTGTCCAGCTCCATCAGTCTCCTCGGAGCCGCCGGAGAAAATCATTAAAACTACAGTTGCTTCTTCAGCTCCACTGGCTTCAGGGCTAACAGAAGACAGGGCATCGATGATGTCTACATCGGCTCCCATTTTATTGGAGCCGGTGACAGATTTGTCAGTTCGGAGCCAGTCTCCAGTTTTTCAACCGGTTTCTCTGACTCGTAGGTCTCCCTCTATAGGGAGATCCAGATCCCCGACCATGTCCTCTAGGTCCTCCAGGACACTTTCCGATGATGATGTCGATAGAGTGGTGAAGAAACTGCTCCAGTCATCGGTGCTGGTTAAATTGCTTTCGGCTCTGGCCCAGTCATCTCCGGAGCCCGTCCTCCCTTCATCTTTGGCTGTTTCTCCTCTGGACCTTTCTTCAGAGCCAGAGCTATCAGTTCCATCTGATGACTTGAGGTCAGTTCCAGTAGCCCCTTCTGGCATCTCTGCTCTGATCTCTGCTCTGACCCCATCGGCGCCATCCACGGGGGTCCAGGATTCACAGTTCGCTGGTCGGAGCCGAGAGGGAGGTATCGGGTCGATCTTCTTCGGCTCCAAGCCTTCCTCTCGGCGCTTCGGCTCGGGTGAGCGTGGACCCGACATCGGCTTTGGACCTTATTTCCTCGGCTCTGAAGGTGTCTTCTGCAGTTAGTTGACCTTCGGAGCCAGGGGCATCAGCTTTCGAGGTCATGAGGAGTGTGCTGGCCAGGTCGTTAGCTGCATCTTACAGTACCGACACTCTTCCCCCTCTAGCACCAATATCAGTATCAGATCACCCTCTATCTAGGGACAGTGGAGACCTAAGGCCTCAGGATACCTCCATGAGTGGTCCCCAGCTTTCTGAGGCTTTTTTACCCAAGGAACCACCCAGAAAGAGAGTGTGCAAGAGGAAGCACATTGACTCCCAAGATGACTCTCTCACATCTGACACCGACCTTGAGGAGTCAGAGGGGTCCCCTAAGTCATCTTCTGATGATATCTCTTTTTCTGATATCTTGGAAATACTGAGAGAGAGGCGACTGGCCATCTAAAGCCCCTTCTAAGGAGGAGTCAGTGTTCCTGAAGGCCTTTGGGTCCCAACCCTCTGCCTCTTGGGTTTCTCCCTTGTTCAATGAGCTCCTGGACCTCGTTTGTGAAAGGTGTGGGAAACTCCGGACACTGTGGAACTAGTCCCTAGGAGACCCAACAAGTTTTTGTCCGCTCCCCCTGATAAAGATTTTCTTACAAAAGGCAATCCAGTAGATGTCATGGTGGTGGCAGCAGCCACCAAGAAGAAACTTGCAGAAACTTCTAACAAGGAGTCCAGGGCTATGGACAAGTATGGGAAGCATGTGTTCTCTTCAGCGGCCTTTACGCTGCGGTCGCTGAACTATTTATCGCATTTTACACAGCTCCAAAGAGATCTCCTAAAGGAGTTTGGAAATTCTCTACAGGGTAACGTTTCTGATGCTGTGGCTCAGAAAGTCAATGCTCAGATGTCTACCCTAAATTCTGTTACCAACTCCTCTGTGAGGCTGATCTTGTACGCAGCCGAGGGAGCAAGCAGGGCTGCGGGTTCCGGAGTCTCTCTTAGGAGACACTCCTGGATGCACCTGTGCAACTTCGCGGAGGCCTTCAAGGCTACCTTCACCAATGCGCCCTTTGACAGTTCATCCTTATTTGGAATCAAGGTGAAAGACACTCTCACTAGGTGCGAGCAGGAAGGAAAAACCCTGTCTGCCGTGGGAGTCCATTTTTCCATGCCTTCTAGACCTTATCCCAAGGGCCAGAAAGGTGGAAAAATGTGGTTCAGAAAATCGCAGAGGTTTTTTCACGACACACAGAGTGATTCCCTCTCCAGAGGCAGAGGAGGGGGTGGAAATTCAGGTAGATGCTGCCCTAGAGACAGAGGAGGCCCGTGTAACCAGGGGGACCACGATTCCTTTTGTGGCTCTCCCTACCAGTGCTCCTTTGAGGAGGCCTGACTGTGCGCCTCTGGAGCCATTCGGGGGTTGCATTTCTCTATACCCAGAAGCCTGGCAAGACATCACCCAAGACCAGTGGTCATTAGAGATAATCTCCAGAGGTTATAATATTCCCCTTCTTTCATCTCCCCCTTCAAACGAAAGAATCCCAGACGTCCCACCCAGTCAAAGGGATTCCGCAACCTTAGAAGTTCAAAAGCAGCTGTTAAAAAGAGCCATCCAGCCCGTCCCCTCAGACCAAGCAGGATTAAGGACTTACTCCAGATTCATTTTGGTGCCGAAAAGAACAGGGGACCTGAGACCCATTTTGGATCTCAGCCATTTGAACCTTCATGTAGAGAAGTCCAAATTCCGCATGGTCACATTACAGTCAATTCTCCCATTATTAGGGAAAGATGTGCGAATGTGCTCCATTGACCTCAAGGACGCTTACTAACATATAAAAATGGACAGGGCATCCAGACGTCACCTACTCTTCCGGCTGGGAGCCAGCCATTTTCAGTTTTGCGCCCTGCCCTTTGGTCTCACCATGGCCCCCAGGGTTTTCACCAAATGCATGGCAGTGGTAACGGCTCACTTGAGACATCTGGGATTCCAAGTGTTTCCATACCTGGACGACTGGCTCCTGTCTGCCACCACCAGGCATCTACTACTACAGACCAGGGACGCCACTATTGCACTTTGCCAAAGTCTGGGAATTATCTTGAATTGGGAAAAAGTCTGCATTGTTGCCCTTGCAGCGTGTTACCTTTATTGGCGCCAAATTAAATGCGGTGCTCATGAGGGTTTTCCTGCCAGAAGAGAGAATTCAGGTTTTACAGCAGCAGGTTTACGCTCTACTACCACTGAAGAAGGTCAAGGCAAAAGTGGTACTCAAGTTGTTAGGGACCATGGCTGCCACGATTATGCTAGTGCCTCTTGCAAGACTTCATATGAGGCTTCTTCAGTGGCTACTTTTTGCCCAATGGTCTCCTCAGCATCTCCAGCTCTCCCATCATATTGTAATAACCAACAGATGCAAGCAAGATCTGCACTGGTGGCTTTAGACCAGCAATCTCAACGTGGGTATGCCTTTCATTCTTCCTTCTCCGATTGCCACTGTGACCACGGATGCCTCCCAAATTGGGTGGGGGGCATTATCTCGGCAGGACAGTCCAAGGCACGTGGCAGGAACACAAGCTCCATTTGCATATCAACGTCTTGTCAGTGGTCTGGTATCTGAACAAACAGGGAGGAACCAGGTCGTATCCCCTTTGCAGAGAGGCACTTCGAGTGTGGCAGTGGGCAGTATCTTCCCGGCACTTTCTAGTGGTAACGCACATACTGGGGAAGTCCAACGTGATTGCCGACAGGCTGAGCAGAGCTATTCTGATGCCTCACGAGTGGTCCCTAAACGAGCAAGTGGCGGAACGGATTTTCCGCAGATGGGGTCAGCCTTGCTGCAATCCATTTGCCAGCCCCCTCAATGTCAAATGCAGCAGCTACTTCACCCTTATTCCCCCGAAGGGGGAAGCACCCAGGGCCACTCTAGTTCATGATTGGCCCTCCGGTCTTCTCTATGTCTTCCCTCCAGTTCCCTTGATATTGAAGGTTATTCAGAAAGTACAGTCCTTGGGAAGCAAAATGATACTGATTGCACCACACTGGCCTCATCAGATCTGGTTTCCTTTTCTTTACCCTTCTCTAATGGGCGATCCATGGATTCTGGACCCAGAGCCAGATCTGTTGACTCATATGTCAGGGCAGTTCCACCCCCTCCATTTAGGCCCTCAGGTTGACAGCATGGCTGCTGCAATTCCGTCCCTAGTCAGGCTACATGATATTTCACCGGCGGTGGTTCATATTCTGTCTTCCTCCCACAAGCTTTCTACTAGGAAGATTTATTCCAGTAAGTGGAAGAGATTCTCCATTTGGGCTCATGAAAGGCAGGTTGATCCCTATACAGCTCCCATCTCATTGGTTTTAGAGTTTCTTTCTCAACTGTTTAGCCAGGGATCAGCGGCGGTAGCTATCAAAGTGCAGTTGGCAGCCACTTCTACTTTTCATGTTGCTAATGAACCCAATCTAATGGCGCTCAGACTTTGTAGGGCTTTTCTGAAAGGGACTATGCTACTTCGACCTCCAGTCTTTGATCCTGTAATGCCATGGGACCTTGATTTTGTGTTACAGCAGCTTGCCTCGCCTCCTTTCAAGCCTGTGGCAACCTGTGACATTAAATTTTTGTCTTGGAAAACAGTCTTTTTGATAGCCATCACTTCGGCTAGGTGGGTATCTGAACTCCAAGCTTTATCGGTTCGGCCCCCTTTCTTGGTATTTCACAAGGATTGGGTTTCACTAAGACCTAATCCTTCCTTTATGCCTAAGTTTGCTTCAGTGGTTAACCTCAACCAATTTATTGAGCTGCTTGTGTTTTCCCCTGAATTCTCTAACAAGGCAGAATTTAAGTTTCATCAGCTAGATGTCCACAGACAATTGCGCTTCTATTTACACAGAAAAAAGATTTTAGGAAATCTGATCAACTCTTTGTCTCATTTTCAGACTTCAGTTTCTAAAGTAACTCTGTCCAGATGGATATCTAGCTGCATTTCCTTCTACTTCTACTGCCTTTCAGGTTAGGATGTCTATGGATAATATTTGTGCTGCAGCTACTTGGGCATCTCCTCACACCTTTATTAGTCACTACAAATTGGATCTGGTATCAAGGGGCAGATCCTTATTTGGTTCCACAGTGCTCAGGTATATTTTCCAGTGAGCCACCCAAGGTCTAGGTGCTAGGGACGCTGTCCCACGGGTAAGAATGTAGGCAAGATTGGACTACATAACATCAAGAAGTTATGTACTCACCATAATGTTCGATGTATGTAGTCCATATCACCTCACATTCTTACTAACCCACCCACCTACCCCCTCCTGGAGGACCTAGAGGTCGAGTCTCTGTTTTCAGCACTCCTTCTTGATATGTTGAGTTGGATCTTCCTGTCAGCGTGTTTGTGTGTGTATGTGAGCTCGCAGCAAACAAGATCTGGGGGATAGGCACATTGCAGCATGGGATACCTCTTAGCCATGAACCAATTGAAGACTTTGAGCAAGAGTATGGCCGAGTCAGAGCCGAGGTTTGGCTCCAAACCCACAGGTAAGAATGTGAGGTGAGATGGACTACATACATCGAATGTTATGGTGAGTACATAACTTCTTGTTTTCTTTAAAAGATTTGTTGATGATCTTTTTATTTTATGGCAGGGTCCATTTGATCTGATTCCTGATTTTGTTAATTATCTACACACTACAACGGCATTCTTGAGATTTACTTATAAATTTTCTATGGATGCCATTGATTTTTTGGTTGTGTATATTTACAGAGATGATGATGGCTCCATAGCTACCAAGCTTTATAGAAAAGAATGTCGTGTTAACAACATTTTAAGTAGAGATAGTATGCATTCGAGTAGAATCTTTAGGAATATTATGAAAGGACAAGGGATGCATACATCTAGACTAGATAGTGTACAGAGAGTGTTTGAACATGATTTAAAGAAGTTATCTGATGAGTTCAAGGAGAGGGGTTACTCCATTAAGGAGGTTAATAATATGACAAAGGAGGTTATGCAATTGCGACATACCACAGCCCTACCTTTATTAAATGGAGAAAGAAGGCAGATTGTTAGACATGGTGACAGAGAGGTTGACTCTGTCAATTTTTTGATGCATTATACTAGTGATCATGGTCATTTTTGTGAAATTATTCAAAAGCATTGGCTGGTACTACTGTTAGATGATAAGATAGGGCAGGTGGTGGGTCCTACTCCCAGATTTGTTTTTAAGAATAAAAGTAATTTGAAGCATCTATTATGTTATGATGTGAATAGACTTCCTATAGGATCTAGAGAAGGTTTCATGTCTGGGTGTGATCAATGTAATTTTTGTATATGTATAGACACATCCCATGTTTTTGAGCACCCGGTGACCCACTATAAGTACTTTATGCATTGCATGTTAGACTGCAAGAGTACTTTTGTTGTTTATTTGGCTACTTGCCAGTCATGTACGTGTTTTTATTTGGGTAAAACAAAAAGACAGTTAAAAGAAAGGGTTAGGGAACATTTATTAACTATTAGGAAAAATGACCCCACCAATGCACTTGCAACACACGTTATGAATACTAACGACTTGCATAATTTTAAATTCAAAGTACTGGAACAGCTTGTTAGTAATGGGAGATTAGATGACTTAAATAATACCCTTGAACAAAGGAAGACAAACTGGATCATTAGGTTAAATAGTGACACATTTCCAGGTTTGAACGGCCCTGTCCCTTTAAAACCTTTTTTGAAGGGAAGGAGGTTGTTTAAATGATTTTATTGTTAGTTGTTTGTGATAGATTAATTTGAAAGCAATGTGATGTATATATAATAATTTCTTTTTATATGTTTTATGGTCTGAGGAAGTGTCTGCTGAGGCATGAAAGCGCTAACCTAATAAATATTTATTTATTTATTTATTTGCAGTTGGTTTACCAGGATAGTCCATTGGGCCAAGATGAACCCATTTTCAATGGAATCCTGGGGAGAAAAGCTCCAGAAACAGGATTACATATTTTTTTAGATATGTATTACAATATTTACAAAATTATATGGTTAGAGCATCATACTGGTGATGAACATTACAGATGATACAAACTAGGAAAAGGGAGATCCATATTACTATATTTACAAATTTATACAGTTAGAGTATAACATTTAGGTGGCATTACAGATGAAACAGACTAGAAAATGAACATTTCAATAGGGATACTGAAAAGCCATTGTGTCTTAGGTAGCTAAGGAAACAAAAGTTAGGAGAGGCAGAAGCTAGGAAGTTCATGGAAAGGAGGAGGAAGGTGGTAAGGCAGTGTAGAATTATGATGGATGGGTGCAAGAGCATTCCCACTGGGATAGATATGATGGATGGGTGCAGGAGCATTCCCACTGGGTTAGTAGATATGATGGATGGGAGCAGGAGCATTCCCACTGGGATAGTAGATATGATGGATGGGAGCAGGAGCATTCCCACTGGGTTAGTAGATATGATGGATGGATGCAGGAGCATTCCCACTGGGTTAGTAGATATGATGGATGGGGATGGATGGGTGCAGGAGCATTCCCACTGGGTTAGTAGATATGATGGATGGGTGCAGGAGCATTCCCACTGGGTTAGTAGATATGATGAATGGGAGCAGGAGCATTCCCACTGGGTCAGTAGATATGATGGATGGGTGCAGGAGCATTCCCACTGGGTTAGTAGATATGATGGATGGGAGCAGGAGCATTCCCACTGGGTTAGTAGATATGATGGAAGGGTGCAGGAGCATTCCCACTGGGTTAGTAGATATGATGAATGGGAGCAGGAGCATTCCCACTGGGATAGTAGATATGATGGATGGGTGCAGGAGCATTCCCACTGGGATAGTAGATATGATGGATGGGTGCAGAAGCATTCCCACTGGGATAGTAGATATGATGGATGGGTGCAGGAGCATTCCCACTGGGATAGTAGATATGATGGATGGGTGCAGGAGCATTCCCACTGGGATAGTAGATATGATGGATGGGTGCAGGAGCATTCCCACTGGGATAGTAGATATGATGGATGGGTGCAGGAGCATTCCCACTGGGTTAGTAGATATGATGGATGGGTGCAGGAGCATTCCCACTGGGATAGTAGATATGATGGATGGGTGCAGGAGCATTCCCACTGGGTTAGTAGATATGATGGATGGGTGCAGGAGCATTCCCACTGGGTTAGTAGATATGATGGATGGGTGCAGGAGCATTCCCACTGGGATAGTAGATATGATGGATGGGTGCAGGAGCATCCCCACTGGGATAGTAGATATGATGGATGGGTGCAGGAGCATCCCCACTGGGTTAGTAGATATGATGGATGGGTGCAGGAGCATCCCCACTGGGTTAGTAGATATGATGGATGGGTGCAGGAGCATCCCCACTGGGTTAGTAGATATGATGGATGGGTGCAGGAGCATCCCCACTGGGATAGTAGATATGATGGATGGGTGCAGGAGCATCCCCACTGGGTTAGTAGATATGATGGATGGGTGCAGGAGCATCCCCACTGGGTTAGTAGATATGATGGATGGGTGCAGGAGCATCCCCACTGGGATAGTAGATATGATGGATGGGTGCAGGAGCATTCCCACTGGGATAGTAGATATGATGGATGGGTGCAGGAGCATTCCCACTGGGATAGTAGATATGATGGATGGGTGCAGGAGCATTCCCACTGGGTTAGTAGATGAGAGTGAAGAGATTTTATGAATATAAAGAGGTTGAAAGTGGTACGAATGGCTGGAGGTAGGGAGTTCCAGAGACATGCTAGACCATAGGATAGGAAATATGTCTTGGTTTTACATAAGAAATACGTCTTGGTTTTGTATGATTTGAGTCGTGGAGGTGAAGTGGATTTTCTTTTCTACTTTAACTATTATGCCAATCCCCCAGGGAGTGCAATGTCCCATTTGGCATGTACCTGACTAGGCATATGCAACAATTGGAATGTCCATAGAGGTTCCTCACCACGAGAATCTGGGGTATTAATCCACTGTCCTGTACAGATCGGTTCAGAGCCTTGGCCACATAATTGGTCTGCTAAATGTTGTTGACAGGTGATCTGTGCTTGGCATATAAAAGATCCTTAGATCCAACTCTGATGGAACTTTTGCACATCCACAAAACCAGCATCACCAGAAGGACAAGATCCAGGGATTTGAACTTTGCTTTCAACATAAATAGAACATGCTGATGAGACAGATATGTGACTCAATGGATCCCCATGTCTTAAGAATAGGCTTCCATTCATGTGAAGCAGAATCCATCCCTATAAATGTAACCTTGATCAGTGGATGGGAAATTGCAAATTAATTCCCTGGCTAGCACCCATGTCTCATCGACAGAGGCCAGTAGTAAACATTCCCTAACTAACCTTGAATGGGATAATTATAAATTCATTTTTCAGCTATCCCCATGTGTCTTATAGACAGAGGCTGACAGCACATATTTCCTAACTACCGCATCCCCTACATAACTTTTTAGCGACCTCCTAACTAACGTATTCCACCAATTAAGATGCACATGCTACCAGGGGATGTAGCTCTGTTGGGTTGCATGGCTAGGCTTATAAAGGCCTTGGTAGTAATTAGTCTAGTGTATACCTATGAACCAATGAGATTGGTTATGATATGTTCCATAGATTTACAGATCAGACTCATAAGGCTAATTAGTCTTACAATTTCCAGGGTCTGTGGTAGGAACACTGTTTTACAGGAGCATCAGCACTTTAGTGTACCAGGATTCAGGAAGATAGAAACTGTGGTCAAGCTTATGCTAAACAATTTAAGAAGAGGTTCAGCAAGAGAATGACTGACACTGTTTATTGAGCACCCAGGTTTGTTGTCATGACCTACATAGGTTCATAGGTTCCTTGGTTGGTACTAGGCTATCGACCCTAGGGCCTATACATTGGATATTTCTTCCCACAATATTTACTTTCCTGGACCCCTGTCTAGCAGGGTGACTGACGTGATCCCGGGGTGAATTTCCTATCTCCCCTCCAATCGACAAGGTTCCTTTTGAAGAGGGCCAAGGAGGCACTCTGCTTGACATGTATGGGCAGTCTGTTCCAGAGTATGGGGAGTCTCTGGGTCAGGAACCTATCCCTCCAGCATTTTTTGTTCATTGTGATGACAAGGTTTAGATCCTTGGAGCATGTGGCTCTGAGGGATTGGGATTTCTTTAAGTGGAGTATGCCCAACAGCTCAGGGTTTGACAGCCTTGTATGTTAAGTAGAGATCGCCTCTGAGTAGACGATATGCCACAGAGTATAGCTGGAGTTTTTTTTAGACAGTCAATGTAGGGCATCTGCTTTAGGCCTGTGATTCTTTTAGTGAGGTATTTCTGTGGCCTTTCCAGCTGTTGCAGATGTCTTGTGAGGTACATACCAAATGGGGCATTGTACTCTATAATGGGTTTAATGAGAGATGAGTACAGTGGGACAATGACCTCCTTTTTTCTGGATGAAAATGCCTTAGTGATGAGGTGTGCCACATAGAAGGATTGCCTGACTGTTGTGGCGATGTGGTTATTGAAGGTGAGACCACTGCCCATCTGTGTCCCTAAGTCTCTCATCACACTTTCGGTGTTTAGTGTACTGCCACCTATATGGTAATTCATGGGTACATGGTTTTTCCCAAAGGGGATAACTATACATTTCTTGGCATTAAGTTTGAGCCCATGGCTCTGGCACCAAGCATCTGTTTCTGTAAGGCCCTTTTGTAGAATATCCACATCATTTGGGGATTCAATAATGGCTCCCAGTTTGCAGTCATCTGCGAACTTTGTTAGCCAGAGTCCCTTAGTGTTGGCCTGTACTTCAGAGAAGTAGATGCCAAACAAGAGCAGTCCCAGGACTGAACCCTGAGGTACTCCACTTGTCACTTGTCTGGAGCTGGATTTGGAGTCAGCTACTTTTACAGTCTGGGTTCTGTCAGTAAGCCAGTTGGCAACCCATCAAGTGACATAGGGATTTATACCCAGCTTAGTAAGTTTATCTATGATTCCAGAGTGGGGGGTGGTATTGAAGGCCTTGGCGAGGTCCAGATAGGCTGTGTGGACCGCCTTACCCTTGTCCACAACTCTGGAGACTGATACAGAGGAAGTTTTTTTTGGTCTTTAATAGCACTTTATCGGGTGATAAGATGATAGAGGTGTATGGGATTCTGGATTAATTATGGCATCAAGAATCTCATTAAACTTGACCCACAGAAATTTGCCTTTGTTAGGGAAGGTCATGTCTATTAAAATTTTGTTAACTCCTTTGAGGGGGTTATGCAAATTATCAGCAGTTGTTATACTGTTCAGACTGTGTATCTCACTCTGGCTAAAGCTGTTGATACCCTGTCTTATGCTAGAATTGTAGGGAAACTATCAGCCTTAAGAATAAATCTTTATGTAGTAGATGGGCAGCCAAATAGCTGAAAGACAAAACCCAAATAGTTTGTGTGAAATGTGTCTTTTTAAATAGTGCTAAGGTAATCAGAGTATTCCCCCAGATATCTGTACTGGGCCCTGCCTTGTTTGGAATCTACTTGCCTTAACTCAAAAGTTATAATCTGAACCTCTGGTATAACTGTCAAAACCCCATCAAATATCGGTAATCTTCAGAAATAGGTTACCCTAGCTAATATCTAGTGTATAGATAATAGGCTTAAACTGAACACTAAAATGTGTAGCATTGTTTCTTTAGGAAAACAGCAAATTTCCTTCCTTATGACTGCTGCAGTATTATTTACAGATGGGATATCCTGTTGAGAATAACCAAATGTCCAGCCAGCATACCAAAGCCTTAACTCCTTCCAGATGCCATACATCAGATTTATGTCCTACTCCCAAGTGTAAGGTACATAAGTAATATACGAGCACCTAACTCTCAAGACTTCTTTGCTGCTAGTCTGAATGATTTCTTCTCTTCTGAATTTGATCTACAAGTCATTCACCAGATTGGTTTAACTACCAAGCCTTGATAAGATAAGTGTCCCACTGTAGTCTTACCTTTCCTTTTTTATTTCCTGTTGTGGCTGTATTTTCTTTCATATCATCCATGAAGGGAAAATGTGAATGTTAGAAGCACAGTCTATGTAAAGAGACATGGCAAGTGCCATTTTTTGTTTGTTTGCTTCTCATGACCAAACACAGTGCAAATTTGTTGGGCATTTGTTCCAAAGACTCTTCACAGTCATCTGTCTTCCCTTTCTGTTCACTTGGAGAATCAGTGTTTGAAGCTTTTGGCCCAGGGTAGCATAGCATCTGACTTTGCCCACCCTGACATTCATCTGTCACTTAAGAAGAGTAACATGACAAGCATTGAGTCTGCTGCTGTCCATCCTCCTCCAGATGTTTCCAATAGATTGGATGAAGAATCCTATGACTGCCTGATGTCATTATCATCTCCCTTTGCTGCTACCCAGTGGGAAACTGACCCAGGGCTGCCTATTCATACAGCTGAGGGTTACCCAGATACTAGTTTGTGAAGACGTCCCTGGTAATTGACTGTAGGCAGGGATATGAGACATCTAGGTTAAGTAGAAAAAAGCTGCAGGTACTCCACGACAAACTAAGGCAACCAGTTTCTTTAGAAAAACACTGCTTTAATCAAATGAGTAAGCGCTTTCACATCTATACAAGATGCTTCATCAGACTTCAAAAAGCAGAACAAACAACCAGTTTAAAACCATTACAGGTCATCCATTAGACCAATGATGCATCAGGTGCAATAATTCAATCTATCACCATGTAAACAATTATACAAATTGAAAATGTTAAAACATAGGATGTTTGAATGCTTCAGTATATTCGAAGAATTTTTATACTTTAATATATTCAAAAAACTCTCAAAATACTACTATAAAAGCCCTATAAAAACACTAATAATACTAATAAACCACTGATAAAAACACCTAAAGATGCGCTGATGTATCTTTATACTTATTATAATATAAAATGGTGAAATAAATTAATACAAATATAATTGTAAGAAAAATAAAAAACTCTTTAGTGTGGTAATGGGCGATCAACAAGGAAAGGTTTCAGGCTGACCCTATCATTGAGACCAAGTCCCAGGTCAGCTCGCAGCCTGATGATCTACTTCCCTTCTTCCCTTTCTGTGAAACCAATGACATTCCCCAATATGAGACATCTAGATTTGTTAGGGCTGATGTTCCCCCTGAAAAAGAAACAGAAGAACAGGCATGTGGCTCCTGTGGCAAAGGATCCACACAAGGAATTGCAGAATTTCACCCAGGGCCTTTTTAATGCCTTTATGGCTTCTGTGTACTCTCTTCTGTGTCATGGTCCTGTACTCCTTTTAAACAGCATAGAGAGTCTAAATCCTCTGATGAAGTGTTAATGTCACATTCTGTGGAAGAGTCTTTGGTATATTCGTCTCATTTCCATTCTCTTGCCAAAGGGTCTGAAGAAGGATTCTCTTTCTCCTTAATACCCTATGGAGTAGTTATCCTTTGGGGATACTGTGGTATGTATGATGGAGCATTTTAAATGGGATTCTTCTCAGGTTTCTGATGTCTAGAAGAAGCACTATGAGCCCTTGCAGATTGATTCACCCTGTCCTTCTGTAGTCCCCCCATGTTGGATGATTTTTTGGACACTGTGGCTTCTTAAGCTCCTGATTCCCACACTCCTGCTCCAAGGAAGCCTGATATGTTCTATAAAGTCACTGAAGCCCAGAAAGCTTTGTACAAAAGCCCTTATTCTGACCCTGCTGTGATTTCCTTAGCTACTGACAAGACATCCAAATTAATGTCCCCTTCTAAGCTTCTGGCTTCAGACAAGGACAATTGTGTTATGGACCAGTATGGGGGCTCATATACTTCTGCTACTTTAGTCATTATGGCCATTAACTACCAGACTCACATGCCTAGGTATTTGCTGGCTCTTCTCTGTCAGAATGGAGGTATTCTGACTGATTTTCCAGTTTCTGAGGCCAAGTATTCCGCTTTTCTATGTTGGGTGCTGCTGCTGAGGTAGCTCATCATTCTATAAAGTGCAGTTATGATGCTGCTGATGCATTGTCCAGGGCAGCTGCCTTAGAGTCTGTGATGAGTAGGTACTCTTGGTTACCCTAACAGACTCTCCATGTAGATATCAAGTAAAAGCACTTGGATTCTCCTTTAGATGACCAACATTTCTTTGGCTGGCTGAGGCTGAGCTCTTTAAGACCCTTCAATACAAAGGGAAAATTACGCATGATCCAAAACAAATCTTTTTGACTCCTGCCTCTGGGTTCCAGAGGAATTATCCCTCTAAGTCTCCTTTGTCTGAAGACAGTTAAGACAGCCTTCTAGGGGGGAAAATTCCTCTAAGAAGATTTTTCCTGATAAATCCTCTCAGGGTTCTAAGACTGAAAAGCCTTCTTTCCCTGAAAAATCTGCCTTCCACTGGCATTCAGCGACCTCTCCCTCTCAGCCAGGTTGCTCTTTCCTTCAGATTAATTCTGTTATTTCCTGTTCAGCAGCAGATAACCACAGTCTCTTGTGTGCTTTCCATCATCCAAAAGGGTCATGTTATAGTTTGGAAGTCCCTCCCTCCTTCCTTTCCGGGTTTTGCCTAACCTCCTTCTTGCCAGCTCTCTCATTTTCCTGTAATTCTGCAGGATCTTTTGTTGCAGGGAACCATTCAACTAGCACCCCCAACAGGGCACAAAGTTATATTCCAGGCTGTTTCTGGTATCCAGGAAGGAGGAGGTCTTGGAGGACCATTCTGGCTCTTTCTTTCCTCAACACTTTTATGAAGGTCCCTTCCTTCAGGATGCCTGTCTCCTCAGTCAAGCTTTCCTGGTATCTTTGGATTTGAAAGATGCACCTTCACATTCCTGTTCACCTCTTTTCAGGAAATTTTTATGTTTCTCTGTGTCTTCCTCATATTATCAATTCTCTGCTTTGCCTTTTGATCTCTCTATGGCCCTGAGGATTTTACCAAGTGTCTATCCATGGTGGTGCCCTTCTGCAGACTTCAAATAATTCAGATTTTCCCCTTATTTAGACAACCTCCTCTTCCTCTTTGGGATCTTGAGTTTACAGTACTTCATCTGCAAAGTTTAGGGTTCACCTTGAACCTAAAAAAGTCAGTTCTGACTCCTTCTCAAGATCAGGTTTTTCTATGCTGCAAGATTCAGACTGTGCCTATGATGTCTCCTTCCAAGGTCCTGTCCTCAGCCACTTATTTTCAGTTCTTTCTTCTTTTTTCATTGCTTCCTGCAAGGTCATTCTTTTGAGCTCTGGGGATCATGGAATCCACCATTTGTGTGGTTCCTTTTGCCAGACTCCATATGAGGAGGTTTCAGTGGTACCTCAAAGCTGTCTGCCTTCAGCATTACCATCCACTGGATCTTCCCGTTTGTCTGTTACTGGCCTCAAGCTGATGTTTCTCTGGTGGATTCATCAGATCTGTCCAAATCCTAGCCTGTCTTTTCAGGTTCCTCTGCCCACTTAGGAGATGTACATGGATGCTTCAGAAAAGGGTTGGGGGCCTCCTTTAACAATGTCAGGGTACAGGGGGGTTTGGTCTCCCCACACAACTAGCAGATCATATCAATGTCAAGGGGATGACATTTCATCTTTTTTTTTACTCAATTTTATTTTCCATTAAAAATAACTTTTACATAATAATATTTTTAAAGAGATGAAATTTCTGATTCTGCCTCTTCATGCTGTCTATTCACTTTGGATCCCAGGGCCTATAAAAGTTTATACGCACAATACCACAGTCATGTGGTATATCAACAACTAAGGGGGTACAAAGTCTTTACAGGCCTGGCCTGATGTTTTGCTATCCACTATTACTTGAGCCTTCTAGTGGTTTATATACCTTCAGAACACAATCTAGAGGCAGACAATCTGAGCAGGTCCAGGACAGATCTTCACAAATGAATGCTTCACTCAGTTGTGTTCCTGTACATTGTTCATTAGTGAGGTACTCCTCAAGTAGATGTGTTTGCCTCCCCTCTAAACAGACAGCTGCCTAGGTTCTGTTCAAGAGTGCTAGGTCCTCTGGCTTGGAACATGGATGCCATGTCTTTTTCCTGAAGGGGATGTTTCTGTATGCTTATCTCCCTCTACCTCTGTTGTCAAAAGTCCTGCACAAGATAATGGGAAAAACACCCAAAATATTGCTGTTGGCTCCCTTTTGACTCAGACAGCATTAATTTCCCCTTCTATTCCATCTGGCCAGGGGCAGTCACCACAAGTTACCTCATAGGATGGATCTACTCACACAAGACAAGAGATTTCTCATTCACCCTCACTTATACAACCTTCATTTGATTCTTTGTGTGATAGCATTTTGATTCTTTTTAGACACTTCTTTTCTGAGGATGTTTTGTAGGAGGCCAGAAATCCCACTATTAGAAAATCCTATGTGGCTAAATGGAAGAGAATTTCTATTTGGTGTCTCAACCATGACCCTTTTTCCATGGGTAATCCTACAGTACTTTATCTGTGTGAGATCACTTCTGGCTTGGCAAATTCATTTATTAATCCTCATTTCTCATCCATTTCTGCTTGTCTGTCTCTGAATTCACCACTGGCTTCTAGTTTTGAAGTCAAGCAATTTTTGAAAGGTGTCCCATTAGGCCTCCAAGAAAACCTCTTCATCCTTTTTGGGACTTTAATTTCGTTCTTTAGAAATTGAGTCAGTTTCCTTTTGAACACACAGTTTACTGCTCTTTGTAACAGTGTACTTGAAAGACTACTGTTAGTAGCCCTACGTCTGCCAGCAGAGTTTCTGAACTTCAAGCACTCATGGCACAAAGACAGGGTGTCTCTTCGTACCAGTCATTTCTTTATGCCCAGTGTGGTTAATGATTTGTCTTTAAATCAAACAATTTTCTGTATTTTTTATTTCTCTACTGAATGATAATGAGAGGATCCGTTACACTTTGGATTTTCATAGACAGCTCAGATATTGCCAGAACAAAACTAAAGACATCATGAGATATGAGCAGCTTTTTGTTTTCTTTCATGCCAGGACATTTTGTTCAGCTGTGTCCAAGCAAACCTTCTCTCCTGGATTTCTAAGGATTTTTTTTTTTGCTATTCTTCAGTTCATGCTCATTTTACTAGGGCTGTGGCCTCTTCTGCTGTTTTTTAAGAGTTTGTATATTAGATTAATTTTAGAAGCTGCTCTGTACATACCTTTACTAAATTTTACAAGTTGTATGCCATTTCTATAGCCAGAGAAGGTTTTGCCAGGGCCATCTTATATGGGCTTTTGGAAGTCTCCACTGTGTCTTCCTCCTCTCATCTTTTCAGTAGCTTTTGTACTCTGCCATCTGTAAATAAAGCTTCAATATTGATAAGGAAGGATATAGTATAGTTCTTTAAGAGCTTACCATAACAATAGCTGTCCTACTTCTTATTGTTGTAGTATTTGATCCCTCCCTCCTTCCCCCAGTTTTATTTTCTGTGGATTTTCTTTTGGCTGAGAGGTCTCTCTCTCTCTCTCTCTCTCTTGGATGCACATGGTCAACCTTCTCCTCTTGTGTTTCTTGGTTTCTTGGTTCTTCTGAGACAATTCATTTCTGAGGATTAGGTGCTTGTATGTCACTTATGTACCTTACACCTTCACCTTAGATGTAGAACATACTTCTGAAGTATCAGGCGTAGAAGGAGTTAAGGCTTTGGTAAGCTGGGCAGACCTTTGCTATCCTTTGCAGGGTATCCCATCTGTAAAGAACACAGCAACAGTGAGAAGTAGGACATCTACTGTTATGGTATGATTTCTTTTCTGGTTCCCTTGGACCTCACTGATACTGGCACTGGCCTCCAGTACCTAATCTCCATGCCAGGTCTACCAGCTATTCTCCAACCCCCTGGACTTACTCTGTAGTTGCTGGGGCTGGTTGTGGATCATGAGGATGTGGGTCATCTATGCTTCTATCCAGGGGAATTTTTGCTTATGACCTACCCACTCCATTTTTCCAACCCCACATTCACTGATCATGTTCAAGGGCAACTCTCAACTATGGACCCTGCCTCCCCTTAGGGACCATATCAATGAGTGCCCTCCCACCTGGGATGGACACACCTATACCTTCCATGCTGCTGATCAAACCTTCTACAGCTGGGCTGTAGTCAGGGCTTTATCTCTATATTCCACTGGATCGCCATTATGGTAAGATCTTACACAACTATACCTTACCCACAATATGCAATATACATAACACTCTCTCACTAAATGGAAATGCAGTCAGAGACCTGGGCACTTGGGTTGATAGTTCCTTTTCTCTAGATCATCATGTGGCAACTGTAGTCAAGAGCACCTTCTATTCAGTACAAGTAATAGCCAAATGTATTTCATTTAAATCCAAAGACGCTATTGTTTTCCTATAGCCAGCAGTGATTAGACCCATTGTAGGGTACAATGCTTTCTTTGAGATATGCCTCAATTAACAGATCAACAAACTAGAAATGCCAGATGCTAATAGCCAAAAAGGCATCTGGCCTTAAGAACCTTAATTACCAGTAGAGACTGGAAGTCATGTTACTGTACTCTGTGTTTTCTAGACTCCTGGGGTGAGTAATCTGTGCATTGCTTACCATGCTGTTAGAGATCCAATGGTCCTTGACCTGCTATAACTCAGAAGTCAAACAACACAGCTAACATGGGAGCCAAATCCCAGAACTTTCATCTGCAGAAAACAGAAACTGATGGAGAGATAGAGTCATCATCCAGCACCTCCCACCTTTCTTGAATAAATGACCTAGTCTGGAGCATTTCTCTCCAGGCCTCTGCTGAAAATTGGCTTAATTCCAAGTTGGACTTTCCCAGTTAACAAATAAGTAAGTAAATAAAATGACCTTTCCATAGTAAGTAATGCGATATCTCCCAAATTTTCCTTTGGAATAATTGGCTCTTTCTCTTTGAGAAAAGAGTTAAAGCCTGAAGAAACCTACAGCTAGTGGGTCCATAGCCATTAGACTAAAATAGAAACAATAATGCCTGGTGTAGAATCGGTAGTGCACAGAGAAGTCAGTGAGTGCTCTGCAACTGTAAAACTCTGACTGTGCTGAATGTGTATTACAGTATGATGTCTAAGTCAACCTGTGACAACACATTGTAACAATAAAGCACTGTGCAGAATTAATTCTGTATTATGGTGTCATTAGTTTTGTAACAACACTATGTGATAAAGTCTGTTCAGAATTAGTCCTGCATTATAATGCCTAAGTCAATTTTGGAAGGAGACTTTAACAACAAAATTCTTTGCAGAGATAATATTTCTTTTTCTGTCAGTGACTTTGTGGCAGTAATGTTTAACAGCAGAACTACTGATGTTAAGTTGTCTATCTCGCCTTCATTCTTGCTGGTTGGGGTTCGGAGCCGATCCTTGGCTCCGACTCGGCCATCTTCAAAAGCTCGAGAGCTGCTTACTGGCTCGAGGCCACCCCGTATCCCATGATGCCTGGTGCTAGATACCCAGATCTCATTTGCCGCTTCTGCTGCGAGGTTGTTCTGCTGGCTCAGGTCATATAAAACTTACTATTACTAGTTTTTTTCTGCCATAAAAACTGTTAGTTTAGAGTAGAATTCCCTTTTTAGTTATAACTATTGTATTTTAATGTTTTCTATCTGAATCCCTTCTCTTTTTCAGAAACTCGTTTTAATTGAGAGTTTCCCCTCCCTCCCCTTTTTTCTAGCCCTTTCCTTACCTCAAAAGGTTTCCGTTTAAGTTAGAGGATAACATTTTTCTGTCTTTCTCTCTTAAAAAAAAAAAAAAAAAAAAAAAAATAACATAGTTGTTGATTATAGTATTAGCTAGTTTAGTTATACTTCTGGTAGTAGTAGTTATTGTGTTTGTGCTCTTTTAACCTTAACTTCTGTATCTGGGTTTTTTCCTTGGTTTTTATTCAGGATGTCCAAGGATCCCAAGCCGTCCGGATTCAAGAGGTGTGACTCAGGCTGTCAGAAGATGTCTCTGACAGATGGGCACACTTCTTGTGTTTATTGTCTGGGCGCCGTGCACCTGCAGGACTCTTGCTCGATTTGCCACGCATTTAGTCCAAGAGTCCTGCAGGAGCGCAAAAACAAGTTGATCCTGAGGGGTTTACTTAAGCCCCAAGAATCACTGGCTAAGGCTCAGCCAGTGAAATCTTCTAAGACACCTAAACCTTCGTCTCCCAGTTCGGAGCCATTGCTGGGTGAAACGGTACCATCTATCTCGGTTCCGGCTGGAACCGAGGTTTCTCCATCCCAGTCGGCCCCGACACATTCCTCGGAGCCGTCTGGGAATAGAAAAAGATCTAGGTATCCTTCTCTGGAGTCGATATGTTCGGCTCCGAGATCACCTTTGCTCCAGTCAGAGCGTAGTCACCACTCATCCCACTCTTCTCGGTCCTCGAGACTTTCAGACCATGACATGGAAAGAGTGGTCAGTAGACTGTTAAAATCGCAGGGCCTAGCAAAAATGTTGTCCATCCCCCCTCATCATGGGTCGGCTCCGCCCACGTATACAGATATTCCTCCTCCGACTCCTTTGAGTTCGGAGCCGGAGTTCATTGGGGTTCGAGGCGTGGAACCGTCGGCTCCGATACCTTGTCCTTCGGTTCCGTCGTCGTCTCCGATCCCTTCCATGGTACCATCCCTGGAGGGATCTGGGTGCCGAGACTCCCTCGTCGGCTCTGAGGAGGCGAGTGGCATCGGACCCTTGTCCGTCCCCGTTCTCCCCCTTGAAGCTTCAGCTCAGGTGAGCTCGGCTCCCACATCAGCCTCAGAGCCATCCCTCTCTGTGTGGGGAGGGATTCCGATTTTGTTGGAACCGGAGCTCTCTCTGCGTTCGGGCAGGGACACCTTCGAGGTGATGAGTGTGCTGGCCCCAGAGTCAGCCCTACGATCGACCCCATCAGTTCCTCCCCCTATGGTGCCTGCATCAGCCTCTGCCCCTCTTCCAGACCCCAAGCATGGGGATCCAGAGCTCCAGGACACCCCTTTGTGTGTATTGTCCTCTTCTGAGGCCTCCCCTGATCATTCAGAGGAGCCACCTCACAAGAGAAAATGCAAGAGGAAGCATGTTGACTCCCCTTTGTCTGTCACCTCAGATACCGACTTGGAGGATTTGTAAGGGTCCCCTTGATCCCCCTCTGAAGATGTCTCCTTTTCAGACATCCTTGAGATGCTTAGGCAGAGGGGGAACTGGACTACCCTAGCCCCTTCTGAGGATGAGTCGATATTCCTGGATGCGTTTGGCTCCCAACCTTCCACCTCCTGGGTGTCTCCGCCCTTCGACCCACTGATGTCTGTCTTGGCTTGAAGGGCGTGGTCGTCTCAGATTCCATGGAACCAACCCCTAGGAGACCTGCTAAATTCATAATAGCTCCAGAGGACAAACAATTTTTGATGAAGGGCATCCCCGTTGATGCTATGGTGGTTGCAGCGGCCATGAAAAAGGAGTTAGCTGAAACTTCTTCATCTGTTCATCCTCCTAACAAGGAGTCTAGGACGATGGACAGATACAGGAAGCGGATGTTCGCTTCAGCGACCTTCTCCATGAGGTCCCTGAATTATTTGTGCCACTTCACCCGTCTTCAGAGGGATCTCCTTAAAGATCTTGGAGATACCCTCCAAGATCCATCAGCTGAGGGGGCTCAGGCAAAGATGGCTTCCCAGCTGGCGACTCTAAATTCAGTGGTAAACTCCTCCATGAGGCTCATATCTTATGCCGCTGATGGTGCGAGTAGAGCCGCAGGCACAGGTGTTGCCCTGAGGAGGCACGCTTGGATGCGGCTGTGTAACTTTGCGGAACCTTTCAGAGTGTCTTTCACCAATACTCCCTTTGATGAATCCACTCTTTTTGGATCACAGGTGAAGGATACCCTTACCAGGTGTGAGCAGGAAGGCAAGACTCTCTCTGCCATGGGAGTCCATATTTCCTCTCCGTCCAGACCCTATCCCAAAGGTCAGAAGAGTGGAAAAATGTGGTTCCGGAAATTCCAGGGAGCCTTGCCGGATGCACGTGGTGAGTTCCCGTCCAGGGGCAGAGGAGGGAACAATAACAGATGCTGCCCCTGTGGCAGAGGGGGTCTGCAAAACCAGGGCAGCAGAGAATCCTTCTCTGACAAGCCCTTTCAGCATCCCTGAAGGGTTGCCCGGCTGCCCACCTCTGGAGGCAGTCGGGGGAAGATTATCACTGTACCCAAAAGCCTGGCAAGAAATAACTTGAGACAAGTGGGTACAGTCCCTTATATCCGGAGGCTACAAAATCCCTTTCTTGCACCCTCCCTTACTGTCAAACAAGTCCCTTCCAGATATTCCACCCAGTCTAAGGGATCAAGCAGTTCAAGAAATTTCAAAACTGCTAAGAAAAAGAGTCATCCAGGAAGTCCCAGCAGACTAGCTAGGATCCAGAACTTACTCAAGGTTCTTTTTGGTATCAAAAAAGACAGGGGACTGGAGACCCATTCTGGATCTCAGCAGACTAAACAAGTCTGTTCAAAGAACCAAGTTTCGTATGGTCATGCTACAGTCCATTCTACCCTTTCTGGGTCAGGACAGTTGGATGTGCTCTATAGATCTTCAGGATGCATATTACCACATCAAAATGGACAAACGCTCCAGAAGATTCCTCCGCTTCCAGCTGGGAGCCAGTCATTATCAGTTCAGAGCTCTGCCCTTTGGTCTCTCCACAGCCCCCAGGGTGTTCACCAAATGTACGGCAGTAGTTACCGCTCATCTCAGACAGTTAGGATTCCAGGTGTTTCCATATTTAGATGACTGGCTCCTCACTGCTTCCACCAGGCATCAACTTCTGCTAGCCAGAGACTTTACTATCCAGACTTGCTCCAGGCTAGGTATCACAATAAATTTCGAAAAATCTGCATTGTCGCCCTGTCAGTCTATCACCTTTATAGGCGCAAATTTAAATACAAAAGACATGTTGGCGAGCCTCCCACCAGACAGAATACAAGTAATCCGCCAACATGTGCAGGTCTTATTAGCATGTAGAAGAATTCAAGCCAGGTTCATCCTCCAATCTCTAGGTCTCATGGCAGCAGTGATCTTGCTCATTCCTCTAGCTCGTTTTCACATGAGGATTCTCCAGTGGCTTCTCTTCACCCAATGGTCCTTCCAGCAGCTTCCTGTGTCTCACATGATTATGATCACAGAAGCATGGAAAAAGCACCTTGCATGGTGGATGGTCTCCACATCAGTACCTCAAGGCAGACCCTTTGTCCCATCACCTCCAGTTGCTACGGTTACCATGGATGCCTCCCTGATCGGGTGTGGGGGGGCATTATCAGGGCAGGACAGTCCAAGGCTTCTAGCAACCTCACAAGTACCATCTGCATATAAATGTCTTGGAGATGAGGGCAGTGAGTCTAGCGTTACAAGCTCTACAGGACTCTCTTCCTACCGGGACCATTGCAATTCAAACGGACAATATGTCGGTAGTATGGTACATCAACAAGCAGGACGGAACCAGGTCCTACCCCCTATGTCGAGAGGCACTCAGACTCTGGCAATGGTTGATCTCTTCCCAATGGTTTCTGATCACAACGCACATCCCTGGGAAGTCCACCGTCATAGCAGACAGGCTCAGCAGAGCTATTCTCATGCCTCATGAGTGGTCTCTGAATCAAGTAGTTGCGGACCAATTCTTCCGCAAATGGGGTCAACCTTGCTGTGACCTTTTTGCAACTCCCTTCAACAGCAAGTGCAGCAATTTCTTCTCTCTCCTTTCACTTCCCGGACATTCCCCCAGAGACGCTCTAGTCCACGATTGGCCTCAGGGACTTCTTTATGCATTCCCTCCATTTCCCTTAATTCCCAAGCTAATACAGAAAGCTACCGCATTGGGTTGCAAAATGATCCTCATTGCTCCATACTGGCCCCGACAGATATGGTTCTCATTCCTGCATCATCTTCTCGAGCAGCCTTGGACTTTGGACCTAGTTCCAGACCTCCTGATCCATCAATCGGGCGGGCTGTATCAATCCCTGCAATCTCTCCAGCTCACTGCTTGGTTGCTCCACTTCTGACATTAGCCAGGCTTCCTGATATCTCCCCCTCTGTGCGAGAAATTATCTTATCGTCGCACAAGTCTACCACTAGAAAAATTTACGCTAGTAAGTGGAAACGTTTTTCTTCCTGGGCCGAGTCCAACAGTATAGACCCTTTTTCAGCCCCTGTACACCATATTTTGAAATTTCTTGCGGAACTCTTTCATGCTGGTTCCGCTTCCACTACAATTACAGTTCAGTTAGCTGCAATCTCAAATTTTCACATTGGCCTGTCGGAAAATAATATCATGTCTCATAAGCTATGTAGAGCCTTTCTCAGAGGGACTACCCTGCTCAGGCCCCTAGTGAGAGATCCTCCCCCGCCGTGGGATCTAAATTTGATTTTAGCTTCTCTAATTTTGCCCCCCCTTCGAACCTGCAGCATCCTGTTCCTTGAAGTTTTTATCTTGGAAAACCCTCTTTCTGGTAGCTATTACTTCAGCCAGAAGAGTTTCGGAACTTCAGGCTCTTTGTACCTGTCCTCTGTACCTAGTGTTCCACAATGACAGGGTTACTCTCAGGACTAACCCCTCCTTCCTTCCTAAGGTTTCTTCAGAGAGTAACTTGAATCAGTCCATAGACCTTCCTGTGTTCTTTCCCAACCACTCCAACAGGGCGGAATATAAATTGCACCAATTAGGCAACTATGCTTTTATTTGCACAGAACTAAGGACATCAGGAAGTCGGACTAACTTTTTCTCTCTTATGCTCGGGGTAAACAAGGCCTTCCAGTCTCAAAAGTAACCTTATCTAGGTGGTTGACTTCAATTATCACATTTATCTATCAACTGAGGAACAAAGAGTTGCCTGTCAAGCCAAAAGATCATTCCACCAGAGCTTTAGCCACTTCTGTCGCCTTTCAGGCTAGGTTGCCCATGGAATCTATTTGTGCAGCTGCTACGTGGGCCAACCCACATACCTTAATTTCACATTATAAAGTGGATGTGGTCTCCAGGAGCAGAGCTGATTTTGGTTCCATGGTTCTGAAGAGTTTGTTCCGATGAGCCACCCAGGTTTTTAGGTGCTAGGGACGCTGTCCCAACCAGCAAGAATGAAGGCGAGATAGACTACTTAACATAAAGAAGTTATGTACCTACCATAATGTTCCATGTTAGTTGTCTTCTTCTCGCCTTCTTTCTTGTGTCCCACCCTCCATCCCCCTATCCTAGTGGACCGAGAAGAGTTCTTTATGGTTTTTCACTGGCTGAGCCTTCTCTGGCTGTTCCTCTCTGCCTAGTAGCCTCACTGATAGGCTTTATATATTATAGGATAGGATTCTTTCCTTTTTACATTGGCAGTTAGACTTACCAAATGAGATCTGGGTATCTAGCGCCAGGCATCATGGGACAGGGGGTGGCCTCGAGCCAGTAAGCAGCTCTCGAGCTTTTGAAGATGGCCGAGTCGGAGCCGAGGATCGGCTCCGAACCCCAACCAGCAAGAAGGAAGGCGAGAAGAAGACAACTAACATGGAACGTTATGGTAGGTACATAACTTCTTTTTGTGTTCTAAGCTTAAACCCTACCTCAAATCACACTGGCTATGCCCCTGTGTTAACCCAGACTAAGTACCTAACTATTAACTAGACTCCCACAATTCCTAGCCTATCATGATCTTGTGTTGTCTCACTCATTTTTAGTGAGCTTAACCTTCCTTAGGATTTTTTCTCATGTAAATAAGTATATACTGTGTAATGATCAAACACCTTCATATAGTATCACAACCTATGTGTTAAATAACACTAGAAATCCATCCTTGTTTGCTGTTCTTCTATCTATTGATCTCTAGTGTTTTTCTTTCTTAGGTTTTTGTGAGACCTTAGTATCTCTTATCATAAATTACTAGGTGTATCTAATTTTGTAATATGTTATAAAGATTTGTACTACACCATTTCTAATACAAATGTATTATTCTTATTCATCTATTCTTAGATAAATTTTTCCTTTTTCCTACTGAAATATAAAATATATAATCTTAGGCTTGTACTATAATTGTTTAAACTTATGTACCAAATTATACTGTTATTGTCTTTGTCTTGACCTTTTATGTTGTTGTAATTTGTGGAGGTTTTCTCCCCGGGCCTCCACTGAAAATGAACATATATCCAGCTGGACTAGCCCGGTCAACAAATGTAAAATAAAATAAATAAAATTTCTGACATCATTTGAAACAACAAAAAATGATGTTTGCAGAAATAGCAATGTATTATATCAGCCACTTTGTGACAGTATTTGAAACAGTAAAGTTGTTATGCTGATTACAGCACTCTGCAAAATCAAAGTTGTGTGCTGAACTAATCATACATTATGATGTCAAAGCATTTTTGTACCAACATCCTGTAATATAAAAGCCCTGAGCAACTACTACTTTATTATATCAGTCACTTTGTGTAAATACCGTTTAACAACAGAATCTTTGGAGAATTAGTACTGAATTATGATGTCTAAGTCACTTTACACAAACGTTGTTTGACAGGAAAAGTCATATGTAGAACTAGAACTGCTTTAGAATGTCAGTCACGCTGTGATAATACTCTATAAGAACAAAGCCCAGTACAAAAGTAGTATTGCATTATGATGTCATCACTTTATGACAACACTTTGCAGAAAACAAAGCCCCTTGCAGAACTAGTTCTGTATTGTGATATCTAGGTCAGTTTGTGCCAGGTATCTGTAAGAACTATGCCCTATGCAGAACCAGTACTGTTACTGTATTATGACATCAGTCATTATGTGATAACACTGTAACAACACTTTGTTGCACAGAGTTAGCATTGTATAATGATGCATAGGTCACTTTGTAACAACAAAGCTATATGAAGAACTAGTGCTACATTGTGATTTCTATGTTGCATTGTGACAGCACTCTGAAGCAACAATGGGCTGTGCAGAACTACTACTACATTATAACAGTTTCAGTGGCACAACAGGTAGTGCATTCACCTTTGGTGCAGAAGGCTGTGGGTTTGGCCCTTTTCAAACACAATTTGGATCAATGGAGTGGAGAAATCACAAATTCACACATGGGGTAGTGCCCATGTCCCTTATGAACAGGGACAATCTGTGGATGTAAAAAAAAAACATGGTACCTACTGAAAAGAGTAAAGGAAGTTCCCTGATACCCTGGCCAGATTTCCCTTATTTGCATAAATACTACATCAGCTCTCCCCTGAAAATAGGCTACTAGCCTAGTGGGACTAAACTGGTCAACAAAGAATGCCCTCTAACACTAATGCCTTGCACAGAACTAATATTGCATTAATGTTATTATTATTATTGTTATTTTTTATTATTTATTTATTTAATATTTGATTACCAGGAAAGTCCAACTTGGAACAAACCAATTTTCAGCAGAGGCCCAGGGAGAAATGCTGCAGACACATGTCTTTGTAAAATGGAGGAAACCGGAGCACCCGGAGGAAACCTAGATGAATGCAGGGCATATCTCCCAACTTGGAAACATCAAAAATCTGGACAAGGCCCATGAAAAATAGGTACAAATCTGTATGCTGATTAACATAAAATTTGTATAAATAATTATGTAACCCCTCCCACTACAATGGAATTGTGGGATACCAACTTTCAAATGCAAACTGAAGAACAGACAACCAAAATATGGCACCAGAGTCTCCCTGCAGCAATTTCAGTGTCCCATTACCTGTCTGTTTCGCCCAGTTTACCATAAACACTAATGTGTGCATGCGGCTTTACTTCTACAATGATTATTTAGATGTTAATTTTGCATTTTATAGCACAATGCACAAACATTAATAGACATCTGCTAAACAAAGCTGTTAAACAAAGAAAATACTATCTCACAATGAAAATAGACTTTGCATTAAAACTACTCTACCCTTGAAACTCACATTCATTGAAACAGCATTGAAACCCACACCACATCCAAAGAAAATGCATCTGGCCAGTGGTGGATAAAGATCACCTTTGGGCTGGTTTCAAATCATTGGCCCCTTGCACACAAAACAAGAAACATACGTGTTCTTGGATACATCAGCCTGACTTTATTAAATTATATTCCTTGTATAATACAGCACACTTGTTAGACAGAGCACATTTTAAATTTATTGTTTGAACATTTTTCCAGTAGGCAATGAAACAAAATGCACAAACCAGTAATGACAAAACTGCCCAGTTCAAAACATTTCCATCATAAAAGTCTACTTCCACACCCACACAAAATATATATATGTAGGCTGTGGTGGTGCAGTGGTTAGCATTGGTGCCTCACAGCAAGAGGTTCTCCAGTTCGATTCTTGGCTGGAGTGCCTTCTGTGTGGAGTCTGCATGTCCTCCCTGCAGTCGAGTAATGTTTAAGGACATGCAGGTAGGTGCGTGCGTGAATGGGTGTGCCTTCTTTGAAGGGTGGGCATCAGGCTGACACCTTAGCACCATAAAAATCCACTGCCAATAATTAGTGGACTGGAGTTCCGCTGTGGCAACCCCTAACTGGGAAAAGCCGAAAGACATTAGAATGACAGCAGTATAAGCCATAGGCATCTTGCTCAGCTTCTCACACTTATTTTCAATTTCAGTTTTTTTTTGGGGGGGGTGGCAAACATTTTGAAAAATTGCTAGAATAAAATGTTGAGTTACTATGATGCATTTCTCTGCCAAGTCTTGAACACAGGACCTTGTGCACTACAGTCAGAGCAACATACCACTATGCCAAATCAGCAGTTTCCTGGAAGATAGGAAGACTGAAACTTAAATGGCTATCATTTAGTGAATTCAGTTCTCACTTCTCACCATAGCTCTCAACCTCTTAGCACAAAAACCCTGGACAAAGACAATAATGGGTGAATACAGCCCCAAAATAGGGACAAATTTCAAGTACTGATCTTATAAACTTAGAAATTTGCTAGAATAAAAGGTTTTGTGTTACCATTTATTTTCTGAAGAATATGAAGTCTGAAATTCAAATGCCTGTCATTATTTAGTGAATTCAATGCTTCAGTGATTTGCCACAATCCTGAAAATCAATACTGATCTTATAAACTTAGAAAATTGCTAGAATAAAAGGTTTTGTGTTATCATTTAATTTCGGAAGAATATAAAGTCTGAAATTCAAATGCCTGTCATTATTTAGTGAATTCAGTCCTTTAATGATTTGCATAAAAAATTCCTTAAAGCTACAGATTTTATGAGCAGATCAAAAATATGAGGCATAAATTCATAAATGGTGGTGGCAAGGGACTTTAGGCTCTTTTTACCCTGTACCCTAGGTAGAGGGTTTGAGCCTGAGTACTTCTAGCCACCAGGTGTATGAAATTGGGGCATTTACACACACACACACACACACACACACACATACATACACCTCTTCCCTCAGAATAAAATAAAACAACATGTTTCTTACTTCAACTGCTCAAGATCCTGCTCACAAATGCATCTTGTCCATTCACCCTGCTCTGGCTCTCACCGAATACCATAATGGCACTGCTCACAATCCATTTGAATAAAAACAGAACGGTGCTTGCTTGCAATCCATTTGAATAAAAATAGAACTGAGCTCGCAAGTGCAACCACCAGCCAAAGATAGATCCATTTGAATATGTTTCCTGCTTGCAAATCCAGCGGAAATGCGTACAAGCCAGAAATGTGTGCACTTAACCCTTGAGCTCAATTCCGACAGGTTGGTAGCCCTGGAGGAGCTAACGTCATCACGCACGTGATGATGTCAGCTCAGAAACAGGGAAAAAAATAAAAAAAGCTGGGAAAAAGTCAGAAATGAAGGGGTGCCACTCCAGAATAGTGGCACCCCATTATTTGGACCCCAAAACTCCGTAAAAAACAGTAATTCAGTTCGGTTGGGAGGTATAATGCAGGGAGAACATGCAGACTCCACACAGAAGGTACCCCAGCTGAGAATCAAACAAAAGAACCTGTTGCTGTGAGGCGACAATTCAAACCACTGCACCAGTGCGCGCTGTCCATTCTACTGCTACTACTTGTTATTATTATTATTATTATTATTATTATTATTATTATTATTATTATTATTATGTCTAAATCACTTTATGACAACAGTCTATAACAACAAAACCTTTGCAGGCCTAGTGTTGAGTTATGATATCTAAGTCAGTCTCTGATACCACTGTAACAACAAAGCCCTGTACAAAACTTGTACTACATTTCAACATCAGTAATTTTGTGACAATAGTCTGCAACAAAACACTGCAGAACTTAATATGTATTATGATGCATAAGTTATTTAGTGACTACAGCCTGTAACAACAAATCCCTTTGCAGAAATAGCACTGAATTATGACATCAGTCACTTTGTGACAACATCTGAAACAATGAAACCGACAAGCACAGAACTACTATTGTATTATGGTAAATAAGTCACTCTGGGACAATACTCTGAAACAGCAAATCCCTGTACTGACTTAGTCATGTATTATGGTGACTAATGCACTTTGTACCAACACTCTTTAAACAACAAGCACTGTTTAGATCTAATAATGTATTACAGTAATACTCTGTGATAATGTTTTTTGCAGAAAGTGGTATTATAGCATGATGTCCACACCTCTCTTCTTCTAAATGCAAGAAATCTGGGAAAAACCAAAGGTAGTGGTGAGACAAAGGCCCTCAATCAGAAAGTAGCTAGAACAATAGGTTCTGCATTAACATGTATTTTCTGAAGGATATTAAGTCTGCTCTACAAATACAGGTGTTTATTTAATGATTTTAATCTTCAATGATTTGACAGAAAAACCCAAAGTTTACGAAGAATGGACCAAAAATGTCAGGGAAAAATCTGGACATTCTGTGAAAATCTCCAGAGCTGAAATGTATTGATGTATGTGTCACTTTGTAACAACACTGTAACAGCAAAACCCTGTGCAGATCTATTAAAACATTATGTGACAGCCCTTTGTAACAACAAAGCCCTGTGCAGAACTAATAAGAGGATATGTCAGTCAGTTTATAACAGCCTTTGAGACAACAAATCTATGTGCAGAGCTAGTAAAGTGTTGTGATGCATAATTCATTCTGTGACAGTACTGTACCTTGAAGACCCTGCCCAGAACAAAGAATTACATCATAATGTCCGAGTCACTTTGTGACTTCACTGTGAATCACAAAGTCTTGAGCAGCATTAGTACTATATTATGTCATCAAAGTGGTGCAGTCATAACCTTTTGTTACAACAATGTTGTGTATTGAAATAGAAATGAATGATGATGCCGACATCACCTTGTAACAGTGTGTTATACAAAGAAAGACATGTAAATAACTAGAATGACATTATTTGTCACTTTGTGACAGCAATTGAAATGGCAAAGCTAGTAAAGAACTAGTAATGCATCATAACTTCCTTTGTCACAACACACTCAAATAATGAAACTTCTACAGAACTTGTATTCTGAGGTTTAATATGAATTGTGACAACACTCTGTAACAATGAAGCCCTGTCTAGAACTAATTATTATGGTGTCTAAGTCACTTTGTGAAAAAACACTAACAACATAGCACTATGCATAGACAGTATTGTATTCAACAGCTAAGGCAGTTTGTAACACCACTTTGTAACAACAAAGCCCTATGCAGAGTGACTATTGTATTGTGATGTCTAAGATGCTTTTTGATAGCCCTCTGTAAAAACAGCCCTGTGCAAAGCTAGTATTATGACTTCTTAGATACTTTGTGACAACACTGTATAACAATAAAGTCCTGTGCAGTGCTAGTTATGATATCTAACACAGCTTGTGACAACACTCTGTAACAACAAAAAACTGTGCAGAGTTATGATTTATTCTGACATCTAATAAAGTTTGTGACAGACCTCTGTAACAACAAAGTACGGTACAGAACTACTCCAGCATTATGATGTGTAAATCACCTGGTGACAACACTCTGTAACAACAAAGTACAGTACAGAACTAGTACAGCATTATGGTGTGTAAATAACCTGGTGACAACACTCTGTAACAACAATATACGGTACAAAACTAGTACAGCATTATGATGTGTAAATCACCTGGTGATAACACTGTAGCAACAAAGTACGGTACAGAACTACTCCAGCATTATGATGTGTAAATCACCTGGTGAAAACACTCTTCAACAACAAAGTATGGTACAGAACTACTCTGGCATTATGATGTGTAAATCACCTGGTGACAACACTCTGTAACAACAATATATGGTGCAGAACTAGTACAGCATTATGATGTGTAAATTCCCTGGTGATAACACTCTGTAACAACAAAGTATGGTACAGAATTACTCCAGCATTATGATGTGTAAATCACCTGGTGATACTCTGTAACAACAAAGTATGGTACAGAACTACTCCAGCATTATGATATGTAAATCACCTGGTGACAACACGTTGTAACAACAATGTATGGTACAGAACTGCTCCAGCATTATGATGTGTAAATCACCTGGTGACAACACTCTGTAACAATAATGTATGGTGCAGAACTAGTACGGCATTATGATGTGTAAATCACCCGGTGACAACACTCTGTAACAACAATATATTGTACAGAACTACTCCAGCATTATGACATGCAAATCACCTGGTGAAAACACTGTGTAACAATAATGTACGGCGCAGAACTAGTACGGCATTTTGATGTGTAAATCACCTGGTGACAACACTCTGTAACAACAATATATGGTGCAGAACTAGTACAGCATTATGATGTGTAAATTCCCTGGTGATAACACTCTGTAACAACAAAGTATGGTACAGAACTACTCCAGTATTATGATGTGTAAATCACCTGGTGATAACACTCAGTAACAACAATATACGGTACAGAACTACTCCAGCATTATGATATGTAAATCACCTGGTGACAACACTCCGTAACAACAATATATGGTGCAGAACTAGTACAGCATTCTGATGTGTAAATTACCTGATAACAACACTCTGTTTCTAAAATATATGGTGCAGAACTAGTACAGCATTATGATGTGTAAATTACCTGGTGATAACACTCTGTAACAACAAGGTATGTTGCAGAACTAGTACAGCATTATGATGTGTAAATTACCTGGTTATAACACTCTGTAACAACAAAGTATGGTACAGAACTACTCCAGCATTATAATGTGTAAATTACCTGGTGATTACACTCTGTAACAACAAGGTATGGTGCAGAACTAGTACAGCATTATGATGTGTAAATCACCTGGTGACTACACTCTGTAACACCAATATATGGTGCAGAACTAGTACAGCATTATGATGTGTAAATCACCTGGTGACTACACTCTGTAACACCAATATATGGTGCAGAACTAGTACAGCATTATGATGTGTAATTCACCTGGTGATAACACTCTGTAACAACAAGGTATGGTGCAGAACTAGTACAGCATTATGATGTGTAAATTCCCTGGTGATAACACTCTGTAACAACAAAGTATGGTACAGAACTACTCCAGCATTATGATGTGCAAATCACCATAAATAAGCTATACAACAGAAGGAGGAAGCTACTACATGATCGAGCAAAATCCCAAAAAGGGAAGGCATCTCTGCGATCCCTCATAAAATCATCTAAGGCCAGCTTCGAAAGAAAAATTGCACAAGACGCTAAAGGTAATCACAAAGCCTTCTTTAGTTATGTCAGAAACCTGGGTGACAACTCCCAAATATGCTCTGAGTTAGTGCAAAATGACAAAAAATACACTGAACCCACAGACATTGCCAACATCCTGGCAGACAGGTTCAGTGCAAACTTCTCCCCCCTTCCCCCCCAAAAGAGCAAATGTCTATCCCAACAGAGTGTAGCCTCCCTGACATCACAGATGCACAGGTGAGAGCTGCCCTCTCCAAAGCAAAAAACACAGCATCAATGGAACCGGACGGTGTCCCGGGCTGCGTCTTACACGAGCTCCAAGAAGAAATGAACACTCACTTAAAGTCACTGTTCAATCTCAGCCTTACTACAGGATATGTACCCAAGGAATGGCGTACAGCAACATGGTCCCACTCCACAAAGGTGGTGCCACAACGGACCCCAGAAACTATCGCCCTATAAGCCTGACTAGCCTGGTCTGCAAAGCTATGGAGAGTATCATCATGGAACTCATAAACAAAGACATTGGGAACCTCCAAACACTGGATCCTACCCAATTTGGCTTTGTTAAGGGCAGATCTTGCCTCTTGAACCTGGTTGACTTCTTTGAAACAGTCACCAAGGCCATAGATGAAGGGAAGGTAGTCCACACAGCCTACCTGGACCTCGCAAAAGCCTTCGACACAATACCCCACTCAGGCATCATAAATAAGCTCACAAGCTTAAATATCAATCCCCTATGTCACAAGATAGGTTGCAAACTGGCTCAGGGATAGAACCCACATGGTCAGAATTGCAGGTGCCATGTCAGACTCTAAACCAGTTATAAGTGGTGTCCCACAAGGCTCAGTCCTGGGACCTCTCTTGTTCGGTATATATTTCTCTGAGGTACAGGCTAACACAGGAGGACTATGGCTGACCAAGTTCGCAGATGACTGCAAATTGGGTGCCATAATCGACTCGCCGACTGACACAAGCATCCTCCAAAAGGGTCTCACAGAGACGGACAACTGGTGCCAGAGTCATGGCCTAAAGCTAAATGCCAAAAAGTGCATAGTCATCCCCTTTGGGAAAAACAAAGTGCCCACAAATTACCACATAGGTGGTAATCCATTAATTACGGAAGATGTAATTAGGGATTTGGGGACCCAAGTAGAAAGCAATCTCTCCTTTGACAATCACGTTGCCAAAGTGATTAGAAAGACCTTCTATATAGCCCACCTTATCATGAAAGGGTTCACATCTAGATCAAACGAGGTCATTGTGCCCCTCTACTCATCACTCATCAGGCCCATAATTGAATACAATGCCCCATTTGGGATGTACCTTACTCGACACCTGCAGCAACTGGAAAGACCCCAAAAGTACCTCACCAAGAGGATCAAGGGACTCAAACAAATGCCCTACGCAGTTAGGCTAAAGAAACTCCAGCTCTACTCAGTTGCTTACCGCCTACTCAGAGGCGATCTGTGCCTGACATATAAAGCCATGTCCAACCCAGAATTAATGGATATGCTCCACCTCAGGAAATCCAAATCCCTTAGAGCTACACACTCTAGGGACTTAAACCTCGGCACAGAAATAAATAGGACATGCTGGAGGGACAGATTCATATCCCAGAGGCTCCCCTCACTCTGGAACAAAATCCCAATCCATGTTAGCCAGAGCCCCTCAATGACCCTCTTTAAGAGAAATCTTGACGAGTGGATGGGAGATCGTAGGTTTACCCCTGGGATCTCTTCTGTGTCCCTACTAGACAGAGGCACAGTAAACTAACCTTAAAAGGGCTATCTTTTGTGACCTACTATACAGAGGCACAGTCAGCTAATCTAAAAGGTTGGCGAAAGCCAAACACACTCTGGCTAGGCTTATAAATGCCCTAGGGCAGATAGCCAAGTATCAACCTATGAACCTGGTGACAATACTGTGTAACAACAAGGTGTGGTACAGAACTAGTACAGCATTATGATATGTAAATCACCCGGTGATAACACTCTGTAACAACAAAGTACGGTACAGAACTACTCCAGCTGTATGATGTGTAAATCACCAGGTGATAACACTCTGTAACAACAAAGTACGGTACAGAAGTACTCCAGCATTATGATGTGTAAATCACCAGGTGGCAACAATCTGTAAAACAATATATGGTACAGAACTAGTACAGCATCATGATATATAAATCCTCTGGTGATAATGCTCTGTAACAACAATGTACAGTGCAGAACTAGTCTAGCATTATGATGTGTAAATCACCTGGTGACAACACTTTGCAACAATATGTCCTTGTATTCCTCTGTCGCAGTATTCTTAACATGATAGAGTTACCAGCCACAACATCGGCCAGAATACAAAAGACTTTTACAACTAGGAGTGTATGGTACATCGCATGTAGACTGCTGTCAGACGTCAGACATAAAAGTGATGTGCACACTCACCATTCTCAGAACTTCTTTGCCACCAGTCTGGACACTTCACCTGTGCACACGGTCTGCTCACTGAAGTGGTTATCATCTCAGCATTCCAGATGTGTCCCATTGAGCAATCCTTTTTCTATGTTTGTCATTATGGCTAGATTTAATGTCATCCAAGAAAGGCAAATTGTTCTTGTGGACATCAGATTCTACATAAAGACAACCATCAGCAGTGCCTTTTCTGTCTCAGGCCTACCCACGACCACAGATCTTGTTCAATCTGCCAGGCCTTTTGCCCAAAACCTTGAGAAGTAGGTTAACTTTCCTTTCCATTTATTTAGAGAGCCAGCACCTGAAACACCTTGTGAAGAATGTTATGGAGGATTCCACAGGGTCTGAGGCCAAGTCGCTCATTAAGAGGAAGACCAAGAAGCCTACGCCTAAAACGTCAGCTGCATCTCCAGTGGCAGATGTCTGTCCCAAGGCAGTTGCTAGCCTGGAGAAATGCCCAGCCCCTTATGTATGAACCACAGGCTGAGCTCATAATGGAGGCCACCTTTGAGCAGGATGATAGCATGTCCTTGGAGGTAACACAGACATCCAGTATGGATGTCCAGGGTGAGCCTAGACTAGTGATTACCAAGAGCCCTAGGGGAATCTCACAAATGTTAGTTGGGGCGGATGTGGATTCCAGCTTCATAGAAACCAAGTCTATGTCCAGTCCAATGACCCTACATAGAGTGGAACTAGTTGTTAAAAAGAAGCTAATAACAAAACATTTATCACCACCCTCTGATCCTCTTTAGGGTTGGAAAAATTTTACACAGGGTATTTTTACTGCCCTCATGTCTCTTAGGCTTCTTGTGGTTTCAGTCCCAGTCACACTCTGAGTTACCTCTCTACAGAAAAGGGGCAGAAGAGGAAGAGTCTTCAGAGGATGAAACTTTAGCTTAATCATCTCAGATCCCCTCCCCACTGAATTATGCTTCCCCAGAGGAGGACTCCAATCGCACTGACTTTCCAATGGAGGAAATTACCTTTAGTGAGACCTTATGTAAGATGAAGGAGCATTTTAAATGGGACAACTGTCAGATGTCTGAGGTCCAAAAAAGGTACTACAAACTACTTCACATAGACAGTCCCAGTCCCCTAGCTGTCCCTCCAGTCCTACCTGACTTCTTAGATGTTTTTGCATTCTCCAGTAAGGCCCCTGACTCACAACCCCCCCGCACCTATGAAACCAAACAGATTCTTCAAAGTCCCTGAAGACTGTAAGTTCTTGTTCAAAGCCCCTTCTGCTGACCCTTCTGCCATCACTGTGGCTTCCTCCTGTCCCAACATTCTAAGATTATTTCTGATATGCTAAGCTTAGAGAATAAATGTTTGGCAACTTCCCTGAGTGGAGCTTCCTCTCAAGTTGCCTGACACTCCATAACATTTAGCTACGATGCTGTGGAGGCCTTGGCTAGGGCAGCTGCCACAGGCTTGGTCCTGAGAAGACTTGCCAGGCTAGACTACAACCTCTACCAGGGGACATTAAATCCAAACTCATGGATGTCCTCCTAGACAATTCAGCCTTGTTTAGCTCTGCTGCTGCATAATTGCTCAAAACCTTACAGGGGAAGGGAAAGTGATACAGGTACTAAAACACATCCTGGTCTCCCCTGTACCAAAGTTTCAATGGAACTATCCTTCTAAGCCAATGTTTGTTAGAAGGCAGTCATAGCCTCCCCCAGCTAAGTCAAAAATGTCTATCAAGAGACCTCAGCACCTTAGGACTCCACTACAAACCCCACCTCAAAAAGAGTCCTTTCCAGACAGACCAGGGTCCGTCTGACTTTTTGGACCTCAAACATTACCCCTTTCCCTACAACTTTCCCTTTCTTTTCCAGCATGGGAAAACATAACACAGGATGCCTTGGTGCACTTTATCATGAAAAAGGGCTACTTCATGGAATATAAGTCTCCTGCCCTTCAGGAGCATCTCTCAACCTCCCAGGGACCAACTGCCTCATTTCTCAAAGGTGCTACAAGACCTGCTGGATCAAGGCACCATCCAACCAGTACCATTCAGTCAAATGGAAAAAAGGGATCTATTCAAGGATTTTTTGGTACCAAGGAAAGAGGGCAGATGGAGACCTGTTCTTGACCTCACCTATCTCAACACATTCATAATGGTAACCTTGTAAACTCTTTTCCCCCTTATCATCCCACAAGTCTACATGGCTTCCACAGACATAAAGGATGCTCACCTACACATCCCCAATCATCCCAATTACAGGAAGTACTTAAGATTCTCTGTGGCATTCTGGCTCTTTCAGTTCTCTGTCTTGCCTGTTGGTCTCTCCACTGCCCAGGAGTATTCATGAAATGTCTACCTCAGTAATTGCTTACTGCAGATTTCTAGGCATTCAGATCTTCTCACACTTGGATGGCTGTCTCTTTCAAGCAGTCAGTCCATAAGGAATGGAACACAATCTATACTCTTCCATCTCCATCCGTCAATCTCTGGGGTTCAAAATCAGCTTCTGGAAATCTGTTCTTTCCCCATCTCAGGACCAGATATTTCTGGGATACAGGCTATGGACAGACCTTATGAAGGTCTCCCTCCCCATTCAGAAGGCCCAGGAGCTCATTTCCTTCTTCCAAAGCCTCATCCCACTGACTCACATCATGGCCAGGGCTTTTCTCAGAACCCTGGGCTTCATGGCATCCACCATTCCAGTGCTTTCCCTGGCAAGACTACACATGAGGAAGCTACAACAGTTCCTGAAATCAGTGTGGATGCAACATGCATACTCCCTAGAGCTTTTAGTTCAACTTCTCCCTTGCCTGAAGAGGAAAATTACCTGGTAGATTCAACAGCTTACTGCCAACCCTGGTCTCCGACTCCATCCTTTATCACTGGTTCAGGAGATTTTCACAGATGCCTCAGACGCAGGATGTGGAGCAGCTTTTAGTTCCATAAAAGCATAAGGGACCTGGTTCCCCTCTCAAAAAAGAGAACACATCAGTATAATAGAAACTAGGGCATTCCTGCTGGCTGTTCAGACCTTTCAGACCCTCTTCATCCCAGGCCCTGTAAATGTTTACACAGACAATATGACTGTGCCCTGGTATGTAAACAAACAGGGAGGAACAAAGTCTTACCTCCTTTGCAGACTAGCTCTAGAAGTCTGGAAGATGGCTGTCAAACTTCAAACTCCCTTCCAGGATGTGTATATCCCCTTCAGTCAAAATGTAGTGACAGACACATTGAGCAGGTCCGAAACACAATCTCACAAATGGATGGTTCACAAGGAAGTGTTCCTGGACATTATCCACGAATGGGGTACTCCACAAATACACCTTTTTTGCCTCCCCCATGAACAGACAGCTTCCACAATTTTGTGCCAGAGATTCTCATTCTCTGGTCTGGAAGGTGGATGCCCTCAGCTTTTCATGGAAGGGGATGTTTCTGTATGCATTCCCTCCCCATCCTCTCATTCCAAAAGTCATGCTAAAGATTCAGCAGGACAAACCAATAACCTTGATGGTGACCCCCTTTTGGCCAACAGGATTGGTTCCTCTTGCTCCTACATTTAGCCAAGGGCAATCACCAGATCTTACCTCACAGAGTGGACCTTCTCACACAACACAAAGAAACTCTAATCCATCCCCCACTTGTCTACCCTTCAGCTGACATTGTGGGTGATATGGTCTTAATTCCTTTCAGACACCTTTTTTTCAGAGAACATGCTTAGGGCTCAGCAAGAAACCCAATACAAGAAAATCTTACTTATCCAAATGGAAGAGATTTTCAATCTAGTGTTTTTCCCAAAACCAGGACCCACTGACAGTGGAAGTTCCTCTGGTTCTGTCATACCTGTGTGAATTACTAGATGCTGGCTTAACTTACTCTTCAGTCAAAGTGCACTTGTCAGCCATTTCTGCCTGTCTTCCTCTGTCTCCTCCCTTAGCTTCCAGATTTAAGGCTAAACAATAGTTAAAAGACCTCTTCAGATAAGATCCCCAGGAAACCTGTAGCACCCCATGGGATCTTAACTTTATATTAGAGAAGCTGACCCTTTCTCCTTTTGAGCCGGCAGCTTCTGATTCCCTGAAATGTTGCTCCTGGAAAACTATTTTGCTGCTAGCACTAACCTCAGCCAGACAGGTTTCTGAACTACAGGCCCTAAAGGCTTCCCCTCCTTTTCTGGTGTTCCACAGAGACAGAGTGTCTCTCTGCATCAACCCTACTTTTATGCCTAAAGTGGTAAGTGCATTATCCCTCAACTAGTCCATCCATTTTCCTACCGGTTTCCTAACTCCACGGAACTCATAGGATCATAGGAAATTACTAGGCTCATGGCCCCTGGGCCCCTTAAACTCCTACCAAGTTCTTACCCTTATTTCGACAATCAGCACATATTGTCTCTGTCCAAGAGGGACACAGGTGGAACCCATGGGATGAATTTATGGTCACCCATCTAATAGTCCAGATTGCATTTGAAGAGGGCAAATGAGGTGCTCTGTTTGACATGAAGTGGCAGTCTGGTCCAAAGGTGTGGTAACTTCTGGGAGATGAATCTATCCCTCCAGCAGGTTTTATTAATGTCACGTACCAGGTTATGGTCTTTAGAGTGAGTAACCTGTATACCATTTGACTTACGGATATGCAGCATTTCCAATAACACAGGGTCAGAGATTGCTTTGTATGCAAGGCAGAGATCACTTCTGAGTAGTCTGTAAAAAACAGAATAAAGTGATAGTGATTTCAGAGGATCCCCATAGGACAGATGCTGAGGACCTTGAATTTTCTTTGTGAGGAACCTTTGTGGTTTCTCCAATTGCTGCAGCTGCTTAGAAAGGTACCTACCAAAAAGGGCATTGTACTCAATTTTTGGCCTGATGAGGGACAGTACAGGGAGGTTATAACTTCTTTTTTTCTGGAGGCAATGCCCTTATGAGATGAGCAATATAGATTGCCTCTTCTTACCACTGTGGAGACATGGTGGTCAAAGGTAAGGTTGCTGTCAACCTGTGTGCCCAAGTCTCTCACCACTGAGTGTGTACTTAAAGTGTTGCTATTGATGTGGTAAGTAGCAGGAACATCACTTTTACTGAAAGGATTGATAATACATGTTTTTCCATGGAGTTAAGGCCATAACTTTGGCACCAATCATTTGTTTGTGTAAGTCGCTCTTGTAAGATGTTGACATCATTTGGAGATTCTGTGACCGCTCCCAGTTTGCAGTCATCAGCAAACTTTTTTTTTGCTTGTATGTCAGAGAAATAGATTCCAAACAGTAGAGGTACCAGGACTAATCCCTGTGGAACACTACTGGTTACAGGTCTGCTGTTGGACGTGGATTCCCCTATTTTGACTATATGAGTTCTATCAGTGAGTCAGTTAGTGACCCATCTAATGATATAAGGGTGGAGTCATAGTTGGGTGAGTTCGTCAATGATGCCTGTTTGGGAGGTAGTGTCAAACGCCTTGGCCAAGTCCAGTTAGTTTGTATGCACATATTTCCCATCATCTATGGCCTTAGTGACTGGCTTGAAGAAGTCCACCTATCTTACCTGAAGGCCACGGAGCAAATCATCATGGACCTTATCAACAAAGATAAAGGTAATCTCCAAACACCTGACCCTACTCAGTTTGGATTTGTCAAAGGGTGATCATGCCTGTTAAATCTAGTGGACTTCTTAAGAAACAAACTTCGCAGTGTGGAGGGTATAATGTTCACTCCCTAAATTATGTTACAAATTGAAAGTTTGTTTCTTAATTAATAAAGTTTTGGATTAGTTGGTTAGCCTATACAAATTGTTAATAAACTGGTCTTAGATTGTAATTTGTCTCTAGCTTCCTGGATTCAGTTTTAGTTAGCAGAGTCTCTGATTGCACTATGGTGTTAAGGGGGAAGGGGATTTGGCTAAAGGAATGATTTTAATGTTTTTATTTTTCCTTAACAGAGCCACCATCTGTGACTACTTCCTTGCTCTAAACAACCTGATTATATATAATAAATAAGGAACATTTTTCATGCTTTTCATTATACTCAGCTAGGATCACTTGTTTGTGTGAATAAAGGATATTCCATTTTAACTCCGCTGTGGACTGCCTACTATTTTCTTTTCAGTTATTTTGTAGCACGTATTTTATAGTTATACTTTATACTTCATACCCTCCACACTGCAAAGTTCCTTCTTGGTTTAATGTACTTGACCTACATACTTCGTTAGATTAGTATTCCTCCTGGGGCAGTCAGTTCTGAGGAGGGTGTGTGCATGTGTCACTTTTATGGCCGATGTCAGACAGCAGCCTACATGCAAAGTACCACACACCCCTAGTAGTAAAAGTCTTTTGTATACTGGCTAACGTTGGGTCATCGCAGCAGGCACCTCTCACATGTTAAGAATACTGCAAGAAAGAACAGATTGACATCTATCATTATGGTTATATTTTACACAAGTAATCTGTATGGTGTAGAACTAGTACGGCATTATGATGTGTAAATCACCTGGTGACAACACTCTAACAACAAAGTATGGTGCAGAACTAGTACAGCATTATGATGTGTAAATCCCCTGGTGACAACACTGTAACTAAAATATACAGTGCAGTACTAGTACACCATTATGATGTGTAAATCATCTGGTGACAACACTCTGTAACAACAAAGTTTGTTTCAGAGCTGATAGTGCCTTATGATGTGTAAATCACCTGGTGACATCACTCTGTAACAACAATCTACCAGAAAAAGTATACAAGCCTGCAGACCCTTGCATCATCTGGGACAAGACTGTGGCTCACCAAACAGGCCGTGGCCTGCTTCTCTTCTTGGGATTGGTGTTAACATTTTGCTTGTGGTGAGAGATGAAGAAAAGGAGTATTGTATCCCAACAGAGTGAAGCTGTGCTGAGACCAGCATTAGTAGTAGCCAGGCAGTAGCCATTCATGTGACTCCCCTCTTTTCATCATTCTTGACAAGCTAATTCTTTATTTTTCAGCAATTACTGCTTGATTTCTTCCTAACTTCAGAATATCTGCCTAAATATTTCATCCTTAAATTTTCAGGGTCTGCGTATTAGTTTCCCCTCAAGTGTTTGGCAGTGCTCTGTACAGACAAACACCTTGAGTGACATTTTTCCTGTAAAAGGAATATATAAGGAAACAGCTCCAGTACTTAGTAATAATGACCATCCCTCCTGGCATGTCTAAAGGTCAGTTCCCTGTGCTTTCTCCTATGTATCTGCTTTATTTTCTGAAAAAAAAAAAAATATATATATATATATATATATACTTGTTTTCCTGCCTTTCTAAGCTAGTATAGTCCAGTTTTCAGGTTAGTGCTGAATTCAGGGCTGTGTTACAAGTTTCTGTGTTTGCTCTTACCTTACTTGGACAGAAGGAAGTTTCTCTGTTCACCTGTGAGAGAGGGGAGCTTTGAGCAGCATATCTGTCCCTGGAGGAGTGGTTTCAGCCCAGAAATTAGTAGTTTATTGACCATTTTGGGCTAATTTCTATTTCTTTCATTTCCCTGCTACAAAACCCGCATTAGCGCGGTTTTGTGTGCTGAACAGTGAAGGTTAGCTAGGGTATAACGATTCCTGGCTCCACAAAGTGTCCTCTTCAATTTTTCCCTTGGAACTAGAAAAACTTTCAACTTAAGCACTCAAACCATTCACTTCTCAGCCCAGCACTTGCTCAAAATTCATAGCAAGCATGAATAAACCTTAACACTAGACCCCCTGTACTGTAGAGGAGGACAAGGCTCTCTGTTCGACCTTGCAAACGAAAATGTGACCAGCAAACTGTGGAGACCAAAATAAAGTGTATCAAACAGACCAGTTTTGGCTTGTATTTAACACAAAGTCTTTATCAAGGTATTTGATTGATAAAGGCTTTGGGTTAAATACAAGCCAAAATCACATTTTGGTTTACAATGGTGTTTTAGGACCCTGCAGATGCCTTACTTTCAGAGGCTTTCTTTGGGACTCTCTATTCAACCTTACCAGCCAATCAGTAGAACATTTCACTGTACCTATCCAGGCATGTCCGAAGGGCAGTTTCAGGTGTACTCTCTGGTTCAAATGGTGAATCTGGGCATTTTGAGGCAATGTTACAACTGCCTCATGTACACAGACAACCCTCTCCTCCTACCACCAAACACTAATACATGCAAGAGATGCAATTATACAGCCAAACTGGAGGCTAAGCTCTCTCAGCCCAAGACTGGACCAGACAGTCAAGAGGAGGCGGGAATTACTTGCATCACACCACCAGTCTCACATAGACCTATGAAATCCGCATCGGCTCAAAACACACATAAATATATGAAAACATACTCGGAGGCTCTAAATAAAAATCTGCAAAAGCAACACACACCTCCAAAGCAGACATCCAAGCAACCTCCACCCCCAACGCAAACCATGAAACACATACTTCACAAAACCAGTGTGCCACGCAATCACAGCCCATAAGGCAAAGTAACATACCCAGCACACTAGTAATAGGTGACTATAGTCAGGCACACTGACGTCCCGCTCATGAGGCTGAACAAGGAGAAGGTCACTGTTAGCTGCCTGTCAGATGCCAGGATCCGCCACATAGCACAAGCACTCAGGTCACACCAGAACAAGTACAAATATGACTCTGTCATTGTCCATGTTGGTGTGAATGACCTGAGCCGTACCTCCCTGGACTACATGAAAAGAGACATGGAAGAGCTCTCTGATCACGTAGCCCAGGCCGGTATGACCCTGACCCTGAGTAGCATCCTGTCCTCACCAAGAATGATACCATGGTATAAAGAAAAAAATATCAATTTCAACAATTGGCTAAGCTTCTGGTGTCATTCAAAGGGGATCCAGTGTCTGTCAGCCTGGGATGACATGCTCGACAAGCTAATCTGCTTCGCAAGAGATGGCTTGCTCCTGTCACCCTTAGGTTTTCGAATACTGGCCAAGGCTCTTGCCACCCCCATAGTGCCTTTTTTAGGCAAGGCTCAAAAGATAAACCCACTGCCGTACATAGCACAAGTAACAAAAAACTGAGGGTAATGCTACTCAATGTGAGAAGTCTAAACCTCAAAATGTAGGCACTCGAGGCACTCCTCAGTATGGAGAAAATCGATATATGTGCAGTAACAGAAACCTGGTTTAAGGCTCCAGAGAGCACACCAGCACTACCAGGCAACAACTAATGCCATACATTTCGGCCACAAAACCCGGACCAAAATACAAAATGTGGGGGCGTAGACATATTCATCAAGGATACCCACACCTCCAGGTTAGTGGCACAGCAGGATGCTTCAGAGATCATCCACGTGCAACTAAAAATGGGTAAAACTGCAATTCAAATTGTAGCTTGCTACAGATCACCCTCCATGTCCCAGGACCACCATTCTGTATTTCTGGAAACACTGGGAAACATAAAGGTCCTACCAAACACCCTGATATTGGGTGATTACAATTACCCAAACATTAACTGGGAGAACTACTCAAGTATAAACTCCCTTGCCCAACATTTCCTGGAATTTATAAACTTAAATTCCCTGGATCAACTGGTCAACACCCCCACCAGAGGTGACAACATATTGGACCTGGTCATCACCAACATAGGCGACCGGTGTTCCACACCAGAGGTCAACCCCTCACTGGTTAGATCTGACCATAGACTAATCACTCTGGATATCTACATTCCTCCCCCACCTCCAGTCAAAGAAACCACCATGAAAAATTTTTTCAAAAGCAAACTTCACGTTACTTATGACTGAGGTGGAAAGTTTCAAAGCCCCCATGCTAAAGGAAAATGCTGCCCAAGCTGCAAAATCTTTTACTAATGCACTCTACGGGCACCTACAAGAATGCATGGATCGTGCTATCCCAAGCAAAACCAAGACTCACTCCTCTATGAAAAGGAAACCAGTCTGGTGGACCCCTGCCATAAACAAGTTATACAATAGAAGGAAGAAACTAGTACAGAAAAGAGTAAGATCCCAAGAAGGGAGGACATCCCTGATCAGTATCAGCACAAAACTACGATCCCTCATAAAATCATCCAAGGCTAGCTTCGAAAGAAAAATTGCCAAGGACTCCAAAGATAACCACAAGGTACTCTTTAGCTATGTCAAGAATCTAAGTGGCAATTCCCTAATTTGCTCAGAGTTACTGCAGGATGGCACAAAATACACTGAACCGACTGATATCGCCAACATCCTGGCAGACAGGTTCAGTGCAAACTTCACCCCCCTCTCACCCCCAAAAGGGCCTATAACCATACCAAAAGAATGTAGTACCCCTGAAATCACAGACACTGAGGTTAAAACAGCCCGTTCCAAAGCCAAAAACACATCATCAGTGGGACTGGGCGGTGTCCCAGGCTGCATCCTACATGAGCTCAAAGATGAACTAACCCCTCACTTAAACACACTGTTCAGACTCAGCCTCTCCACAGGCTACATGCCCATAGAGTGGCACACAGCAACTTTTATTCCGTTCCACAAAGGTGGAGCTACAACTGACCCGGGAACTATCACCCTATAAGCCTGACTAGCTTGTTCTGCAAGGCTATGGAGCGCATCATCATGGATCTCATTAACAGAGACATTGTGAACCTCCAAGCACAGGACCCTACCCAGTTCGGGTTTGTTAAGGGCAGATCATGCCTCCTAAATCTGGTGGACTTTTTTGAGACAGTTACCAAGACTATAGATGAGGGAAAAGTGGTCCATACAGCCTACCAAGACCTTGCAAAGGCCTTTGACACCATTCCCCATTCTGGTATTATAGACAAGCTCACCAGCCTGAACATAAACCCCTATGTCACGAGATGGGTTGCCAACTGACCCATGGACAGAATCTACATGGTAAGAGTTGCTGGAGCTAGGTCTGACTCTAAACCAGTTACAAGTGGCGTTCCCCAGGGCTAAGTCCTAGGACCCTCCTGTTCACATATACTTCTCAAAGGTACAGACAAGCACAGGAGGACTATGGCTGACCAAGTTCGCAGACGACTGCAAACTAGTAGGTATAATTGACTCTCCGGCCGACACAGACATCCTCCAAAAGGGCCTCACTGAGACAGATACCTGGTGTCAAAACCATGGCCTCAAGCTAAATGCCAAAAAGTGCATAGTCATCCCCTTTGGAAAAAACAAAGTACCCACAAACTACCACATAGGTGGTAGCCCCCTAAATACGGAAGACGTAATAAGGAATCTGGGGACCCAAGTAGATAGTAATCTCTCATTTGATAATCACATTGCCAAAGTGGTCAGAAAATCCTTCTATGTGGCCCACCTAATCACAAAAGGGTTTGCATCCAGATCAAAAGAGGTCATTGTGTCCCTCTATGCATCACTCATCAGACCCATCATAGAGTACAATGTCCCATTTGGGATGTACCTTACAAGACACCTGTAACAGCTGGAAAGACCACAGAAGTACCTCACCAAGAGGATCACTGGCCTCAAACAGATGCCTTATGCAGCTCGACTGAAGAAACTCCAGCTGTACTTGGTTGCATACTGCCTACTCAGAGGTGATCTGTGCCTGACATACAAGGCCATGTCCAACCCAGAATTGATGGACATGCTCCACCTAAAGAAAATCATATCCCCTTGAGCCACACGCTCTAGGGATCTAAACTTCACCACAACAATAAATAGGACATGCTGGAGGGATAGACTCCTGTCCCAGAGACTTCCCATGCTCTGGAACAAGATTCCAATCTACATTAGGCAGATCTCCTTACTAGCACTCTTAAAGAGAAACCTTGACGAGTGGATGGGAAACAGAAAGTTTACCCCGGGGATCACTTCAATGGCTGTGCTGGACAGAGGCACAGAGGACTAATCTAAGGGGCAGTGAAAGCTAGAACATTCTGGCTAGGCTTATAAATGCCTTCGGGCAGATAGCCTAGTACCTACCTATGAACCTATTAACCTGATGAACTTGGGCATTCTGAGGCAGTGTAGCAACTGCCTCATGTACATAGACAACCCTTCCTCTTACCTCCCAACACTCAGACTTGTGAGAGATGCACTTATATATCCAAATTGGAAGCCATGCATTCTCAAGCCAAGTCTGGAATAGCTGGTCAAGAGGAGAAGGTCAACACCTGCACCACACCACATGCAATACATAGCCCTCCAGAACGCCCACCATCACAGCTCTCACATAAAGACACAAACCACATAACCACCTTCATGGAGGCTCTCAATGGAAATCTACCCAAACAGCAGAGACCTCCAAGGCAGAAACACACTTGGCCACCACAACACAACACAAACAACCAGACACATAGCTCACCTACACAGTGTGCCCTCAACTTAAGCTCCTAAGGCAAAACAGCTTGCTCAATACACTAATCATAAGTGACTCGATAGTGAGGCACACTGATGTCCCACTCACTATTTTGAATAATGAGAAGGTAACAGTCAGCTGTCTGTCAGGCACCAGAATCCAACACATAACAAATGCACTCAGGTCACTCCACAACAAATACAAGTATGACTCTGTCACTGTCCATGTGGGTGTGAATGACCTGAGATGCACCTCCCTGGACTGCATGAAAAGAGACATGGAGGAGCTCTCAGATTATGTGGCCCAGGTAGGTATGACCCTAGCTTTGAGAAACATCCTACCGTTGCCCAGAATGATACCGCAGTACATGCAGAAAATGATTGACTTCAACAATTGGCTAAGTTTCTGGTTTCATTCTAAGGGGATCCAGTATCTGCTTGGGATATCATGATTGACAGACCTCGATGCTTTGCCAGAGATGGCCTGCATCTGTCGCTCCTGGGTTTCTGGATACTGGTTAAGGCTCTTGCCACCCCTATAGGACCTTTTTTAGGCAATGTTCCAAAGACCAAATTACCACTGAAACAGCTATAAATAAATACAATTTGAGGGTCATGTTGCTCAATGCTTGAAGTCTAAATCTCAAGATGCACTTGCTTGAAGTACTCCTCAAAACAGAGAACATCGACATTTGTGCTGTAACAGAGACCTGGTTTAAAGCAGCAGAAAGCACCCTCTACACTACCAGGCTATAACCCCTTCCACACCTTTCGACCCCAGAACATGGACTGAAGCTCCAAAGGTGGTGGTGTCTCCATATTCATAAAGGATATGCACACCGCTAGACTAATAGCCCAGCATAATGCATCTGAGATCCTTCAGGTACAACTAACATTGGATAAGATGGCAATTCAGGTTGTAGCCTACTATAGGTCCCCAACCATGTCCCAAGACTCTCACTCCATGTTCCTAAGCACCCTGGAAGCTATTAGGGTCCAACCCAACACTCTCATACTAGGTGACTTCAACTACCCCTCCATCAACTGGGAAAACTACTCATGTACCAGTACACTGGCCCAATGCTTCCTGGAATTCATCAATTCTAATGCTCTGGACCAGCCCATTCTTACCCCCACTAGAGGAAGCAACATCCTTAACCTGGTTATTACTAACATGGGCAACTATTGCTCTACGGCAATAGACAATTCCTCCCTGGTTAGATCCAACCACAAACTAATCACCATGGAAATCCACATCTCACCCACACCCCCACAAAGGTAACCACCATGAAAAACTTCTCCAAAGCTAACTTTGGGCTCCTAAAAATAGAGGTGGCTAACTTCGAGGCACCCATGTTAATGGAAAATAGATGCATGACAGCCGAATCATACACCAGTGCACTGTACGAACACGTATATAAATGCATGGAACTAGCCATACCCAACAGAACCAAGATGCTCTCCTCCAAAAAAAGGAAGCCAATCTGGTGGTCTCTACAACAGAAGGAAGAAACTGTTGCAGAAAAAGCTGAAGTCCCAAGACTCAAAAAACTCCCATTATTAGTCTCAACAAAAACTATAGATCCCTCATCAAAACCTCTAAAGCCAGCAACAAAGGCAGAATTGTGGCAGACACTAAAAACAACCACAAAGCCTTCTATAGTTATATCAGAAATCTCCATGGCAATACTCAGGTTTGCTCTGTGTTACTGCACAATGGTACCTGATATACTGAGCCAACAGATAATGCCAGCATACTGGCCGACAGATTCAGTGCCAACTTTATCCCTCTCTCCCCCCAAAGGACCAATCACAATTCTGGAGAAATGCCAGGCACCCAGCATTACTGCAGCACAGGTTAAAGCTGCATTATCCAAGGCCAAGAATACAGCTTCCATGGGACCCAACAATATCCATGGATGTGTTCTACATGAACTACAAAGTGAACTGGCACCACATCTTTGTGCCCTGTTCAATCACAGCCTCACCTCAGACTTTGTTCCTACTGAATGGCGCACTGCTACAGTCATCCCATCTTCGTAAAGGGGGAGTGACTACAGACCCTGGGAATTATCATCCCATTAGTCTGATGAGTCTGATATGTAAGGCTATGGAGCACATCATCATGGACCTAGTTAACAAGGATATAGGGGGGATCTCCAAACTCTAGAGCCCATGCAATTTGGTTTTGTGAAAGGTAGATCATGCCTGCTCGACCTGGTTAACTTCTTCAAGTCAGTCACCAGAGCTGTGGATGAGGGCAAGGCAGTTCATACAGCCTACCTCAATCTGGTCAAGGCCTTTGATACTATTCCCTACTCAGGAATTATTGATAAACTCAACAAACTAGGCATCTACCCCTATATCACTAGGTGGGTTGCAAACTGGCTCACAGATAGAACCCACAGTGTGAAAATAGTGGACTCTAAGTTAGACTGCTGACCAGTCATGAGTGGATCCTGGGTCCTCTCCTGTTTGGCATCTACTTCTCAGAAGTCCAGACCAACATGGAGGGACTCTGGATGACCAAGTTCGCAGACAACTGCAAACTGGGAGCCATTATTAACTCCCCAAGTGATGCAGACATCCTACAGAAAGGCCTCACTGAGACCAATGACTGGTGTTGAAACCATGGCCTTAAGCTTAATGCCAAAAAATACGGCATCATCCCCTATGGGAAAAACTTGGTTCCCACTAATTACCACATCGATGGGAGCCCACTGAACACTGAAGACGTTATAAGAGATCTGGGGATACATGTTGACAGCAACCTCTCCTTCGACCACTGCATTGCCTCTGTGGTCAGAAAGTCCTTCTATGTGGCACATCTCATTACCAAGGGTTTTGCATCCAGGAAGAAAGAGGTCATCATCTCTCTCTACTCTTCCCTCATTAAGGAAGTTTAATGCCCCATTTGGCATGTACCTCACTAGACACATGCAACAGCTGGAAAGGCCACAAAAGTACCTCATGAAGAGGATCCTAGGCCTTAAACACATGTTGTACACAGACAGATTAAAAAAACTCCAGCTATTCTCTGTCTCATATCATCTACTAAGGGGCGATCTCTGCTTGATTTACAAAGCCATGTCTGACCCAGCTCTGTTAGAAATGCTACATCTAAAGAAATCCCAATCCGTCCACTCCACATGCTCCAGAGACCTCAACCTCATTACCACAATCAACAGAACATGCTGGAGGGGCAGGTTCATAACCCAGAGACTGCCCATGCTCTGGAATAGACTTCCCATACATGTCAAGCAGAGCACCTCACTGGCCCTCTTCAAGAGACATCTTGATGAAGGGATGGGAAATAGAAAGTTCAACCCAGGGATCACTTCAGTGGCTCTATTTGATAGAGGCACTTGGAACTAACATTGGGTGGCACGATGCCAGGGCACTTCTATGGGCTAGGCTTGTAAAGGCTGCAGGGCCATTAGCATAATACACACCTATGAAACTATGATCCTCTGAACCTACATAAGGTGCAGAACTACTACAGCATTATGATGTGTAAATCTCCTTATGACAACACTCTGCAACAACAATGTATGGTGCAAAACTAGTACAGCATTATGATGTGTAAACCACCTGGTGACAATACTCAGTAACAATAATGTACGGTGTAGAACTAGTATGGAATTATGATGTGTAAATCACCTGGTGATAACACACTGTAACAACAATGTACGGTACAGAACTAGTACAGCATTATGATGTGTAAATCACCTGGGGATAGCTCTCTGTAACAACAAAGTATGGTACAGAGCTAGTACAGCATTATGATGTGTAAATCACCTGGTGACAATGCTCTGTAACAACAATATACAGTATAGAACTAGTATGGCATTATGATGTGTAAATCACATGGTGACAACACTCTGTAACAACTATATACAATACAGAACTAGTACAGCATCATGATGTGTAAATGACCTGGTGACAACACTCTGTAATATACGGTGCAGAACTAGTAAGGTACTATGATGCCAGTCATTTGTGTCAGTCTGTGCAACAACAAAGTCCTGCACAGAACAAGAATTGTATGATAATGTCTCAATCACTTTGTAATAATATGTATTTATTTATTACCATTTGTTTACTGGGATGAGTTGACTGAATAAACAAAGAAACCCCTTTTCACTTGAAGCCAAGGGAGAAAGCTGTGTGCATAAGATACAGATAAAATAATGTAAAATCTTTAAACAAAACAATAAAAATTACAAAAGCAATGATACAACAATGGAATATATTACACAGCAAGTTTATATACTTATTGCAAGATAGGGCGATATATAGTTCTTAATGGTGAAACCCTGTATGGCAGTGAGAGAAAATGTTTAGTAAATAGCTGTGCAGAAGTAGTAAAATATAATGATATCTAATTCACTTTGTGGCAATACATTGTAACAATAAAGCCCTGTGCAGATGTAGTACTGTACTATAAGGTTTAAGTCAGTTTGCAACAGCACTGTGTAATTACAGAGCTCTGTACAGACCTAGTAGACCTAGGCATCACAATGTCTAAGTCATTTTCTGTCAGCAGTCTGTAATAGTGAACCCTTCTAAAGAACTAGTATTTTATTATATTATCTTTTGCTAGTGTGAAATACAGATGCTTTTAGTGAGAGCCATAGGACAAACTCAGCAGCAAAGGCAAACAAAGTCCACTCGGTAAGCCGCATGATTATACTCACTTCGATTTATTAAAATAATGAAGAAAAAACAGGTAAAATCAAATCCAAGTAACCTAAAAGACTTTTCATTTAGTAAAATGCCTAAACTTCATCAGATGAACTAAACCTTGTCCTACAGTCCTTAAATAGAACAACCAGCTCAACATGTGACTACTTTGTGTTAACCCTTGGTGTTACAATTTAACAAACAGTTTGAAACTTAAAAAGTTAAAATTATTAAACCTCATCATCATGAACAAACCTATAGAGGCATGGTACTAATTAAAATAACATTAAAACTAAGTACCAAACAAGTAAAATCAGTTCCTAACAACCTTTGTTAATACAAATGGACTTTTAAAAATATACTTTCAAGGTATAATTTAACTGGAAATTCATCTTTCCAAGTTTTTTTAGCTTCAAATTACATGCAATGGAACAGGTTTCATTTAGTCCCTGTGGGTAACCAGAGTTCATCCTTAATTGCCAAATTAATTCCAACCTTTCCAATAATAAAGATGTTGGACACCCCCCCCCCCCATGTCCACTGGGACCTGATCAATAACACAGAATTTATTATTGGAAAGGTTGGAATTAATTTAGCAATTAAGGATGAACTAAAGCTTGGAAAGATGAATTTACAGTTAGATTATACCTCAAAAGTGTTTTAAAGGTACAATTTAAAAGTCCATTTGTATTAACAAAGGTTGTTAGGAACTGGTTCTACTTGTTTGGTACTTAGTTTTACTTTTATTTTAATTAGTACCATGCCTCTATAGGTTTGCTCATGATGATGAGGAGGTTTAATATTTTTAACTTTTTAAGTTTCAAACTGTTTGTTAAATTGTAACATCAAGGGTTAACACAAAGTAGTCACATGCTGAGCTGTTTTTTCTATTTTAGGACTATCGGACAAGGCTTAGTTCATCTAATAAAGTTTAGGCATTTTACTAAAAAAGCACTTTATGTTACTTGGATTTGGTTTTACCTGTTTTTCTTCATTCTTTTAAAAAATCGAAGTGAGTATAATTGTGAGGATTACCGAGTGGACTTTCTTTGCCTTTGCTGTTGAGTTGGTCATTTGGGTTCGATTATCAAGAGCCACAGGACAAGTCAGAAATGTCAGGATTCACTGTAAGTTTTGGTAGACAGTTAACTTTATTAGAAACAAAGGGGCAGTGCAGAATAAAGAATGTTCTGCATCTCACACACAGATGATAACTGTTTAAAACTGACACTGCACTGTGGTGTACATTTATTCTTAAAAGGACAACACCATACATTAGTTTTAAAAGGGCAATAAGATTATAAACTTATACACAATATATGGATGCATTCTATCAGCTAAAAGTTAATATCCTGCACATCTCCTCAATAAGAAAAAAAATGAAAATTTTCCCAAACTAGTAAGGCACATATTTGCATTGTACATTGAACAGTCTGGACTGAACCTGTACAAGTGAAAACATTAAATGTAAACAAATCAATAATATAAATGAAATTTTGCAAAATGTGCAGTCAGAGTTACTTGAATGTTCGAGTGACTGAATTTGTCATTGATAACATTGTGGCAGATGCATGATCCTCTTACTCCAGGTCAAAACAAGCCAGTATGACCCAGGGCACACTTTTAATTTTTGGATAATACAGCAGATGTGGCCTAACCCGAGAGGTGGTCCAATGACGGTAATGTTGGAATTATCTGAATTGTTGTGGCAAATACACCTGGATGCATATACACTACCAGATTTAAATGACATGTGTTCTATCCACAGCATCTTAAAATTGAAAATTTTAAAAAGATAATATTTATGAGTAGTTGAATAAGAATCTAGAGTTTCATATTATGTTTTTACTCATGGTCAATATTCATTTTTTTTAAAGTTTTAGTATATGTTTTTGTATGAGAGAAATCTGAGTAATATAAGTGTTCTTATGTAGAGGGGGTACTTTAAATTCTTGATTGGTCTTTTGATCACATGACTAGTAAGGGAGGGTATTTTAAGTACCATTTTCTTTAGTAACAGTATATCTGAAGAAGTTCATGTATAGAATTGGATGAAAAGTGCTTTATACAAATACATTTATTTTGATTTAAAGTTACACCTGGAATCCGGTCTACCTGCCTTCCTGGAACTTATATGGATTTTGTTCATCAGTCTGCTTTTTGTGGTTGTTTATCTAGTTTTTTTTGTTTTATAATAAGTTCATGACAGCTAATGAACTGGATAGTTCACCACCCTTGTTCATGGAACCAGGGAATGAGAGGGAGACACTGAATAATTTGACTGCAATGATATCTACCCTCACGAAGCAGATAGTGGCTTTATATAAAAGACTTGAACAACCTCAGCTTGGAATGAACTGTATACAGAAAAAGAATGCCTCACAGCTAATGTTGCAACAACTACCTGTTTTTTCTGGTACAGTTTCACAGCCTCCTATTCAAAATTCTGCTGGAGAAGAAACCAGCAGGACTAATTTGAGACATTTGAATGATGAGCAAAGGGAAGATCGTAATTTGGATTACAGTGAAGGTAGTAATTTACTTCTGAGGCTTACTGGGGAGCTAATTCTGCAAGTTTGGCTTGCAGCACCTTTGAATTTTAAAGAACAAGTATCTAATACATCAACAGATCCACAGGCCAGAGGTAACTCTATGAGAGATAATCTAACAGCACTGGACAACAAACTACTTTAAGGAATGTATTTACTTAAAAATAGTCCCTAAGGGACTTAGAATTTGTCAGTATCCGACAGGACTGACACCAGACTCAAACTTCCATAAAGAACTTTTAAATCTTTTTAACCAGCAAGGACTTGATTTATTAGCATTAATGATCAAACACTATCATAAGATGGCTAAAGATATAGCCCGTGATGTACAAATACTTGACGAGTCAATAAGAAAGCATGTGAACTTTTGCAGGTATAAATTTGAATATCTTCACATTTTTCAGAGCATAGATCAACACCTAAATAAACTGAAGGTGACCAAGATAAAAAAGCTGAACTGGGGCCGCCTCCAATATGAGAATGGCACCGCCTAACCTTGTCCTTCACCAGCGCATGTGTGGAATGCACAAAACACACCCACCTTATGAATATACAAGATGTAGATGGAGGAAATGACACAGCAATCACATCTACTGACCTGAGTGATGTCATCACGAATGAGGAAGTATGAGGTGGAAATAATACAGGATGGGGCAATAATGAAATTCGGAGAAGTGAGCAGATTCATAATCAACATCAAGGGCAAGCTAATAACAACAATTTGAATTGAAATCAACATGTTAATGTTGATTATTACCAGAACGGACAATGTAATAACAAGCGAAGGTTGAATAATTCAAATGGGGCAAAGGAGAATTTTACCAGGGGCAAGCAGCAGAGGAAGAACAATCACAGGAAAGCCCACAACAAGAAGTGGAGGTAATTTCCTCACAGTACCTCCTAGATGGACAGTTTTCTGAATTGTAATTAAGTTATTACAGAAATTTCAAACTAGCTGTGTTGTGTATGAATGCCTTTAGTGAACTAGTGAATAATAGGAGAAGAAAACTCAGTAGCTACAAATGATGAGGTCAATTTAGCATATACCATGGCAGATAAGTTGTGTTGTGTATAGTACATGTTGTAAATGGCTGCTCGTTTTTACATCACCAATGTTTCATAAATACTGAGCACTGTGCACGGTTGAAATACGTAGATAACCTATGCTGCATGAATCAAGTGTGTTTTCTCTACATGCCTGCATACTATATAGCTAACTGATGACTGGGAAGACTGTTTTGCAGTAATTTAGTGTAGTAGTATTTATGATAGACTAGAAATGCATGTGACATTGTCCTAATATGCATCCATATTCTCCTTTCCAGGAACCTTTCTCTCCTGTCTTCTCACTCAACTTGGCCCACCCCATTGAATGACTCACAATGCTGAGACTGCTGTATAGACTATCCTGAAACCTCAGCAGTCTACATAAAAAATCTTTGAATTTCTCTGTTTTAAAGGGGAACAATGTTATTATTTGTCTTTTAACTATTTCCTCCTAAACAAATACAAAATGATAGTGACCCGCTTGGGAACTAGCAGCACTGGCAATCATATTCTGTGCCTCCCTATACACTCCTGCAGTCAAAGTTAAAATAGTAGGGAAAAGGATAGTGCAAGGGAGCTTTCATTTTAATTTTTTCTTACCCTGTACGTTGTTTGCCTGTTCTCTCTTGAACAGCACAGATTGTCTCTGCAGTTCTGTGGTCTGGTTCAGGCCCCGCTCCATTTGCCTCACTCCGCTCGGCTCACTCCGCTCCCCTACCCTGCCCCCAATTTCCACCTACCCCCACTATACCTACATTTAAATCTAACCATATATCACCTGACCACCCCTTAACCAATTACCTACCATATATTACTTTACCTCACCCCTACCCAGTACTCAACCCCTATTAAATAAACTTTTACAGGAAAAAAACAATGCCTTATTTTCTTCCCACATAGTTCTACTAGGAATTTCCAATCACCCCAATTCTCCCACATTAAAATGAAAACTACACGTACACTTCTCTTCCTGACTGTCACTACCCTAACCTACACCACATCCATACATACCAACAAAGTACCACACAACGCACCACTCCATATAACACATATTGTCACACATTCAAAACCACACATATATTTTCCTATCTGCTCCACACTATTTGACAACAGCTCTTTGCAGCACATATACAAAATCCACATACAAGAAACTCACATCAAAAAAGTACCAAATAGACAGTTCTCAGAAATAGCACAAACAATTAAACACATAAAAACATACAGCAAAAGGCTATTTATCTCAGGTGACATACACCCAAACCCAGGACCATGCCTTTCCATACTATCTAAGAAACACAAATCTGACCTACTAATAATTAACATAAACATTAGGAGCATCTGTAACAAAATCCCTGACCTACATGTGTTCATATCCCAGTACTCCCCTGATATACTAACCATAACAGAAACCTGGCTAAAACCTTGCACCATAAAGGAAGAAATCCTCTTTCCTGGATACAGTATTTTAAGACTAGATAGAACCAGCAGGAAGGGAGGTGGAGTTGCAATCCTTTATAAAAATACACTCACCCTCCAACTTTTACAATCCCCTCTACCAAAATTTCAAAATGCCGAAACCTTAATCTCAGTCCTAGCAATAAACAACACAAAAAATAAATATTCTCTGTAGTTACATTCCTCCAGGAAACAACTCCACCTTAATTGAATAAATCCTACAGTGGGTTAGTGACAACCTCCCACAAGAAACTATTCTATTAGGTGACCTAAATACTGAATGGCTAGCCTGTAATTCCAACACCACCAACCATGTTAATCTCTATGAATTTACCCAACTGATTCAAGATCCCACCAGAGAAGATAAAAAAAAATCTTACAAACAATCCATACTTGACTGGACACTAGTAAACCACCCCAAGCAAAATTACCAAATAGGCTGCCTACCAGATGGCCTAAGTGACCATCATCCTATCTTTCTCCTAAGTCTAGTCTGGATACAGATTTGCTGTGTCCAGGACTATTTGTGGGCTTCTGAGTCCCCAAGCCTTTCTGTGTTGGAGGGAAGCCTTCTAGCTTAATTTTGTTTCTTAGAACTAGCCAGTTTTTTTTTAGTTTCAGCACTCAAGTCTGTTTCTTTGAGCTCAGCACTTGTTCAAAACTTATTGTAAGCACTAAATAAGCTACAAATTACTACAGCACTTAACCTTCCTCACTGTCTAGAGGAAAACAATTTCTAGTACTTAACAAATAAGCACCTATCCAGGTATGTCTAAGGGTCAGCTCCTGGTGTTTTCCCCTGTCTACCTGATGAATCTGGGCATCTTGGGGCAATGCAGCAATTGCCTCATGTACACAGACAACCCTCTCCTCCTACCAACCAACACTACAACCTGTGAGAGATGCACTTATATAGCCAAACTGGAAGCAAAGCTCTCTTCACTTAAGACTGGACTAGACAGTCAAGAGGAGAAGGTAAACACTTGCACCACACCACACTCAGCACATAGTCCCTCAAAACCTACACCACCAAAACACACACATAGAAACACAAAACACACACCTACATTCGCAGAGGCTCTCAGTAAAAACTTGCCCAAGCAACAGGGACCTCCAAAGCAGAAACACAAGCAACCTCCACCCCCCCAACGCAACCCAAATGACACATAGCCTCACAAATTCAGTGTGCCACTCAACCACAGCCCATAAGGCATAACAACGTACCCAACACTCTAGTCATAGGTGACTCTATAGTCAGGCACACTGATGTTTCACTCACCAGGCTAAACAAGGAGAAAGTTTCTGTCAGATGCCTGTCGGGTGCCAGGATCCGCCACATAATGCATGTACTCAGGTCACTCCACAACAAGTACAAATATGACTGTGTCATTGTCCATGTTGGTGTGAATTACCTGAGACGTACCTCCCTGGACTACATGAAAAGGGACATGGAGGAGTTGTTCAATCTTGTAGCCCAGGCAGGTATGGCCCTAGCCCTGAGAAGCATCCTGCCATCACCCAGAATGATACCACAGTACAAAGACAAAATGATTGACTTCAACAACTGGCTAAGCTTCTGGAGTCATTATAAGGGGATCCAGTATCTGTCTGACTGGGATGACATGATCGACAAACCACAATGCTTTGCCAGAGATGGCCTGCACCTGTCGCCCCTGTTGATTTCGGATACTGGCTAAGGCTCTAGCCACCCCTATAGTGCCTTTTTTAGGCAAGGTTCAAATGACAAATTCACCACCATAACAGGTACAAGCAAGAAGAATCTGAGGGTATTGCTACTCAATGCTAGAAGTCTAAACCTTAAAATGCAGTCACTCGAGGCACTCCTTAAAATGCAGAACATCGACATCTGTGCAGTGACAGAGACCTGATTCAAGGCTTCAGTGAGTACCCCTGCATTACCAGGCTATAATTCATACCACACCTTTCGGCCACCTAACCTAGACCAAAACACTAAAGGCAGAGGTGTGTCCATATTCATTAAGGATATCCACACCTCCAGGCTAGCTGCTCAGCATAATGCGTCCGAGATTATCCAAGTGCAACTAACTCTGGGCAAGACCACAATCCAAATTGTAGCTTGCTACAGATCCCCCACCATGCCCCAGGATTCCCACTCCTCATTTCTTGATACACTGGAAAATATAAGGGTACAACCTAACACCCTAATAATGGGCGATTTCAACTACCTCACCATTAACTGGGAAAACTACTCATGTACCAACTCTTGTGCTCAACGTTTTCTGGAATTCATAAATTCCAGTGCCTTGGATCAACTTATCCACACCCCCACCAGGGGCAGCAATATCCTAGACCTGTTTATTACCAACATGGGCAACCGGTGCTCCACACTAGAGGTCAATTCCTCGTTGGTCAGATCCGACCACAAGCTAGACATCCACATCCCTCCCCCACCCCTCATTAGGGAAACCGCAGTAAAAATTTCTCCAAAGCCAACTTCACGCTTCTTAAGACAGAAGTGGCAAACTTCACGACACCCATGCTGATGGACAATAGAGGTAGGACTGCTGAATCCTACGCAAATGCACTTTATAAGCACTTACACGAATGCATGGATCATGCAATCCCTAACAGAACCAAGATGCTATCCTCCAAAAAAAGGAAGCCAATCTGGTGGTCCCCTGCCATAAACAAACTCTACAACAGAAGAAAGAAACTGTTTTAAAAAAGAGTAAAATCCCATGATTGGAGAAACTCCCTGGTCAGCCTCAGTAAGAAGCTGAGATCCCTCATAAAATCCTCCAAAGCTAGTTACGAAAACAAAATTGTCACTGACTCTAAAGACAACCACAAAGCATTCTATAGCTATGTCAAGAATCTCAATGGCAACACTCAGATCTGCTCTGAGTTACAGCACAATGGCACTACATATACAGAACCAACTGATATTGCCAACATCCTGGCAGATAGGTTCAGTGCTAACTTTACCCCCCCTGTCATCCCCTAAAGGGCCCATCTCTATACCAGAAGAATGCAAAGTTCCTGTAATCACGGCTGCACAGGTAAAAAAACACACTCTCCAAAGCCAAGAACACAGCATCCATGGGACCTGACAACATCCCAGGCTGTGTTCTACATGAACTACAGAACGAACTGGCACCCCACCTAAGTACCATGTTCAATCATAGCCTCACCTCAGGCTATGTGCCCACTGAATGGCGCACAATGACAGTTATCCCACTCCACAAAGGGGGAGCCACCACGGATCTCGTAAACTACCACCCCATTAGCCTGACGAGCCTGGTCTGCAAGGCTATGGAACGTATCATCATGGAACTTATAAACAATGACATTGATAATCTTCAAACTCAGGACCCCACCCAGTTCAGGTTTGTAAAAGGCAGATCATTTCTCCTAAACCTGATAGACTTCTTTGAAGCAGTCACCAAAGCCGTAGATGAGGGTAAGGTGGTTCACACAGCCTATCTAGATCTCACCAAGGCTTTTGACAACCATCCCCCACTCTGGAATTATAGATTAACTCACTAAACTGGGTATAAATCCCTATGTCACAAGATGGGTTGCCAACTGGCTCACAGACAGAACCCACACTGTAAAAGTAGTAGACTCCAAATCCAACTTCAGACCAGTGACAAGTGGAGTACCACAGGGTTCAGTCCTGGGTCCTCTCCTGTTTCGTATCTACTTCTTTGAAGTACAGGCTAACACAGAAGGTCTTTGGCTAATGAAGTTTGCAGATGACTGCAAACTAGGAACCATAATCAAAACTCCAAAAGATGTGGACATCCTACAAAAGGGCCTCGCTGAGACAGATGCCTGGTGTCAAAGCCATGGCCTCAAGCTCAATGCCAAAAAGTGCATTGTCATCTCTTTTGGTAAAAACTCTGTACCCATGAACTACCACATAGGCGGTAGTCTACTTAACACCGAAAGTGTGATAAGAGACCTTGGGACACAGGTGAGCAGTAGTCTCCTTTGATAATCACATCACCACAGTAGTCAGGAAATCCTTCTATGTGGCACACTTCATCACAAAAGGTTTCTCATCCAGGAAAAAAAGAGGTCATTGTCCCCCTCTACTCGTCACTCATTAGACCCATTATAGAGTACAATGCCCCTTTTGGTATGTACCTCACAAGACATCTACAACAACTGGAAAGGCCGCAGAAATACCTCACAAAGAGGATTACCGGCCTCAAACAGATGCCCTACGCAAACCATCTCGAAAAACTGCAGCTTTACCCCGTCGCATATCGCCTACTCAAAGGCAATCTCTGCCTAACACACAAAGCTATGTCAAACCCAGAGCTTTTGGACATGCTCCACTTAAAGAAATCCTAATCCCTACGAGTTACACGCTCTAGGGACCTAAACCTTGTCACCACAATAAACAGAACATGCTGGGGGGATAGATTCCTGTCCCTGAGACTTCCCATACTCTGGAACAAACTACCTATCTATATCAAACAAAGCTCCTCATTAGCACTCTTCAAGAAAAATCTTGATGACTGGATGGAAGATAGGAAATTCACCCCGGGGATAACTTCTGTGGCTCTGCTCGACAGTGGCACAGGAAAATAATTTTCTTGGGTGGCAAAAGCCAGGGTACCTTTTGGCTAGGCTTATATAGGCCCTAGGGCCAGTAGCCTAGTACATACCTATGAACCTATGGAAGCATACCAACATACCAAACCCTATAGTGTACAAGCAAATCAGAGATGACTGTAAACTAAATCCGCAAGAACTGAACACTTTATTACTACAGTGTAACTGGGAGCCCTTACGGACCCTAGAAGTAGACTAAGCAGTCAACTACTTTAATAATACATTTAGCAACATCCTTAACTCAGTTGCTCCCATTAGAAAATTATATGTAAAGCTAACTATACCCCATGGCTAACTGGGTACAATAGATCCTTACTTAAGATGAGATAAAGCCTGGAAAAATGGAAAAAGGACAAATCCTCCCAAACTAGACAAACCTATCAACAACTGAGGAATAAGGCCAAAAAACATATAAATCAGGATAAACAAAACTACTTTCTAGGTATACAGAACAAACATTCAAAAGATCCCCCAAAATTTTGGCAAGCTATCAACTCCCTCTTAAAACCTGGTAAGACTACCACTCCTGCCCCCACCTCCTCCAATAACAGTACTGACATAGCATCCCAATTTAATAACACTTTACTGATTCCATTCAGTCACTATCCACCCTATTATCTATAAATAGTTCTACATCCACATCAACCAAAAACCCTGATAACAGGCCTCCCTTTACTCTCTCACCTGTTTCCACCTCTAAAATAAAAAAAATTTTACTAAAACTTAAGGCAACCACCCTGGCAGCCGATAATATACCTGCAAACTTCCTAAAAATAACCTATCCCATTGCAATCCTTATAAATCAATCTAGTCAAGAAGCTTATGTCCCCTCAACTATGGAAAGTTTCATAAATAATACCTCTCCACAAGGGCAGTAATTCCTATGACTTCTCTAATTACCGCCCCATAGCCATTCTGCCTCCCTTATCTAAGCTTCTAGAGAGGTGTATTCACACTCAAGCCATGAAATTCCTATGCACACATAACCTTCTCTCTCCCACATAACACAGATTCTGCCCACACCATAGTATAACTACCGCTCTTCTCTCCTTTACTAATCAGGTTAACCAACACAGAAGTGACAATAATTATGTATCTATTATTTTTCTAGACCTCTCCAAAGCTTTTGACATGGTTTCTCATCCAAAACTATTAGATTCTTTAGCCTCCCTATCCTTTGCCCCCTCTACTATCTCCTGGTTCAAAAACTACCCATCAGACAGACAGCAAGCTGTCCAATGACAAGGTGTACTATCTTCATTACTTCCAACCACAGTAGGAGTTCCTCAAGGTTCAATTTTTAGGCCCACTTTTTTTCTCCATTTTTACAAACAACCTTCATTCCTCCACCCAGTAAGCTACTCTTATACAATATGCAGCTGATTCAGCACTCAACTGCTCAGCCCCATCCATTACCACCTTACAACAACTAACCCAAAATTCCTTTAGCTGAGTCGAAACATGGATCACTAACATCCAACTTATTCTAAACCCTAACAAGACTAAGCTCATCCTTTTTACACTTAACACATCTAAAACCACCCCCTTTTCTTTTCTGTTACTTCCAAAAATGGCACTGTCATCTCTCTGTCCTCCCATACTAAACTGCTTGGTGTCGAAATAGACAGTAACCTTTACTTTGATGTCCACATTGCTCAAACCATTAAAAAGGTACACAAAAAACTGGGTACGCTTTATAGACATAAAACATTCCTCACAGATAAAGCTCAGGTTACCCTAGCCCAAACCCACCTACTCTCCACTCTCATGTATGCAGCTCCAATATTAGCCATGACTAGGAAAACTGATCTTGTAAAACTCGAGTCTTGCTATAATAAAATTGCCAAGTTTGCCAATAACTCCTCGTTTAGAACCCATTACTGCCAGGCACTAAAGAATCTACAATGGTGAGAACTCCTTCAACTACTCAGCTACCATCAGCTAGTCACTACCTTCAACATCCTGAAATACCCTGACAAAACTCCTGCTCTAAATCAACTGCTGTCTCACTCTACTAATTGTCCTTTTCATTCTACTGACAAATCTCTTCTCTGTATCTCCAGAGTTACTAACACTGCTGGGAAAGCACTTTTCTCTTATACCATTGCTAAAAGCTGGAATAATCTTCCCCCTGCAGTTACCTCTACCCCCACTATCAATCATTTTAAAAACTTACTTAAAACACATCTTATTAAGACCTGGCTATTTCCTTGTATCACGCAAGATCTCCAAGCTCTTTCCAGTCTTTTCTACTGTACACATGCCACAGCTACTAAACTACTACATGTAGTTACCAGATGTTAAAAGTGTCTTCAAGGGGACTTTACAATTTATAACTATTCATCCTTTAAAGTTCCCATTGAACTGGTTGAACTCCATGCTAAAGTAGTGACTTTTGTCCCTGACCAGAGCATGGATTTGGCTAAAACAGTATTGGACTTAAAACTGTTTGTGAGAAAACTTAATCTAAATTTAATCATGGGTAATAGTAATGCCTTAGATGTAAGACCTTATGCTATATCCAGAATTTAATACCCCCTTTACATCCTATGTTAGAGATTTTTGAGAAAGTATGCAAATTAGATTTTAGAAGAATAACTGGCAAAGACGGGCACCATAAAAAGAATATGAGGAAAGAAGAATGGGGAATACTAAATGTATTGAAAACAGCCCATGTACGAGTAATGAACCCTGATAAAGGTGGTGGTTTAGTCTTCATGGACATTAACGACTATGAAAATAGAGTAGATAAAATACTACAAATGGAAACTTATGATGAAGTGTCACTAAACCAATTTAACATAGCAAACCAGAGTATCAGAATATACATTAATGATATATTTATTGAGGCTAAGATAGATTTAGACCTTTATAATTACATGAACATTCTAGCACCTTTAACACCGGTAATTTTTGGAGTTCCAAAAATCCATAAAGATTTGAATCCCCCCCCCCCCCACTTAGACCAATAGTGGACGGAAGAAATTTCATAACATACGCTTGCTCCAAAGTAGTAGATAATATCTTGAAAAAATATAGTATTACTGAAACTCAAATATGTAAGCATTCATGGTCTTTTTTAGAGAAAATAAATTCATTAGTGTTTAACAACGACTATAATTTCCTGACAGTTGACGTCAAAAGATCTCTATACATCTATACCCCATGCCTTAGGCATAGAGTGGGTATCCATCATAATGTATAGAAAGGGTGCTCCAACAACTGAAATACATCTAGTGGAGGAGTTACTTAATATTACTCTCAGTAATAATTACATTTTTTTTCAAACCAAAATGCTACTTAAAAAGATAGATGTGGCAATGGGGTCTCCATGCGGAGCCAATTTTGTCGAAATATGGCAATGGCATATTGGGAGCAATAATTTATATTTAATAAGGTAGGCATAGCTGATTCTTTATATTTTTTCACAAGATACCTGGATGGCATATTTATGATCATAAAGGGTGATAACCAGGTGGTGACAACATTGGTCGAGTATTTCAACAGTATGAACAATTTCCTACAGTTTTTTTCCCACCACAACTATGAGAGCCCATATTTAGATGTTAAGTTGAATAAAAGTGAACAGAAGGGCTATACAGTTAGAATTCATCGTAAAAAAATGTATCCCAACACTTTTCTGCATTTTTCAAGTGCTCACCCTTACCACCAAAAATGAGCTGTCGTGAAGGGTGAACTGGTAAGGACAGCCAGAATGGCAACTTGTAACCTCAATTTTGAAAATGAATGTGAAAACTTAAGGGTGATGTTCACTGAATGAGCATATCGAAGTAACTTGGATGAATTAATAGAAGAGGTTAAAAGAAAAAAGGAATGGGCTTTATAGGCCCATTTTAGAAGATGAACACATACATGAGAGGCAGGTAACTGAACCAGAGGAGAGAATAGTAAATATTAATATTAATACCAATTTTAAAACAGGGTGTGTGATCACTTATCATCAGGGAGCTTACAAAGTAAGAAATATTGCGGGTGCTGTGAAGAGCACTTTTGGCTAACATCAATAGTGAAACTACTAATTTCATGATCTTTAATCGTACTTTGACTTAGGAATGGGATCTAGTCCTGTCATGGAATTAGAAACCCAAAAGACTTGGAGAAATTAAAAATAAGAAATATTATTTACAAGAATTGGAATTTCATTTCAGGTGAAAGGGACTTGGTTGGTAAAATAGGAACAAGTCCAAAAATTATTTACAGGAGGGGCATAATTTATTTTGGAGAAAAAGAAAATTAAATTGTATAGGAATCCAGGTACTTTTAAATGTGGTTGTTGCCCCTATTGTAAATATATAGAAGAAGGGCATTATGTAGAAGTCAGGGGTATGAAATTGAACAATGATAATAGATGCAACTGTCAATCTAAAATGGTTGTGTACCTGGCTAGATGTCAAGAATGCCCTTCATTCTATATAGGAAAAACAGAACGAAAATTGCGTGAAAGGATTTATGAACACCTATATAGTATTTCTAAGAATAAGGGTGAAAATGCCCTAGTAAAACGTGTCAAGTCTGAACCCAGGGCAGACATTTACATTTTGGATAATAGAGAAGACGCGGCCTAATCCGAGAGGTGGTCCAATGATAGTAATGTTTGAATTATCTGAATTGTTGTGGCAAATATGCCTAGATGCATATACACTACCAGGTTTAAATGACATGTGTTCTATCCACAGCATCTTAAAATTGAAACATTTAGAAAGATAATATTTATGAGTAGTTGAATAATAATCTAAATTTTCATATTATGTTTTTACTCATGGTCAATATTCATTGGTTTTTAAAAAAAGTTCTTCTCATTCTCACTATAACCTCTCTCCAGAAATCTGTCTTTCATTTCTGTGAACTCGCGTTCAAATTTGCCATCATTAGTTATTAATCTAGAGGTTTTCACCCCCTGCCCCCTAACCAGATTTCTAAAAATGTGTTTGGGGTGCATACTTTGTCTATGCAGATAGGGGTTTCTCTAGCACTCCTTCCTATATATCTCTGTATCAAATTGGTTATTAATTTTCTGTACAATTTTGACATCTAGGAAGTCAATTGCAGAAAATGAGCTCTTCATCATGAATTTCAAGAATTGTGTGCTATTGCTTAACCTAATAAAGAAAGGGGTGAATGTGTCAATATCACCATCCCATAGCATAAAAAGGTCATCCACAAACCTTCTATAGAAGCCATGTCTGCCCTGCATCTCTGTAATCACATGGTGTGCCCATAACTACGACATCCATTTGTCTATAAATAGTGTTGTTAAACACAAATTGTTTCCCAAGATAAGTTCCATCAGCATTGCTAAAAAGTCAATAAATTGATTATCATATGTCCTATCTTTCAACAAATACTGCTTAAACAGTTCTATCCCCATTCTATTGGGAGTCATAGTGAAAAGGGATTGGACATCTAGGGTGATCATTAACCACTGTCTGTTTAGATTTACACAATCACAAACTAGGAAAGCTCACAAACAATCATTCATTTCCTTTGACATCTGTGTAAAAATTTTTTAACACATTTTTCCTTTCTATTATGTTCTCTCTCTATATATATATTCTCTGTATATCCTAACATTGTTGTTTAATGGGCTGTATCTCAACCTCCTTCCACTAGGTGTCTCCATTGTTTTATTATAGACAGGAACAGGTTTGACTCTTAGTTTTACCAACAGATTCTAATTGTTAATTTGTATTTACCAGTTTTTACTATATAAACTGTAGGAGTAGTGGCGACCCACTGTTTATGGTAGCCATGTACTATGTTACATATTTTTGGCGTCACTGCTTTGTCCACCATCGGTTTATGTAAGTAGATGTTGTAACTTGTTTGCCTCAATTAGATTGATTAGATTATGTCTGTCAGTAATGGCAGCTTTTGCCTTTTTGGTAAGTGATTGAACATATTTTTTATGCCACAAGGCAATCGCATGGAGCCGGTAATTTTAAACGGTGCCATGAACAGTTTATAACTAGCGGTTTTACACCTTTAGAGTTTGTGCTCTTGACTGGGACAAACATGACCTAATACTTGCTTGTGTCACTTGATAGCCTTAACCTGTGAGTATTGTGTTTTAGTTTATGATGTTAACTGTTGTATGAATAAAGTAAATGCATACAACTAGTTCTCTTACTTGGTGTTAGACCTGCCTACAAGGGTCAAAACATGATTAACATTACAAATCAGCTTGGAGCTTGTATTTGACCGGTGCCGTGACCAGTTTATATCTGCTGGACTTGCACCTCTTGTCTCTGCCCTCTTTTATTGGGTCATACATGACCTGAAGTTTAAATTCAAGGGTTTGATGTTGCTTGTCTGTGTCTGTCAGTTTTACTTGTAGGTAATGCCTTTTAGTTTTTTAATTCTTATTTTTATTTTTATGCTCAATTGTTTCATGCTTAAAGGCGAAAGCATGCTATCCGTCCCTTTTTACACTGAGTTGTGACTGGTTCACAGCGGACAGACTTGTGATTTTAAACCTAGAACTGTTAGGCATACCTAATGTTTTAATGCTTTTAACAATTGGTGTGATATTTTATTTGTGGATGTTTACGTCTAAACAGGCATGCTTGCAGCATGATTCTTTCATACTTGGTTGTGACCTACTCTTAGGGAGTAAAACATGTCTTCACATGAAAGTTAGTTTGAAATGCATGACAGTTTTTTTGCAGTCATTGCATTTTAGCTTAGTGATTGATGCATAAGGTGAATGCAAGCAGTCATTTTTGCTTATATTGTAGTATATTATATTGTGTTGTGATTTGCTCATAAAGGGGCGGGCTTGTGGCCCCTGACCTAAAGCTGTTTAGCATACTTAATGAATTGATGATTTTAACCAATGGTGTGCCATTTGATTTAATTGTGGAAGTTATAAGAAGGGGCATGTGTATTAGTACTTTGTCTGAAGAAGTCTTGGGATTGCCTGAGACAAAAAGCGCTTTACAAATAAACGGTTCAAACTGCCTGATTTGTGGTGTGGGGACTTGCGTTACTCAGCTTGTTTTTTTGCCTAGATTTACACAATCAACAAACTCATGCAGATCTTCTAAAAACTGCTTAGTGTCCTTCAATATAAACTTATTTTTCGATAATACAATTTTTAAATGTTCTACAAAAACAGACAGTGGTTCAGTACACCACCCTCTTCCTGCCACGATAGGCCTCATGGGGGGTATCATAGCCATGTTTGTGAATTTTGGGCAGTCCTTATATAATAGGTAGTAATGTTTTTTTCTACAATTAAATATTTAAATAAGTGCATATTTATTAGTCTACTCTGCAGGCATTCAAAAAGGGAATTATAAATGCATCTTTCACTCCTGCTAACTCTATCAACACTTATCTGCTCATAGAACTTGTTGTCATTCAACATTTCTTTCACTATTTGTATGTAAAATTCAAAATCCATAATTACCAACGGACTGCCTTTATTGGCTGGTCTAATTGAAATGGAATTATCATGGCATAGAATTTACAATGCTTCCCTTTCATTTTTATTTATGTTGGAAAAATATTTCTTATTAGAATTGCCATTACTATACAGTTCATATATCTCTTTAATACATGCCGTCTCAAAAGTTTACACAGCTGAATTATTTAAGGGAATAAAACTGCTAGGTTTTCTAAACTTACTAGCAACATCAATCTTCTTCTTCTTCTTCTTCTTCTTCTTCTTTCGGCTGCTCCCGTTCCCGTTAGGGGTTGCCACAGCAGATCAACTGTTTCCATTTCTTCCTGTCCTCTGCATCTTGCTGTGTCACACCAACCACCTGCATGTCCTCTCTCGCCACATCCATAAACCTTATCTTAGGCCTTCCTCTTTTCCTGTTACCTGGCAGCTTCATCCTTAGCATCTTTTTCCCAATATACTCTGCATCCCTCCTCAGCACATGTCCAAACCAACATAATCTTGCCTCTCTGGCTTTGTCTCCAAACCTTCCAACCTGGGCTGACCCTCTAATATACTTATTCCTAATCCTGTCCATCCTTGTCACACCCAGTACAAATCTTAACATCTTCAACTCTACCACGTCAAGCTCTGACTCCTGCCTTTTTGTCAATGCCACTGTCTCCAACCCATATAACATAGCTGGTCTCACTACCCTCTTGTAGACCTTCCCTTTCACTCTTACTGGTACTCATCTGTCACAAATCACTCCTGACACTCTTCTCCACCCACTCCATCCTGCCTGTACTCTCTTCCACACTCACCATTACTCTGAACTGTTGATCCCAAGTACTTAAACTCATTCACCTTCGCCACCTCTACTCCCTGCATCCTCACCATTCCTCTATCCTCCCTCTCATTCACACACATATATTCTGTCTTAGTCCTGCTGACCTTCATTCCTCTTGTCTCTAGAGCATATCTCCACCTCTCCAGGGTCTCCTCCACCTGTTCCCTACTCTCACTACAGATCACAATGTCATCTGCAAACATCATAGTCCATGGGGACTCCTGTCTGATCTTGTCTGTCAACCTGTCCATCACTATTGCAAATAAGAAAGGGCTCAGAGCTGATCCTTGATGTAATCCCACCTCCACCTTAAACGCATCCGTCACTCCCACAGCAGACCTCACCACTGTCACACTACCCTCATACATATCCTGTACCACTCTTACATACTTCTCTGACACTCCCGACTTCCTCATACAATACCACAACTCCTCTCTAGGCACTCTGTCATATGCTTTCTCTGTATCTACAAAGACACAATGCAACTCCTTCTGTCCTTCTCTGTACTTCTCCATCAACACTCTCAGAGCAAACATCGCATCTGTAGTGCTCTTTCCTGGCATGAAACCATATACTAGCAACATCAATATTATTGTCCATTTCACCAAAATGAACCTTTAACATTATATTGCGAGTGTAAGTTTTAAGTTCTATTATGTTCTCTGTTACAGTCATTTTGTTGGCTGGTATAAATGACATCCTTTTTGCAAGACATTGGTCTCGTATTCAGTTAGCGTTCGACCTGAAATGTTCCAAATTAATGTTGTCCATTCTGTTGCCACATCTTTTTTATGGTTAGGGATTTCTCCTCGTCTATTTAGGTTTTGGGTTTGCAGCGGTCTCTGCTCCAGGACCGCTCTCAAAAATAATTAGCTCAAATGGGATATGGTACAGTTACATTTGTTTTATTCAACATAAAATCATTTACTGTGTCATTGTATCCATTTAGAGAGATTGTAGGTCCAATATTTTTCTTTCGTGCCCCTCCGGTTCCATTCATCTCAATGATAGTGATGTTGTTTACTTCCTTCAACGGCTAGGGCATATACAAGCCTAGCCATAGCAACTCCCTGGCTATTTCTTCCCACACCATTTACTTCCCTGGACCCCTGTCTAGCAGGGCGACTGATGTGATCTCTGGTGTGAATTTCCTTTGTCCCATCCAATTGTCAAGGTTCCTTTTGAAGAAGGCCAAAGAGGTGCTCTGCTTGACATGTATGGGCAGTCTATTCCAGAGTCTGGGGAGTCTCTGGGTCAGGAACCTATTCCTCCAGAATGTTTTGTTTATTGTGATGACAAGGTTTAGATCACTGGAGCGTGTGGCTCCGAGGGATTGGGATTTCTTTAAGTGTAGCATGTCCAACAGCTCTGGGTTTGACATGGTCTTGTATGTTAAGCAGAGATCGCCTCTGAGTATACGATATAAGACAGAGTATAGCTGGAGTTTTTTAAGGCGGTTAGCATAGGGCATCTGCTTTAGGCCTGTGATTCTTTTAGTGAGGTATTTCTGCAGCCTTTCCAGTTGTTGCAGATGTCTTGAGAGGTACATACCAAATGGGGCATTGTATTCTATAATGGGTCTAATGAGGGATGAGTACAGTGGGACAATGACCTCCTTTTTTATGGATGAAAAGCCCTTAGAGATGACGTGTGCCATATAGAAGGATTTCCAGACTGTTGTGGTGATGTAGTTATTGAAGGTGAGACCACTGTCCACCTGTGTCCCTAAGTCTCTTATCACACTTTCAGTGTTTAGTGTACTGCCACCTGTGTGGTAATTCATGGGTACATGTTTTTTCCCAAAGGGGATAACTATAAATTTCTTGGCATTGAGCTTGAGCCCATGGCTCTGGCACCAAGCATCTATTTCTGTAAGGCCCTTTTGTAGAGTATCCACATCATTTGGGGATTCAGTAATGGCTCCCAGTTTGCAGTCATCTGAAAACTTTGTTATCCAGAGTCCCTTAGTGTTGGCCTGTACTTCAGAGAAGTAGATGCCAAACAAGAGCAGTCCCAGGACTGAACCCTGAGGTACTCCACTTGTCACTTGTATTTAAAGAAACAGATGTAGTTTCTCTGACTTCATGTGGCTTTACAGTTCTATCACTATTGATTCTTTGGGCATATTGAGATTTTAAATTATTATCAGTGGAACCACCATGGTTGCAGTCTCTCAGCCAGGCAAAAACCCATCCATTCGAGAAATCTTGTGTGTCCCTTTGCATTTTCTTTCTTTTATAGTTTAATAATTGCTGTTCATATGCTGTAGTAGTCTCCAAGATAGGGTGTGGGTATACATCATATAGAGTTCCGTGTTGATTATTAATACTCTATTAGGGCTTCTTCCTCTGCTTTAAAGAGGATGATCAACAATTTCATGTAGCTCCGACTAGTTTCTAAATTCGTTTGCTGCCATTGCAGTAAAAGTTCATTGTAAACAGTACCATACATGGGCATATTAAGCACCCGCAGGTTATTTCAAGCCTATCAAGTTTCCTGCAATGGTGAGAATCAAACCCTGTACCTTATGCTTGTGAGGTAAACACCTTCACCACTATGCTATGGCACTGTGTAGAGTAGTCTGATATGCCATTAAAGCTTTATGTGGAGCAGTCTGTCCCTTAATATCTTTTGGCTAATTGTACTGGTCTCTCAGCTTCAGTATTTGAATGCAGATAATGAGGACTTGATATAATATGACTGAATCAGTAATCAGCTATGACCTACTGGAATTCTCTTGACATGAGCTATTTATTATTGTATGTAACTTGTTCTATGCATATTCAATACCTTGAGAAAATAATTTTAAATCTAGCTTATCTGTTGGTTAGCTGTACTTGGTACATGGATTATTTATGTGCCAAAGAAATAGTAGACAATGGCAAGATAGTTTTTGATTCCAAACTCATATAAGTCAGTAATTATCTTTTGCTAAAGACCCCGTGGTAATGCCACTGTCATCAAAAGGGTTATGTTTCTGTGATGGTTTATTCATTATACAGAATACTGACATAAAGTTGACAATGTCTTGGTTAATGCTTGGCCATCACATGGACATTGTGGCTCTCTCTATGCATTTGATGTAGCACTTCTGATTTAGTGGTATCCTAATTCTGTCTTGGTGTAACAATAACCTGTCATGCTCTGACTATACAGGACTTATATATATAAGCTGGTTTGTTTAAGTTCAAAAATGTAATCCTGCATCACACATGCTAGATGACAACTTGCAACTTTGGATCATTTTGACTAGCTTGCATAAGCCTTTCTAGCCTCTCGGTGCTTACGAGCCTTGTTATCATTATGCTTTGTACAAAAGCTGTAACATAACTTTTGCTTTCAAATAATGGCTGGTAATGCATAGGATTTCTAGACAGCATATCAGCAATAACTTGTTGTTTACCTGATACATACATAACTTTTACATGGAATCTTTTTTTTCTTTTTTAAACAAGAAACGTCTTTATTAAATTATCGCTTATGGCATAAGCAATCATACATTTGTATAAATGAAAACAAAACCAGATTGACATAATTTTAATTGCAAACATTATACATCACAGACCATATTGATATAATTGTAGTTACAAACATACATCACCTCTAATCTATCCAGTCATCGTCAGTCAAACATTACATAGCTCATTCAAATCCTGCCTTCTTTTAAACCTCATTCCTCCTCCACATGCATTGTAACCATAAATTCCCATTTTTACTATGTAATTTACTCCTACACTTTTCTAAATATCCCAATTCCAGTTGTTTTGTCTCTGTTACTGTAGTCATTACTTCTAGTAAAGTTGGTTTAGACTTTGATTTCCATTTTCTAGTAATTGTTTGGCAACTACCATAATTAGACTCATCAAGGCCTTATTATGTATAGGCAATTTTATTTTATTTTATTTTACATTTGTTAGCCGGGAAAGTCCGACTGGACACATGTCCATTTACAGCGGAGGCCTGGGGAGAAAAGCTCCATCAAGTTATCATAAAAAATTGACATAATAAAACAGTTACATGTTGCATAAAGGATACATAGATTTAAAAGGAGAGCATCAAAACATTACAGTATCCTGAGGTATTGTCTTGATTCATCAAGTCAAAAGGAGAGCATAGAGAAACAACATACATACAGTTATATGTTATACATTACAGAGGAAGAGACTGAGGTATTATACTGAAATAACATAATAACAAGTCTTGAAAGAGGACGTAGAGAAACAACTTATTACAATTCTAGATTAGCATTAGATTCCTGATGCTTGCAGCATATAAAATTAAAATGTGGATTGTTATGTGATGCAGGGGCATAACTATTTATTCATTAGGTGCTCTTTGAGAGAATTTTTGAATGTGGTGAGCGAAGGAGCAGAGCAGAGCATTCCGATTCTGTATCATAGCTCCAAAAAAATCATTTTCTTAGTTACACCAATTTGCTCACCAAGAATCTCTGACAGAGCAGTGTGCAGGGAATCTTTAAAGTCTGCCAACTCATTGCACTCCCAGAAAATATGTTCCCAGTTACCTCTTTCTTCCCCATCACGCCTACAACATTTGCTGTCTACCTGAGGAAAATTTCTTTGGAGTCTACATGGGGTATACAATTATCTATGTTAACACTTCCAAGCAAAGATCCTAAATCTTTTCAATTTTGTTGCATATTTGGGAAACATATATGTATCCCACCATTGTTTCTTTGTGAATTGCTTGTCCAGTCTCTCTTCCCAATCCTTTCTAACCTCCTCTGATTGATCCTCATACTTATCATGCTATATTTTGTATGCTGTATTAATTATTCCTTTTTAACAGCAGCTTCTGTACTAGATTTTACTAAAAAACTCTACTAGTGCTGGCCATTCACTAAGGATCCCCCAATTTATTTGTCTTTGCCTATACTCTAATATAAATCATTGATAGGGGAGGCAATCTCTATCCAGCAGTCCAAATAAATTTTTGGTGTCTTCCCATTCTATTATCTTTCCCTCTTGAATAATCTGCTCCCAATACCTTGGTTCTTTTGCCAGTTTTCTCCAATAAATTCCAGCCCCTCTATCCTTTTGCCTGTATCCCTAAGTGTAGTCATCCCGAATAATCTGCTCCCAATACCTTGGTTCTTTTGCCAGTTTTCTCCAATAAATTCTAGCCCCTCTATCCTTTTGCCTGTATCCCTAAGTGCAGTCATCCCTATCGGCAGAATCTCTTTTTTCTCTTACTGTGTTGGCTCAGTTCTTAGAATACTTTATGAATATAATATTCTGCAATGGTTATTGTTATTTTCCCTAAGGATCTGCATCCAATATCCCAGTCTCTCCTTTTTTCTTCAGCCCCCCCCCCATTTCATCATCATCCCTTCCCACTTTGAATTACAGATTTCTGCTTGTGCTATGTAGAAGAGCCGTAACTGTGTTGCTCTGAAATACCCTTTCAAATCAGATAAACTCAAACTGCCTTGTTCAGTTGGAAGAATCAGCTTATCCCACTTAACTCTTGCTGTTTACCCCTTCCAGATAAAATCCTTCAACTCTTTATTAATTGCAAACCACAACTTCTCCTTTGGTTGTTAAAAATATGCCTGACCTGTGTATAAAACTAAAGGGACTAAAGTATTTTAACTGCTTGTATATTGCTATCCATATCCATATAACAGAGCATCCAATTTCTCAGATTTTGTATTGTCTTTTGTATATTCTCTTCTCACATACCCTTAGCTGCCACACCAAAATCCTTTTTAATCCATATTCCTAAATACTTCATTTTATCATGTCCCCATAAGTATAGATATTGGTGAACAAATTCATGTTGCATTTGTTTAAGCTTCATTAATTTTGTATCCTGAAAACATTTGAAACTGCCACAAAATGTTCCACAACACTGAAATGTCCTTTTCTAGTTTTATCAGGTATAAAATAATACCATCTGCAGATTGAGCCAGCTTTTCTTGACTACTATACCAATTATATCCTTGGATTTCTGAGTCTCTTATTTCTTTGCCAGTGCTTCTAAATATAGTGCAAATAACAGGGAGGAAAGAGGGCACCCCTGTCTGGTTCCAATTATATTATCAGGGAGGAATACACCCACTTTAATTTTTGTCTCTGATCCCTCATATATCCTCCTAATATAATTTTATCAGTGGATGCAAATGCTTCCATTGCCCTGCTCATAAAGTCCCAGCTTACTCTGCCAAATTGTTTCTCTGCATCAAGACTCACCAACAACAGTGGTATTTTCTTACATTCAGCCTCTCTCTGGATCATCAGTGTTTTGTTAATGATGTCAAATGTTTGCCACCCCTCTACAAAACTGCATTGATCAATGTTTACCAATGTTGACATCACATTTGCCATTCTTTTAGCCATTATAGACATAAACACTTTGTAATCATGGTTTAGAATTGAAATAGGTCTGTATAAAGCTGGATCCGGTAGGTCTTTACCCTCTTTAGATATTACAGCCACCACTGTTTTCTTCCATGATCTTGGTGCTTGTCCTCCTCCCAAAATACTGTTAAAGCCTTCCAGATCTTTATCAGTTTTTTTCCCTTCTAGCTTCCAAATTCCACAGGAATGCCATCTATTCTTGGGGACTCTCCTGTTGATTGGTTATACATCACCATTTTTATCTCGTCTCTTCCTATCATAACTATTGGTCTTTGAGCCTCATCTGTCTCTAACCTTAGCATATTTAAATTTTCCATAAACATTTCCATTTGTACCTTTTCTCGATCTCCATATTTCTCTGCTTTATAACAGGTTTTCAAAAAAATTCAAAAATATTTCTAGTACCTCTACAAGATCTCTTGTTATCTTCTTTATTATAGGCTCCCTAAACTTCATGACAACCCTTTCTACTTTCTGTTGCCTGAGTCGTTGCACTACAAGTTTTTGTGGTCTGGCATTATTATAAAAAAACAGCTGCTTAACAGCAATCTTTCTAAACTCATGCATATTATTGAGGTATTTCTTTATTTTCTGCTCATCATTCTGCAGTTGCTCCTTTTCTTGTTCTGTGGGATTCCTTCTATTTGGCAGTACTTTAACATTTGTCAGTCCCTCTAAATAATTCTCTTTTTTATTCTACCCTATTTCCACTTTAGTTTTATTCCACTCCCTAGCTATATTTTCAGAAGAAATGTCTGTCTTCTCTAATAACTCCTGAATAATTTCCACTACACGTTCTTTAAATTCCTCACTTTTCAACACAGAGGTGGGAAAGTGCCAGTGTCTCATTTTTGTCTTGGGGAAAAATATGTAAATTCACTCTGAACTCCTACTAATGAAGTCACGTTTTCCATGGCACATATTTTCATAAATTTCTTCACAAATCTACCATCCTTTGTTGTATTTTCCCTTCTGGGCCCCCAGATACATCTCCCCTGCTACAAATCAAATTTCAGTCCATACCTATAAGTAATATTTCCTGCTGAAAACTGATTGTTTCTTTCAGAATTTTCTTAAACTTCATTATAGCAGTTTTAAGAGGAATATAAATGCATGCCATTTATAATCCTCCTCCCTTGCCAGTAGCCCCTTAGTACTACATATCTAACATTATTATATTTTCCCTCTTCTATCAGTATTGGCACTCCTGTCACAGTTAATATAAGTACTCCTCTTTTCCTTTGTCCCAGGTATTCTGCTGAATAACCTTCCTGAAAACCTTTCTTTATCAAATTCACATGCTCAGTTCTTTCCAACTGTATCTCCTGTAACATAGCTATTTTGCATTCTACATTTTTAATATAGTTCACTACTCTTTTTTTTATATATCTGAGAGACCATTTACATTTAAAGATAGTATCTAAAGGGTCATATTGAAAAGTTTTATTCCCACCTTTTATTTGTAACAACTTTTTTGTTAAGTATCTAGTTCCAGCTTTTGTGTTACATGCACACACTAATGTTTGACAGGTTGACTTTTTATACAGTTGCTTCTTGTCATATCTATTTAAGACTACATCACAACTTGCAAAACTTTTTGTTTTATTGAAAACATTTAAACAGACAAAAAAAACACCCCCAAGAACCTGTTAACTTAAAATTAAAACACAAAACTATGTACATTTTCAAATAATACGTTTTACCTTCCTAATAGGAACAGTTGTCCAAAACTGACAGACACGCACACGCACACACACCATAGGTCTCAACCTGTTAAGAGGCCAATGTGGAACACAAACCCTAACAATGTGTGACAAATGGTCAAAATGTGGAACACCCTATTTTTGCACTGCACGAAATGTGCCATTGCCATAGAGCATGGCAGAACATCTGTAAAATTCAATAAAACACACTTCTCAGATCCAAAACCTTTATTTGATAATCTGCAATACCATAACCACACCATAAGTAAATGAAACAGCACTTTACAAAAATAAAAATCACAATTACTATATTTTCTAAACAGTCATATTACAAGTCAAACAAATTTTAGTTAGATCAAGTTAAACAGCATCCTGTCATACATCAGATGTAGCCTTATTGTTCACTGCTGTGGCTTTGCAGTTACAACCAAAGAGTGCAAAATCAAGTTACATACTTAAGGTTCTACCAAAAAACAAAACCAGATACTTTAAAGCATCTCGTATTAATAACTCACTTTTGACATCCATCCTAACATATCTATCAACTTCTTAGTGCAGGAAATCTGGACAAAGCCCAACATAATAGGGGGCAAGCAGTACAAAGAGACACTTTAAATATTGCTCTTATAATCTTAGAAAGTCGCTAGAACAGGACCTGGCTTGGCATACAGTTTCTGCAAATAAAAATGGCAATTAACTCTCTGAAACATACTAGGGGGACAAGCAGCACAGAGGCACTTTAAATATTGCTCTTATAACCTTAGAAATATTGCTCTTATAAACTTAGAAATATTGCTAGAATAACAGGACCTGTCTTGGCATTCATTTTCTCTAAAAAATGGCAATTGCTTTCAGAGATGTACTAGAGGGACAAGCAGCACAAACATAGACACACTTTAAATATTGCTCTTATAAACCTAGAAAGTTGCTAGAACAGGACCTGGCTTGGCATACAGTTTCTGCAAAATAAAAATATGGCAATTATTCTCCGGGACGTACTAGGGGGACATGCAGCACAAACACAGACACTTTAAATATTGCTCTTATAACCCTAGAAATATTGCTCTTATAAACTTAGAAGTATTGCTAAAATAAATGGCAATTGCTCTGAGACATACTAAGGGGACAAACAGCACAAACATAGAGACACTTTAAATATTGCTGTTATAAACTATATTGCTAGAATAACAGGATCTGTGTTGGCACACAATTGCTCAATTACATTCAGACTTCAGAATCCTAGGGGGACAAGCAGTACAAAAACATAGACACTTTAAATATTCCAGTCATTCTAGCAACTTTTTATGTTTATAACAGCATCTGTGTTGGCATACAGTTAGCTCAGTTTCTGGCAGACTTCAGAAACATACTAGAAACAAGCAGCACACATTTACAGACACTAAACATTGCTCTTATAACTTTGGAAAGTTGCTAAAATAACAGGATCTGTGCTAGCATACCAAATCTCAAAGAAAACACTTGCCATTGCAGCTAAAACACATTTACCTAGGTACACAGCACCAGATCAATATGCAGTTAGCCAAAGTCTCCAGCAGCACAAATAATCCACCACGGTGGCCATGGCACAAACTATGATGATCCCAGTAGGCTAGCAGGAAAATAAAACCTCAGCCTTCTGTTCTAGCCACATCCAAGTCCCAATGTCTTCAAACTGCTGCCTGCACCTTCGTTCGCCCGATGTCTTCAGTTGGCCCCTTCCCAGTCTTCCTTCCTAGATATTGGACCTAAAAACTAAAATTTCTGATTCCTGGAAGCCTTTTTCAAGCCATTATTTTGTCATGAAAAGGCTTCCCAGAACATGATTGGCTAGTACTGGGGAGCTCTCATAGGCTCCTATCCTCCTGAGACTCTTTACTTGATTGGCTCATACAACGCATTGTGATTGGCTGTAAATGCGGTCTACAAGCCAATCATAAACTGCGGTGTAATGCAGAAGGGCATCAGAGCTATGTATTGGTTTGTGTACTGCAATGCCGATTGGCAGCAATTGTGGTACACAAACCAATCAAAATCCTTGTAGTGGAGCCACAGCTGTTCAATGCGGAACAGCGGCTTCACTCGTCATAAATGTGGAGTGTTCTGGATAATCCGGAGCACTTGGGTGCTTAGTCTCACACACACACACACACACACACACACACACACACACACACACACACACACACACACACACACACACACACACACACACACACACACACACACACACTCTCTCTCTCTCACACACACACACACACACACACACACACACACACACACACACACACACACACACACACACACACACACACACACACACACACACACACACACACACACACACACACACACACACACACTTGGGTTAACCTGAAAAGAAGGTTATTCATGGTAAGATGTATGGTACAGCCTGTTCTTCTACCAAGTGCTGTCTGTTTTTGTCTTGTCTTTATTCCTATGCCAGATTAGTCAGACACTTGAATGCTTTCAGTAAACATTATCTCTTAGCCATTGAAAGAGAGCCATTAAAAAAGCAGCATTTTGTTTTTATTATTCTTTATCAGATTGTATCCATGGAGACATAAGAACCAGATATAGAATTGCTTCTACAAGTATTTATTTATTTCCTACAGGAGAGCTTTATTATGTTCAGTGTTCTTTTTTACTTATTTGCTTTCTCTTAAAACTTGTTACTAGATAAAGTTAAGACCCTCAATCCATCCATTCTCCTATGCAAGAATGAGAAAAAGCTAATGTTAAGTTGTCAATCTCGCCTTCATTCTTGCTTGATGGGTTCGGAGCCGATCCTCGGCTCCGACTCGGCACTTGCTTTAGCTCGAGAACTCCTTTTACCAGCTCGAGGCAGCCCCATATCCCATGATGCAAGGCAGTAAGTACCCAGATCTCGCTTTGCTTCGCTTGGGAGGTCTTCTCTTTACCAGCTCCTGGTAAGTTGTTCACTTTTGTGAAGTATTAAGCCCCTTTTTACTAAAAAACCTTGTATTAATAGTTTTAAACTTATATTATCCCTTTTCTGACAGAAATTTCCTGTCTCCTTTATTTTTTGTTAGTGTATCTTAAAAAACCCTTCCCATCCCCCCCTGTTAGGGTGTGTGTATTGTTTTTGTAGAATACCTTTTGGTATTTATTTAAGTCTATTTTTTGACTGGTGTGTGTGTGTGTTTTCGCACCATGTCAAAGGAGAGGGTCTCAGGTTTTAAGAAGTGTGACTCGTGCTGTCAGAAGATGTCTCTGACAGACGGTCACACTTCTTGCCTGTATTGTCTGGGCCCTCTTCACCTGCAGGACTCCTGTGCTATTTGTCACTCCTTCAGCCAGAGAGTCCTGCAGGAGAGACATAACAAACTGGTGCTTAGGGGCCTTCTTGCCGGAGGGCTCTCCGCTAAGTCGGCTCCATCAAAACCAGCAAAAGTTTCCAAGGCCCAGGCTTCTGTTCCTAAGCCTGCGGCCTCGGCCCGACTGCATTGAGTCGAGATCGCTCCGCTGGAGCCGATTCTGGCTTACAGCGCCGCACCGATGGCTATCGGTGCCGAACCTATTTTGACCACTTCGATGTCGGCTCCGATCGGCTCCGACACGCATGTGGCACAGGCATCGGTGTCGGCTCCAATCGGCTCCGACACCGTTACTTTGGTGGCTGTATCGGCTCCGGCTGGAGCCGATACATCGAAACGTTCTGTCGGCTCCGAGAAGTCGGCGCCGACAGGATCTGTAGTATCGGCTCCGATGGCTCATTCCAGGAAGAGGTCGGGGTCTCCTTCCTTGGAGCCGATACTTTCGGCTCCGCCTCTTCTATCGGAACGGAGCCATCGGAGCCGATCTTCAAGGTCATCCAGGTTGTCAGATCATGACCTAGAGAGAGTGGTCAGTAGATTACTCAAGTCACAGGTACTGGCCCAAATGCTACACAGTCCGTCTCAGCAGATGACTGTTGGTCCACACCCCGTTACAGTTCCTCCTTCAACTCTACCCCAGAGTTTGGAGTTGGAGTCTTCGGCATGGTTACTGCTACGGCTGGAGGACGGATACCCCTTCTGTTCCTTCAGCCTCTACTCTTATCTCCTCTTCCTTAGAGGGATTCGTGGTCGGGCTTCCATGGTCTCCTCCGAGGGGTGAGTGGCATCGACCCTTGTCCGAGCCCGCTCTTCCCTTGGAGCCTCGGCCTTGGTGAGCTCGGCTCCGACATCTGCCTCGGAGACTTCCCTTCGGTGGTCCCGGAGTTCCTAGCTCTTCAGAGCGGGTTCTCTCGGACCTGCCCGGGAGGGGAGCATTCGAGGTAATGAAGAGTGTACTGGCCACTGGTATCAGTCAGCAGTCTGTTCCCGTAGCTCCTCCCTCTATAGTACCTGTCGACATCTCTGCCACTTCTCTTGCTACAGGACCCAGTGTTCCTCCGCCTCAGGTTTCCCATTGGGTATTTCTCCCTCTCCCGAGGACTCTCCTGATGTTTCGGGAGATCCTCCTAGGAAGAGGACTTGTAAGAGGAAGCATGTAGACTCCCACGAGTCTGTCACTTGGATACTGACTTTGATGAGTCAGAGGGATCCCTAGATCCCCTCTGAGGATGTCTCCTTCTCAGACATCCTAGAACTTCTGAAACAGAGGGAAACTGGCCCACCAACAATCCCTCTGAGGATGAGTCAGTATACCTAGAGGCGTTTGGATCTCGGCCCTCCACCTCCTGGGTGTCTCCGCCTTTCGACCCCCTTATGCAGGTTATTGCACGAAGGCGTGGACAGCTCCTGACTCTGTAGAGCCAGTCCCTAGGAGGCCTTCTAAATTTATCACTGCCCCTAGTGACAAACAATTCCTTACCAAGGGTGTCCCCGCTGATGCCATGGTGGTGGCTGCGGCCACCAAAAAGGAACTTGCAGATCCTTCCATGCCCGTCCATCCTCCTAATAAGGACTCTAGGACCATGGATAGGTATGCAAGCGGATGTTTTCCTCAGCGACCTTTGCTATGCTCGCTGAATTATCTTTGTCACTTCACCAGACTCCAGAGAGATATCCTGAAGGAGCTGGGAGAAGTAGTTCAGGATCCTACAGCTGCAGGGGCTCAGGAAAAGATTGCTTCGCAGCTAGGAACCCTCAATTCCATTGCTAACTCCTCCATGCGGCTAATATCTTATGCTGCGGATGGAGCGAGTAGAGCCGCAGGCACAGGTGTGGCTCTTAGACGCCAAGCCTGGATGCGGCTATGTGATTTTGCGGATCCCTTTAAGGCGTCCTTCACAAATTCTCCCTTTGATGGGTCAGCTTTGTTTGGCCCTCAGGTGAAGGAGACCTTGACCAGGTGTGAGCAGGACGGCAAGACTCTTTCTGCTGTTGGAGTCCGTTTTCCACCCTTCTAGGCCTTATCCCAAAGGACAGAAGGGTGGGAAGATGTGGTTCCGTAAATCCCAAGGAGTCACGCCGGATTCACGTGGTCAGTTTACCCCTAGAGGCAGAGGGGTAACAACAACAGATGCCGCCTAGAGGCAGAGGGGTCCAAGAACCAGGGAAACAGGGAGCCTCTCTCTGATAAGCCCTTTCAGCATCCCTGAGGTGTTGCCCGGCTGTCCCTCCTTGGAGGCAGTCGGGGGAAGATTATCACTGTACCCAGAAGCCTGGCATTCCCTCACTCAAGACAGATGGGTACAGTCGATCATATCCAAGGGTTACATAATTCCTTTCGAGGAAAGTCCCTTCCCCTCAAGTTCCCTTCCAGATGTACCACCCGGTCTAAGGGAGATTGCAGAGTTAGAAATCGCAAAACTACTGCAAAAAAGAGCCATTCAGCCAGTTACAATAGACCATTCAGAGCCCGGAATCTACTCAAGGTTCTTTTTGGTCCCCAAAAAGACGGGAGACTGGAGACCAATATTGGATCTCAGCAGACTCAACAACTCTGTCAGGAAGACAAGATTCCGAATGGTCACTCTTCAGTCAATTCTGCCCTTCTTACAGAAGGACAACTGGATGTGCTCAATAGATCTTCAGGATGCGTACTATCACATCAAAATTCACAGACGCTCCAGGAGATTTCTCCGCTTTCGGCTGGGGTCCAGTCACTTCCAGTTCAGAGCCCTGCCCTTTGGTCTCACTACAGCCCCCAGAGTGTTCACCAAATGCATGGCAGTGGTCACGGCTCACCTGAGACGTCAAGGATTCCAGGTGTTTCCGTATCTCGACGACTGGCTCCTGTCAGCCACCACCAGGCATCAGCTTATACAAGCCAGGGATTACACAATAGACCTTTGTTCTCATTTGGGCATCTCAGTCAACTTCGAAAAGTCATCCTTATCGCCCTGCCAGTCTATTACCTTCATAGGCGCAAACTTAAACACTGTTCGGATGTCAGCTACCCTTACAGAACAAAGAGTTTCAGACATTCAGACTCATGTCAGGATCATTCTGGCCAGCAAGAAAGTACAGGCCAGAATGGTTCTAAAGGTATTAGGTCTCATGGCTGCGGCCATTACTCTTCTTCTCCTCGCCCCATTCTTCATGCGCCCCCTCCACTGGAGGCTGTTCACACAGCGGTCATACCAGCAACTTCCCAATGCGCCACCAGATTCTGGTGACACAAACATGCAAAGAACATCTTGCTTGCTGGTTCACATCGCCTCAGGTTCACCATCCCAGGTCCTTTGTCACTCCGTCCCCGATAGCCACTGTCACCACGGATGCCTCGCTGATCGGGTGGGGGGGTGATTATCAGGGGAGGATGGTTCATGGGACGTGGCAACCGTTCGAGTACCATCTGCACATAAATGTCCTGGAGATGAGAGCAGTGCTTTTAACGTTGCAAGCCCTCAACGACTTTCTTCCCGTAGGGACAATTGCAGTCCACACAGACAACATGTCTGTAGTTTGGTATATCAACAAACAGGGCGGAACCAAGTCCTACCCCTTGTGTCGAGAAGCGCTCAGACTATGGCAATGGGCGATCTCCTCTCATCGGTTTCTGGTAGCAATGCATATCCCTGGGAAAACCAACATTATAGCGGACAGATTGAGCAGAGCTATTCTCATGCCTCACGAGTGGTCTCTCAAGCAATCCATAGCGGAAGAGATTTTTCTGGAATGGGGTCGCCCATGTTGCGATCTTTTTCCCCAAAACAGCAAATGTCCAGACTTCTTCAGCCTCTTCCTCTATCAGGCCATCCCCCAGAGACGCTCTGACCCAGGATTGGCCCCAGGGACTTCTTTATGCCTTCCTCCATTTCCTCTGATCCCTCAGGTGATCCAGAAAGCTACCGCTTTGAGAGCCAAATTGATTCTCATTGCCCCTTACTGGCCTCGACAAGTTTGGTTCCCGTTCCTCCATCATCACCTTTTGGTGCAGCCGTGGCATCTGGACCCAGTGCCAGATCTACTGATTCACCAATCCGGTCAGCTGCACCGGTCAATCCCTTCTCTCAACCTCACAGCATGGTTGCTCCACTTCCTTCCTTAGCCAGGCTTCCTTTGATCTCTAACCCAGTTAGAGATATCATAGTAGTTTCACTAAAATCCTCTACCAGGAGGATTTACACAAGCAAATGGAAACGTTTCTCTTATTGGGCTAAGGCCCAAAATATTGATCCTTTTACTGCCCCTGTTCAGGCAGTTCTGGACTTCTTAGCAGAGATTTTTCATGCAGGCTCCTCTTCTTCCACAGTCAGAGTTCAGTTGGCTGCTATTTCTAATTTTCATGTCGGGATAGCAGATCATAATATTATGTCCCATAGGCTCTGCAGGGCCTTCTTGAAAGGAATTTTCCTGCTAAAGCCTCCAATCAGGAATCCTCCTCCTCAGTGGGATCTAAATTTAGTGCTGACATCCTTGATTCTTTCCCCCTTCGAGCCAGCTGTTTCTTGTTCCCTGAAATATCTTTCTTGGAAAACTTTATTCCTAGTGGCTATTACATCTGCCAGGAGGGTGTCTGAACTTCATGCTCTTTCGGTTCGACCCCCTATTTGATTTTTCACAAAGACAGAGTATCTTTGAGAACTAATCCATCCTTTTTACCTAAGGTCGCTTCAAAAAACAATCTGAATCAATCCATTGATCTCCTGTATTTTTCCTAACTATTCAGATAGAGCTGAACAAAAGCTACATTATCTTGACGCCCACCGTCAGCTTAGATATTATTTGGACAGAACAAAAAATTTAGAAAATCTGATCAACTTTTTGTTTCCTATGCGGATAATAAAAAGGCCTTCCTGTTTCTAAAGTGACTTTGTCCAGATGGCTTTCTTCGGTCATCACTGAAATTTATACGATCAGGGGAAAACAGCTGTGCTCAAAACCTAAAGCACATTCAACTAGGAGTTTAGCTACTTCTACAGCTTTTCAAGCTAGACTTCCTTTGGACACTATTTGTGCAGCGGCCACTTGGGCCACTCCTCACACTTTTGTTTCCCATTACAAATTGGACTTGGCCTCCAGGGACAGAGCCAGTTTTGGCTCTACAGTCCTCAAGAGTTTGTTCCATTGAGCCACCCAGGATAGAGGTGCTAGGACGCGGTCCCATCAAGCAAGAATGAAGGCGAGATTGACAACTTAACATTAAGAAGTTATGTACCTACCATAACGTTCCATGTTAGTTGTCTTCTCTCGCCTTCTTTCTTGCAACCCTCCCTCCTTCCCCCTGGCCTGGACAGACCTTGTATAAGAAACTGTTATGCTAAAGACCATTCAGACCTGGTCCTTTTTCCATCTGTAAGTTTCTTCTTCCCTTGGGAATTATTTTATGCTTGGTGTTATTGCCCTTTGTCAACAAACGAGATCTGGGTACTTACTGCCTTGCATCATGGGATATGGGGCTGCCTCGAGCTGGTAAAAGGAGTTCTCGAGCTAAAGCAAGTGCCGAGTCGGAGCCGAGGATCGGCTCCGAACCCATCAAGCAAGAAAGAAGGCGAGAGAAGACAACTAACATGGAACGTTATGGTAGGTACATAACTTCTTATTTTTTTCTTGTATCATACTCTATTGAACAGACTTTTCTTCTTTTTTTTTTAACATTGCAGCACCTTCATTGCTTAAAACTGAACAAGGAGAAAGGGAAAAGAAGGGAAAAACAGGGGCACCTGCTTACTTTAGTATCCCCATTACATTTGAAAATAACTGAGAAAACGTTACTTAATAACATGAAGACATAATGCACTATAGAAAAATTACTACTAAGAACAAATTTTTGTTTTACTTACAATTAACTCTTCCTTCCTCTTCCTTTCTCCTAAGTGTTTCTCCAAACATTAATGATATGAAGTAGGGCATATGCTTTTGCGTCTCTTACAAGTTTAATATAATCAAAAAACTCCAATATTTCCAGGTTTTCTTGTTCTGGCATGTTTCAAAAATATAACTAATGCTCCATAATCCCACATTTATTTGTCAGATTCCAAGTTGCTGGTTTTATTCCTGTTTATCTCCATCTCCCAAATCCAGTCTCTGCTTCCTTTATAATGTACTGTCAGTTCTTCTAGTCAACTCTTGTGCTTTTTTCTCTCTCTCAAGCATTTTCCATTGAAACACTGGAAAAGGTTTCACTGGCACAGTCTCTCTGTGGTCTTTATTAGCAGAAGAATAAGAAGCTGAATCACCTTCTGTTTCACAGCTCACGTTTTGTTGCATTAACTATTGTATTTTCTGCTTAGCATGTTCTGCATCAAAAATGATTTTGTTCTTTCATGAAAGCATATTCTGAAGGTAGCTGGATATAGCAGTTTGAATCTCATGCCTGATTCTCAACATTCCCTGATTAGTGGAATCACTTTACTCCTCTTCTGCCAGGTGCACAGAGAATAATTATTTTCCACAAACACTCTACTTGTCTCCCACTTTTAGTACTTTGTCCTTCTGCCACAGTTTTATCAGAATCAGCTCCTTCTACTGATAGGATTGCATCTTTGCTATTAAAGGTCTAGGTTGCTTTCTCATGGTAAGGTTTGGAGCATACACACAATGTGCCCTTTCAATTAACAACTCCTACTGTGGAATACCAGTCCAATTGCTTATTTGTGATTTCATAAAATTAATGCAGTCTGTTCCTTCCAGCTTATCTGGTACAGCTGAAAATCACAGGTTTCCCTGCATGTTCTGTTCTCTAATTCTATTATTTTTTGAAACATCTCCTCTTGAGCAGTGTCATATTCATCCAGCCTTTTCTTCATTTCAGCCTATAAGTTTTGCAGTTTTATCACTTCATCTGAAAATCTGTTTAAAGCTCCTTCCATTTTATCCATTCTTTTGTTGTTTGAGTTGATATACTCCACCAGTGTTTCATTTTTTTTAATCACCTCTAAGTACATATGATTTATTTTTCCTTTAGGTTACTGGAAGTTATGTCGTTCACCAAAGCTGGAGAGTGCACTGCTTTTTGCTGAACAGCTGCAGAATTCTTCCCAGTCAGTGTTTTTTTCCCTCAGCTTTTGTGGTTGATTTTCTTTCAGATTTGTCTGAATTTCTTTTTTGCTGGCATCCAGGCAGTGCACTTACTAGGTAATTACTGAAATTTACCCCTGAAAATGAGTTCACTGGCTTTCTCTACTGAGTTTCTGCTTTCACACTGGGAGAACTGAAATTAAGCTGCTGCTCAATATGCAGCCATGTTGGAAGTTCCCTTTTGTAGGGAAGCTTAGTTACATTAACAGTCACTGGCACATTGGTGGCACTTTAATGTCAGATGACTTGATTAATAGAATGACTGTTTTGTGGTCAGTCTGATTCTGTAATTTTTTGCCCTAATAATATTTGGGGAGAGGTTGGCATAATGGTTATGATCTTTGCCTTCAATGCACAAGCTATGAATTTCGATCCTGACCTCTAGCTAATGCTTGTTTGAAGTTTGCATGTCCTCCCTGTGTCTTTGTGGGATTCTTCCCATCTCTGAAACATGCTGAGTGTTTCCATCTCAAGCTCACCAATGACTGCAGCTGTGGGCAGCAGTACAGATTCCACATGGTGCCTTATGGTGGAAGAGTTGTATGGACCAACTGGTTTGGGCATCTACTGTGGAGCACAGTATCCTCAAGATAGGAGAACATGTATCACAGACTGCACACAATGTTAGGGCTAGCTACTTGACAATGTAAAATATGGCTCTAGATGATTCAGTCATGTTGACTAAAGTCACCAAATGGGCATGGGCATTTGCCAGTGAAAAGTGGGTTGAGGACCCTGGCTATTCTGACCTATGCCAGGGACCCATGCTAATGGTGGGAGTGCTGTATGTGCCCTTATTGGCTAGTGTGCACCTGCCATAAAGCCCGGTAGCCATGGGTCTATAAGCTACTGGCCGGCTGGTGTCCACTTGCTCAGCCTGGGTTACCTGGGATAGCTCTGTTGAGTGGAAGCTGGACATAAAACAAATAAACCTGCCAAACATGTCCTAAGAATCGCTACACTCAATGTAGGTTCACTGACATAATGGTATGGGAGAGGCTGGACATCCTGTGTATCCAGGAAGCAAAATGGAAGGGCAATGCAGCAAATTCACCTGGCTTGGGATCCAGAGTCTACTACTCAGGAAGATGACATGCTAGAAATGGTGTGGGAATTGTGGTGAGAGAGAAGCTTCAGAAGGCAATAAAGGACATCATCAGAATTAGTGACAGACTCATGGCAATCAGACTCTAGTATAATAATAAGACATTATTCATAATCTCAACCTATGCCCCACAGCAGGGTTGTGATAATGAGGAAGAGTGTGCATTCAGACAGCAGTTGCAGGACCTAATACAGAAAGCTGTCTAACAGGAATTGGTGTTGATAGTGGGTGCTATGGACACAGAACAGGATCTGAGGACTGCCTGTGTTCACATGGGTGGGGCAGTAGGAATAAAGGAGAGGCCATTCTAGACTTCTGTCTGACAAATGGCTTGATAGTAACCAACACAAGCTTCAGAAAGAGAGACAGTCACAAGGTCACATGCAACAGTGACAAGAATGCAACTCAGGTAGACTTTCTCCTCGTAAGGAAAGGGCACTGGAGTAGAATCAGTGATACCCAGTAAAACAGTCTGCCTACAGCATAAACCACTGGTTGCCACAATCATCTGTAAGTGATGGTTGGAGAGGGCTCTAAGGTCAACAGAAACTAGGCTGAAGACATAGAAGTTGACTGGAGAGATAGTACAACCATTCAAGGAATTACTTAGTGGTCTAACACCTCAAGAAGAGAAGGAAATAGGTGGAGTTGAAAAAGAATGGCAGCACTTCAAAACAGCATGTGTGATGACTACAGAAGAGTTATGTGACTGAGCCAGGTACGGAAATACGGTACATAAGGAAAGCTGGTGTTGGAATGCAGACATCCAGGAAGTCATGAAAAGAAAGGAGGAGTGCAGGAAAAGTTGAAGATAGAAAGGACAGACCAGGCCATGAAGGAATGCTGATTGACTATCAGAGAAGCTAAGAAAAGAGTTGCAGGAGCAAAGAACAGGGCATTGGAGATATTGTACCAACTTCTGGAAAGTGGCTCAGTGGATAGAACAAAGAAACTGTATCAGGTTGCATGGTAAAAACAGAAAGATAAAGAAGGTAGTCAGATACCCTTTCTGATAATATTAGTTATTGTTATCTGTGCTAGCATGACTGCCTGACGTTTTGTAAATACTTGTAAATTGCCATGTGTTATATATGCCAGCATGACTAGCCATCATTTTGTAAATAAGTTTGTTTTTTGATTATTACTTTGATTTATGTACGGTGTTTGAGTCAAGCAGTGTTCTTCTGGCTGACCAAATGTACTTAAAAAATTCTGAATGTAGGTTATGCCAGTCAGCTGACCGAGATGTGATGTCATCATGTGCCAGAGCTGAAAGGAATAGAATCTCCAAAACAGCTGTTTTGTTTACTTATTAAAGTCTGATATGAGAGAGTAGAATTCTCATAACAGCTTTCTTTGATTAAAAAAAATTCTGCTATAAAAGCAGGTTCTGAGTCAGTTAAAGTTCAGTAGTAGTACTTGTTGTAGTTGCCAGTTATTGTTTCCAGATCAGTATTTATCACTTAGAGTTTTCCAGAGCTCAGCAGAAATAGTAGGAGTTGCTATTCCAGTTGCTGAGGACCAGAGAACAGTTTGTAGAGTGGTCATACATTCTTATTTTGTCTTGCAGAAGTAAGAGTATCATCTTGCGTTGATGAGTTAATTAGATTAGACAGTGACAGTTAATCTTTGGACAGTTAGGGAGGTACAGTTAGATAAAGTTTTTCTACAATCAGTGTGAAACCTATCCTACAGTGTTATTTTCATAATTCCTGTGTATGAAACTCTGTGATTTATTGTAATCATTTATTCAGTGTGTATATGATTTAAATAATTTTATTTATTAAATATTTTACTACCTTTTCTTGCGGCTGGTTATTTAGAAAGTACATTTAGTAACCTGTGTGTGTTTATGCTTATTGTGATAACACCAGGGCAAATCTGAAAAGCCTTACTGCTTGGATTACATGGTACCATTTATATCAATATTTTATCCAATATAATTGAACACCCCTTTTGAAGGGTATTGTGGTATCTGACTGGTGGCAGCCATTACATTGTAATTTGGAAAAGAGGACATGGCAGGTAAATCTGTGTCAGTCTTTCCCAAGAGTGTTTGTATGTGTGAATATTAAATATTTAATAGTGAGTGTGTCAAATAGCTAGAACTGGGACACAGTGCTCAGTAGTGGCTAGTGTGAAGACTCATTTGGGGATCTGGAGTGAGGTCTATAGTCCAGTTCCAGGTTTGGAGCCTGTTCCCAGTGTACTTTTATGGGAAATTGTGTGTTTCTATCCCTGCTTTCAGTGACACTCCCTTATTGGAGACAATGGTGAGGATTGAGGCTCCCTAGCTACTGCCCCAGGATTAAGTGGGGTTGTCACACCCTTCATAAGGGATTCTAACAAGAAACTGCCTACCAGACCAGAGGACATCAAAGGCAGATGGAAGGAGTACTTCCAGCAGCTTCTGAATGAAGAAAACCCCTCAGAAGCTATACTGCCCAAGACACAGTCTAGGATGAGAGAAGAAGAGGATCCCACCCTAGAAGACATACAAATAGCATTAAGAAAAATTAAGTCAGGGGAAAGTAGAAGGCTCAGATGAGGTCACAGCAGATATGATAAAGATGTTGGGTGAGATGTGGGAAAATAGTTCTTGGGGGTACTCATAGCAATATGGAGAAAATGGCATATCCCAGATGACTAGAGAATAAGCATACTAATGCCAGTATACAAGAACAAAGGAGGAAATTCACAAATGTGGGCAGTACAGAGATATCAAAACCCTGTTATATTTCATGAAAGTTCTAGACAGGCTGATTTATAAACAAATAAGCATAGTAGTATAAAGTAATATGGGAAGCAATCAGTTTGGATTCAGATCAGGATGTAACATAACCAACCCAATGTCTGCAGTGAGATAGTTGAGAAAAAGGTAGAGATGAAGAAAGAGTCATTCCTAGACTTGGAGAAATCATATGAAATGGTCCCAAGAAAGCTGATTTGAACATTCCTGAAGTAGTTTGAAGTGCCAGAAACATTGAGTCCTTCTACATAGTCTATACTAATTCTACCAATGACAAGACTACAAACAGTGTTTGGACTCATGGTGGTGTTCTCAGTGGAGTGGGTGTGCATCAGGGTTCACCTCTAAGCCCATTGTTGTTCATACTGGTGATGGACTAAATAAACAGGTTGGAAGGGAGAGATCAACAAAGGTGATGTATACAGGCAATGTGTGATTACAGGCAGACTCTGAACAAGAACTTCATCAAAGAATAGTGGAATGGAGTGCAAAACTGAATGCACATGGGATCAAACTGAACACAGATAAGACAGTTGTATTAGAAACAAATGGGAGAAATCAAAATAAGCTGACAATTGAGAAAAAATTAAAAATGGTGGAACAAGTTAATGGTTTCAATTACTTGGGAGGGATGGTTGAGGAAAAGGGAAGTCTGACTGAGGAGATCAAAGCTGGAACCAAAGGAACTGCAGCCAACTGGTGCAGAGTATTAGGGGAAGTGTATGACAGAAGAAAGCCAGAGAAGCTAAAATGTAAGGTGCACAAAACAGTGTTGAGACCAGTACTACTGTATGGTACAGAAACCTGAGCAGTGAAGGCAGAGCAGTTGAAGCTAGAGGTGATGGAGATGAAGTGCCTGAGATGCATAGTGGGTTGCACACTGTGGGACGGACAAAGAAATAAGGACATCAGAGCAAAAGCCAGAGTAGTTTCCATTGCAGAGAAGGTCAAAGAGATCAGATTACGATAGTGTAGGCACATGTGCAGGAGACTTGTAGACAATGTGGTGAAAAAGATTTGAGAGAGGTGGGAAGAAGGCAACAGGAAATTGTTGTCCAGCAAAGAGATGGATGAATTTTGTGACAAAAGTGAGTTAGGCTTGACTGTCAAAGAAGGTAGGAGAGTGGCAATGACATGACATGCCAACCCCATATAGACAAAGGAGAATGATGATAAGTTCATGTTCTTGTTCTTCAGGTACGTTGTAACAACATGACCAAAGAAAGTGGTGCTCAGAAAGGGTGAACACATAAAATTCACTTTGATATTAAAGGCAAAGTCTGTGAGCTAGCAAATGGCAATGCCAGAGCTTGCAGCTCAGGTTGAACGTTTAGCAGAATGTTTCTCAGATGCTGCACACATAATTGTGACAAAGAAGTCTGGAGAGGAAGGTCCTAGTGTTGTATAGTAGGTAAAAGGGAGGAGCTTAATAACCTGAGAAAGTTTCAGGTGTCTGCCTGCATTAGTTCTGATGTTAATGAGGATGGGCATCCTAATACCAGATCTAAAGCCACTTAGGGAGACTCAAAGGTGGATATATTATTAAAAATGTTACCCATTGTATGGAATTCTGTTCTTCATTCTGTAGGAGACACTGATGTACTGATATAACAGCAGACAATCTGTGTAATCCTAGCCGAGTCATTAGCTATAAATATATGTTTATCTGTTTTATTCAGATCAAAAGTGTTGTATTTCTAAAAATAGTTTCTGCTCCGAAGACTTTGCCTTTTTTTGTTATTTCTGAAGATGGTACCTTGGATTAAATATAATTTTTAACTTCTATATTTGATGACAATGGCATTCCACACCTTGGGGATGCTGTATACAAAGGCTGCTGCTGTCACTCACAAAAGCAGACTATGTCTATGATTTCCTTCCTACTGTTTTAGGCAGGCTAATACACACCACAAGAATCAAGCCAACTATGGTAATCATAGACATGGGGACACTGGCTAGCAGCCATTCTCAGGGGTGCCGCAACCTGTGTCATACAAAAGTTACTTTTGAAGAAAATACTTTAACTTTAGAGATCTTACTTCCTAATTCCAGATCATGTCCCTAACCTATTTAGAACTTGTGTCTTGGCCACATGCTAATCCAGTAAACTGTTTTTGCTGTGGGCTGATGTGTAGCTGCATTTCACTGATGTCCACGGCTGCAGTATATGTCAATCAGATGCTTCCTCTGCTGTTGAAACTGGTTCAGTTTCAGATTAACCACAGACTTTTCTTGATTGTGACTAGTTCTACAGAAACCCTAAATAGCAGTCCTTACGCAGTCTACTTTCATATACACAAAACACACACACAGGTGGAGATAAAGCACAGGAGTGCATGCTGACAAAAAATTATTTTCATTTCTTTTTTTAATGGCACAGTATTCTTACTTTTACTGTTCAGCTAATTTCTACATAGAAGCAAAAAGGATAATTTGACAGAAAAAAAGCTATACAATTAGTAATACAAAATATTTTGACTTTAATTGTAAGATAGTGTTTTAAAAACAGTATAAAATCCTTAATACTACAGAGGATATCATTCAGTTGTGTAAGGCCAGCTAAAAATTAGAGTATGAAATTTGAACGATACTCCAGGGTCTGCCCTGCTGAGTAGTTTCACTGTTTGGTCCACACCAGAAAGTGAGACCTTCTTGTAATTTAAGTATTTGAGTACCATACATATCTCCAAGTGAGATTTTCAAACCTAGTTTGCCTAAATTTTGTTGTATAAAGGAAGTTGTAGCTTAAAACCTAATTTTTCCTCCATATAACACATAGAACTTCAACAATATCATTTACATAAGCACAGCCAGTAATCTGCATATTTTGTAATATTAATTTATCCAGCAGCTCAAAGCTCAGTGGCTTCTTTAATGCACCTTTCCCTAGCAGTATTGTATGAATCTTTTAGAAATGTAGTAAGACAGAAATGTAGTTGTGTTATAAAGCCTCTTGTAGAAATATTGCATATAATACTGTACTTTATATGGACTGGTTGAATAGAATGGAATAGTTCAGCCCACAGTAACTGCGCAATATTCTGTAGTTTTAAATGTGAATCCTAAGTAGCAGCACAAAGCTGATTATAGTTGTATTAATTGTATTATTATTTAACTGTATTACTTACATTATTATTATCTTGCCACTATAAAAGCTGATCACTTACAAAACATGTTCCAGCCAGAGTACTGCTAAAGCAGCAAACAGACAATGGCATTGTTATGGAGAAAATACTAAACATCTAACAGTGAAGTGTATACCGGGGGGGGGGGGGCATCCTGATGAGAATAAGAGACAGGAAGCAGTCTGAATGCAAAGATTATTTTGCCATCACATTTCATGTCTGGTTAATGTGCTGAAATTAATCACTGTGACATACTATACGACTCAAGTTGGTTTTGAATACTGGAGTCAAGGGACCATGGTTACTGTGACCTCAGGTAATATTATTGCAATATACATTGTATGTGCTTGCACCAATAATTCAAATAGTTAGCTAGAAATCACTTTCTGTATATCTATTAATTTTTTAATCAATAAGTTCATTCCTCCACTAAGAAGTGACCTAGGACCACGGTCTGGTTAAGTGAGTTACATATAGTACTACATTTTGCAAGTAGACATTGAAGGAATTAAACCTATAACTGCAGGATGAAGCTCATTAATAGCTTACTATTAGACTATTATTACACTTCCTCAGCTAGGTAGGTGCTTCAGACATACCCCATTTGAAGAGGATATCATGGGAGAAAAAAAACTCCTGGGAATAGGCATAAAACTGTCAGACACAGATTTAAACAAAGATAACATTTTACAGATTTTTCTGAAGGCACAAATTAACAATCTATCACATTTAACTTAGTCTGGAGATGAGGGTTTTCTTGGAAAACTGATTTATGTTTATACATTATACAAAATGGACATAGCCAATTATTTAACAGTGAAAAATCTGGGCTTTCTTAAATCTGCAGGAGTAATCACTTTTGGCAAAACTCGGCAGTCTAGAGCAATTTTAATTAGGAACAAACATTTCTAATACCATGACAAGAATGAGCCCCATTCCTAAGTCAGGGTATGTAAGATGAAGACATATGGTTAGGGAGACCACAGAGAGAGATAAAGATTATGACATATATTCTGAGACGGTTTAGATCATATGTGGCTACAAACTGATGGATCTAGGACACTTGCTCACCGATCACAGTTTAACAAAAGCGTTTTAATCGAAAAAGCGCTTCCGTTAAACTGCGAAAAAAACAAAACCACGAGTTAAATGTTTGTGCAAATATTCTCACTCCAAGGTCGCACTACAGTGGAGTAAAGGAATATTCCCTTACTCGCACCGCAGTGCGACCAGCACACCACTCACACATACCCGAAATTGCTGCTTCGATGAACAGTTGGATAAATACTCACCCCACATTTTGCAACAGTGCCATAGGAGTGTTTCTCCCCAAAGATTAATGCAATCAGCAAAGTATACACACACATGCTAACAGCTTGAAAGTTAGGTTACCACCTGTATCTTTGTACACAGGACAGTAATATTCTATGAAATAGAACAAGTGACAAATGCTACAAGAATTAGCTTTTGTTTTGGCAAAATAGTGTGGGTATGGTTTGTGGTACAGAATTTGCTGGTAAAAGAGCTTCCTATATAATATGTAGATGGTACAGCTTTTAATTTTGTATATTTGTTGTGCAAACCCAGGGTCACTAACTTCCTTTTTGTAGTTTTCATGGTACAAGACTAAATTCATTTATTTATATTTATTAATTGATTTGTTTGTTGACTTACTCATTCCTTTATTTATTTTGAATGTGTCATTATTGTTCCAAGTAAGTCATCCACCTATATCTAGTATCAGTAAGCCTATTTCCAGTAAAAGTGGGATTCAGCAACAGCTGACAAGATTTGGTCTGGAAGTGCTTCACCAAGAGAGAGGCAATTTAAAGCAAGCTGAACAAAACTGACTGATAAGAAAACAAACTATGTTTAGTACTGGCCATAGTTTTAAATATGTTTTTATTATTTTTATTAAACGTGAATGAGCTATTCCAAATACACTTTTTTCAGTCACAATTTTGGCCAAAAGAAAGGCAAATACATACAAAACAGTAAAAGACTCAATAACAATATGTAATGAAAGATAGCAGAATATGTATAATAAAACCATGCAGTCCATGTAAAGTACAGCACTGTTGTATAAAGTACTATATTTGCTTATATTTCTCCTAGTGTCTGGGCTACACTAAATGAGAAATCATGACAAAAAAAATTGAATTATACAAATCTGTATACTTTATTACTTAAGACTGGAGAATATTTTAGTAGCCTTATAATATTTATTTTTATTTTTGTCATTTTGTATTTTTATTATTAAATAAGCAAAACAGAGGGTGTACAGGGTATAATTTATACGAGAGATATGGGATATGAATTCAGTTATAAGCTATGGGCTAAAACTTAGTAGAGAGGTTACCCTGGCAAAGACAACGCTTTGTATAACGCATATTTCTTCCAGCAGGCAGTTCCAGCTAGTCAGGATTATTTTGGATAAAGCCTTTTGTCCTTTGCCTAACTTAAATTGGAGGAGTCTGAACAGTAGTACACTTTCTTCATTTTGTAGAGGGTATGATGATGATTGTGTTTTTTTTTTTTTGAAGCCTATTGCCCAGGGTTGGAAAATAGCTATTACATAGAACACTAAAGGTAAACAGAATAAGCAGGAAAAAAACTTACTTGTTATGGGAAGACAGTTTTCTCTGGTTTTAGACATGTGGTGGTGTTCTTCACTGCTGGCTTAGGAAAACATCTCAGAATTTTATTATTTGCAATTTGAATCAAATAAATGTTTAGTACTGTGGTTGTAGGAGCACATTCCAACCTAGGTAAAAGCAGATTTTAAACAATGACCTTTTTAATGTTTGAAGCTAGAAGGCGAGCAGTTCTGCAGGAAAACTTTTAGTTATAAAAAAATGTCATCTAGTATCCCTCTATGATGATTAAAGGTAAGAAATGGATCAAGCCACACTCTTAAATATTTTCATTTGTTCATTCTGTTGCAGTCTTTACTATCTAGAGGATTGCCTGGCTGTTAGTGAAGAATATTAAAGCTGTGGGCTGTTAATAAGCTGCTTCCTATAGTTCAGAGTTTGAGTCTGGCAGCCACCATTTGCATACTGTGTGATTTTGAGCAAGTCACTTAATCTAACTGTGCTCCCAGGCTGTTTGTAAGGGGTCTTTTTCAGATTAGTGCTCTATCCTGGGTGACAAATGAAATTAAATAAATAAATACATGAGTCAGTCACTGAGAAGTATCAAGTGACATTAAGCTAGCTTCAGAAAAGTTTATGGAAACTTTATTTTTATGAAGGCTGGATACAGCTTGGTTTAAGTTTCCTGAAATGTTTTTAAATCTAGCAATTCCAGATTATTTGCATAACTCTAATCTATTATGACTTAAGCATCATGCTAAGATATTTACCCTCAGTTTTAGTCTTAAATATAGTATTTTTGTTGATTTTCTTTATATAAATAGAAATTTTAAGTGTTGTATTATTAATAAGCCAAATTAATACATTTCCTTATTATTAAGTATATGTAATATAGTTTATTATAACATTCTGTTCTAAAAAAAAGAAGATTGTAGTTCATAGGTTCATAGGTGTTTACTAGGCTAACGACTACAAGGGCCTTTTTAAGTCTAGCCATGCATCCCAAATCTTTGACAAGTTCTGATACCCTTGATAAGTGTAAGCATGGGCCTGGGAGATGAACCATTTACAGGTTACCTGTGTCCATTAGAGACATAGGTGCCAAACCAGGGATGAATTTCCAGTTTCCCATCCAGTTGTCCAAGTTGCACTTGAATTGGGTTAGGGAAGAGCTCTGCTTCACATGGATGGAGAGGCTGTTCCATAGATGGGGTAGTCTCTGTCTCTCCAGCAGGTCCTATTTATATCACAGGCAAGATTTAAGTCTTTAGAATGGGTAATTCTGGCACTGTTTGTTTTCTCTATTTGCAGGAAGTCCATCAGAGTGGGGTCTGACAATGCCCTGTATGCCAGGCGTATATCTCCCCTTAAAAGCCTGTAGGAGACAGAATACAGGGATAGGGCCTTTAAGCCATCTGCATAGAACGTATTACTTATGCCCTGTATTCTTTTAGTGAGGAACCTCTGTGGACGTTCCAGTTGTTGGATATGCCTAGTTAGGTACATACCAAAGGGGGCACTGTACTCAATGATAGGTCTGATGCATGCCAAATACAGTGGAACAATGACTTCCTTGGACTTAGCTGCCATACCTTTGTTTATAGGTTGAATGGTTTCCTCAACACTGTAGACACATGATGATCAAAGGCTAGATTACTATCTATATGTGTCCCTAAGTCCCTGACTGCTGGGTCAACTCTAAGGGATGTGTTGTCAATATGATAGTTACCAGGGATGGATGACTTCCCAAAGGATACTTTTATGCATTTCTTGGCATTTAGTTTTAGTCCACGGCTCTGGCACCAGTTGTTTGTCTGTGTTTGCCCCTCCTGGAGAACATTTGTACTATTTTGAGATTCAATGACAGCTCCTAGTTTGCAATCATCTGCAAATTTAGTCAGCCAGAGACCACTGACATTGGCTTTGGCTTCTGAGAACTAAATGCCAAAAAGGAGTGGTCCAAGGACTGATCCCTGATGGACTGAACTTGTAACTGGCTTCTTTGTAGAGGTGGACTCCCCAGTTCTAACTTCCTGGGTCCTGTCTGTGAGCCAGTTCACTATTCACCATGTAACATATGGGTTTGTAACTAACCTCTTGAGTTTGCCAACAATACCCAAATGGGGTATTGTGTCAAATGCCTTGGCCAGGTCAAGGTAGGCAGTATGAACGATTTTGCCCTCATCCATTGCTTTGGTGACCTTCTCAAAGAAATCCACCAGGTTGAGTAGATACGCTCTGCCCTTGACAAAACCAAACCGGGTTGGGTCCAGTGTCTAGAGGTTTACTATATCTCTATTGATCATCTCCATGATAATTCTTTCCATAGCTTTACATATAAGGCTAATGAGACTTATGGGTCTGTAGTTTCCAGGGTCTGTAGATGCACCACCTTTGTGCAGAGGGTTGACTGTTGCCTTTTTCCATTCATGAGGCACAGAGCCTGTTTGGAGACTACAGTCAAATAGTAATTCCAGAGGCCCTGATAGGTCATGTTTCATGCTATTTCGAAGGCATCCTGTGATATTGTCTGGGCCCATTTATGCAGTTGTTCTTGGTCTTACAGAGAGCATTAATGACCAGTTCCCCAGTGATAGTAGGGGAGTTATATTTGATTATATTTCCTGAGGGAAGGTTGAAGGAGAGAGAGGAGTAAAGTTGGAGCTGAATTTATCAGCCAGAAGATTTGGTTTATCTTCTGGCTCAGTATAGGTGGCTCCATTTACAATGAGCTCTGCACACAATTTTATATTGCCTTTGAAGTTGCGGACGTAGCTAAAGAATGCTTTGTGGTTGTCCTTGACCTGCGAGGCCAAACTTACTTCAAATTTGGCTTTGGTAGACTTTATTTGTCCTCTGAGTTGTTTGTTTAGTTTGATGAGAGTGCTTTTATCCTGCTGGGTGCTGCACCTCCTGATTTTTGCCATGATTTTCTTCCTCCTGTTATACAGCCAATTGATTTTGTGATTCCACCAGGGTGGCTTGTTTTTTGAGTTAGTTCTGTACTTCTTCATGGTGGGTACAGCTGCCTCTATGCAGCTATTAACACGCTTGTACAGGGTTTCTGTGAACAGTTCTGCATAGTCAGAACCTGGCAAAATTTCAAGCCCCCATAAACCCTGTGAACACTTCTCATTTAACAGCAGGAGGTTAGCCTTAGAATAGTTCCTGAATATTCCAGGTTTAGCTGGGGGTCCATGTTTTATTTTACTACAACGGAAACCATTTTGTGGTCTGACCTTACCAGGGAAGGCATTACAGTAGGGGGTGTGCAGCAGTCTCCCATAATAGTGTGGACCCTATCCAGTATAGGTGCACACCTGGTTGGTGTATTGACTATCTGGTCCAGGGAGTTTGTTTTTACAAAATCCAGGAATCTCTGTGTCTGTGCGTTTGGTGTCGTATAGGATTTCCAGTTAATAGTGAGGTAATTAAAGTCACCCATGAATATGTTATTGGGTTGGATGGTTAGTGTTTCTAAGTTTAATTACATGGTATGGGTTTCCTGTGTCATAAGGGAGGCCTATAGCTTGCAAAGAAATGGTATTGGATTTTACCTATGGTGGTTTGAACATGGAGTAGCTCAAGTGCATTGTCCTTTTTGACCAACCTTGAAGAATATTTATTTTTGATGTAAATAGAGACACCTCCACCTTTAGTCCCTGCCTGTGAAGTAGCTGGCCTAAATGTGTGGAAGGCATTATAACCTTGCACTGTTGGTGTGCTCTCCGCGGCTTTAAACCGTGTCTTGGTGACAGCACAGACATCAGCATTCTCTAGGGTAAAGAGAGCTTCTAGGGAGTGGAGTTTTTTGTTTTGACTTCTACTGTTGAGCTAGAAGTTAATAAAGTGTTCCTCTTTTTGTTTTTTTTCAGTCCCCTGCAGTGATTTATAATAGTAAGTGCAATGATCTTTAATGATCAAAGTCTGAAAGGTATGACTCTTTCTATCAAGTAATTATTTACATTTGTTGATACACAGTCAATATTAATTTGATATAGTATTGGTAATTAGGTGTAGAAAACACAAAGATAAGACCTGTGCATAGGTGTGAGAAGATAAAAACTAAAGTACAACTGTTGTAGTAAAAGTATGACCAACAGATAAAATAAAAAGCAAGTAAATTTCTGTAAGGAAGTCACTTGATAAGTATTGGTTTTCAGAAAATGGATGGCTGTATGTGTGGACCTATCTGTAAGGTGAGTATTGGGCATAGTATTGTAGTGGGAACCACCTGAACTGCTGAGGATAATGGGAAGCAGGTGACTGTACCATCCAATAATGCGTGCCTTCTCTGCAGTGCTGTGGGTTGCAAAAATAAATAAAACTCTTACTAATGTCTCTAGTACTTAAAGGTGATGCTAGTTTAATGCCTTCTAAACATGATGCAGGTGAACACAGAGACAACAAATGACAATAACTACCACTGATTTAAACTAGATATCTGCATTACCTTTCTGTTTCCTCATGGTTTATTTATTTATTTTAGATTTGCTACACTGGTCCAAGTACCCTTTTCAAGCAGAACCGAGGTGGTTAGGCAAAAATGAGAGCCAGTTCAGATTATAGTGATATGATACGTTTGGTGAGAAGTAAATAAATTAAAATCCATTTGTTGCAAAGAAGAAGAAAAACAAATGAAATAAATAAATAGCTACAGATCTATAGACAGTGCAACAAAGAAGCTATAAACATGTTTAACAATTGTGAATTGGGTATTATATATGTTGTTGTCTTTCAGCTTTTCCCGGTTAGGGGTCGCCATAGCGGAACTCCGGTCCGCTAATGATTGTCAGCAGATTTTCATGGTGCCGAGTTGCCAGTTCGATGTCCAACCATCAACGAAGGCACGCCCATTCACGCATGTCTTTCGGAACGCCACTCGACCCGCGGGGAGGACATGCAGACTCCACACAGAAGGCACTCCCTGCACACTAGCTGAGAATCGAACGGGAGAACCTCTTGCAACAGAGGCAGCAATGCTACCGCTGCACTACTGCGGAAGTCTACACCACTAGGAGTGTTTGAAACTGAACAGAATAGACAGTGGTCTATTAACAGCAAGTCAATAAAGGGTGGGAGGGCAGGGGATGGTGAAAGCAGAATGTATCAGCAAATGTTAATAAGGAGAGAATAGTGTGTGTAATTATGAGAGATGGGAATTTGTCATATTTGTGGAGAGGGCATAAGGCAACAGTGAATGGTAAATACTATAATTAGATATAGTTTTATGATGGAGATTTATTTCCACTGTTTTAGTTTGACTAGGGTTAGTATGAAACATACCAGTTATCAGACTCTGAGAGTTAATATTCTGAATATTGGAAAATTCAGATTTTATTTTAATGAAAGCACAGTAAATCTAAATCTGTGCTTTAATTAGCTTTAAATATGCACTCTTTCAGCCATGGAGCAGTGAGAAACCAGACGTTATTAAATGCTTGCAGCAGGAAGATATTGTTTAGCCGCAGTGACATTCCTGAATTTAGAGGATGGCAGTCTGTGATTAACAAGCATGTTGTAATTACATATATTTAATTTGTTAGTGGTATATTTTGAAACCTTGCAGATATGAGAGAAGTAATAAACTACTACAGATAATTGACATGAGCAAGAGAAATAAATCACTAAGTAGCATTGGTTATTCTAGTTAACGGAATAAGAAGCTGTCATCGTAATAATGTTTCTCTTGAGTGTTCATAGGTTCATAGGTTTATACTAGGCTATCTGCCCTAAGGCATTTATAAGCCTAGCCCAAAGTTTTGTGGCTTACGCCACCCCTTATATGAAAAAATACTGTACCCATTAGTTTGTTGTGCCTCTGTCCAGCAGTGACACAGAGATGATTCCCGGGGTAAACCTATGATCTCCCATCCACAGGTCAAGATTTCTCTTGAACAGAGCCAGCGAGGTGCTCTGCCTCACATGGACCAGGATTTTATTCCACAGCATAGGGAGTCTCTGAGTGATAAATCTATCCCTCCAGCACGTCCTATTTATATCCGTGCTAAGGTTTAAGTCGCTTGCTCTAGTGGTTTTGGTGGATTTGGATTTTTTGAGGTAGAGCATGTCCATTAATTCCGGGCTGGACATGGCCTTGTATGTCAGGCACATGTCACCTCTGAGCAGACGGTATGCGACTGAATAGAGCTGGAGTTTCTTCAATCTGGCAGCATATGACAGATTTTGGAGTCCCTTTATCCTTTTGGTGAGGAACTTTTGGGGTCTCTCCAATTGCTGCAGATGTCGGGTGAGATACATCCCGAATGGGGCATTGTACTCGATCATTGGTCTGATAAGTGAAGAGTACAGGGGAACAATGACCTCACTAGATCTGGATGTGAATCCCTTCATGATCAGGTGAGCAACGTAGAAGGTCTTTCTAACCACTTTAGCAACGTGAGTGTCAAAAGAAAGGCCACTGTCAACCTGGGTCCCCAGGTCCCTGATAACCTCTTCTGTGCTTAGTGGATTGCCACCTATATGGTAGCTTGGGGTTACCTTGTTTTTCCCGAAGGGTATGACTATACATTTTTTGGCGTTTAACTTCAGGCCATGGCTCTGGCACCAGCTATCTGTTTCCGTGAGTCCCTTCTGAAGGATATCCGTGTCCGATGCACTTTCCACTATGGCCCAGTTTGCAGTCGCCTGCAAACTTTGTCAGCCAAAGACCTCCCATGTTGGCCTGTACTTCTGAGAAGTAGATGCCGAACAATAGGGGGCCAAGGACTGAGCCCTGTGGGACACCACTTGTGACCGGCTTGGAGTCTGACATAGCGCCAGCAACTCTAACCCTGTGGGTTCTGTCCTTAAGCCAGTTTGCAACCCATCTTGTGACATATGGGTTTACATTTAAGCTGGTAAGTTTTTCTACAATACCCGAGTGGGGTATTGTGTCGAAAGCCTTTGCAAGGTCAAGGTAGGATGTATGGACTGCCTTTCCCTCATCAATGGCCTTGGTGACTGTTTCGAAGAAGTCAACCAAGTTCAAAAGGCATGATCTACCCTTGACGAAGCCAAACTGGGTTGGGTCCAATGTCAAAATGTTAAAATACAGTCATTGCATATTTAGCTGTATCAAACACAAAGCACATTATACCTATGACTTGGTGCCTGGAATATGGGGCACTCTATATATTTATATATTTAAGGTAGATGTTTTAATCTCCTTTTTTCTCCTAAATTTCACAACGTGATACAGAACAACTGCATAACCAGACAAAAAATGATAGTAAAACAATGCTAAATACTTGTGGAGTTTTTCCTCCCTGGGCCTCCACTAAAAACGGATACAATTATCCAGTCGAACTTTCGCAGTAATCAAATGTTAATAAATAAATAAACATACCAGAATTATAAGTAAGAAACATTAGCAGCTGTACTTTTAACACTTGATTAAGCTACTTCCAAAAATACTGCAAAAGGCAGAAATGTCATAATAAAATTATTCAAATTTCATCTTCTAGAGCTACAATGGGAACTATTTACAAGCACAACAAAAGGGAAGGAGGGGATGTAAAAACACATGCAGTGTATTAGTCAAGTGACATATGGTACAAATATGCATGACTGATTTTTAAATGGCTTTGAAGTTTTTTCAGTCTATACCTCACTTTTCTCTATATTGTCTAATAACAATACCCTCTGTACTCTCTGTACTTACCTGTGCCACTTCCCTTGTTTTTCTTTTACATTTCTCCTTGCCTCCAGTCTTGACTTGACAATCTGCATGCCATTAATGCTGTAACCTGTGCATGTGTCGTCAGTTTTAATTAATATACTTTTTCACTATCATGTGCTACTTATATTGTTCATTTTTGACTGTCGCACTGCTTCATTGTTTCTGTTTTAACTTATATCAGTTTATTTTGTCATATTTATTGCACAGCCAACTTTGTTTTGCTAATGCCCATTTCTTATTACTACAGTGACTTAGCATTATATATTACCCTAATCTGACACTCTCTATGACATGCATTTGATACAATTATTTCCAGCTCCCCTTTGACAATTGACCTTGCCCAGTAAGGCTGACATGTTCAACAAAATGTAAATAAAATACAGTAAAAGCAAAAATGAGATAAATTTAAAAAGGGGGGAGTCATGTAAAAGTAAATTTGATAGCAGAACTTCTTAAGTGAAGTAAGAATCTTCTGGTCAATCTATTCAGCAAGTTTCTTAACCATATTTAGTGCTGTTTTTTTCAGGCTTTGTGTAAGCGTGAAAAGATAAGTATTAATTGAGTTACCTTTTGTAAAGTTCAGAGTATATTAGTCAGCTAAAGAAATAAATAATAATAATAATAAAAACAGTCTAACAAAAATTCTTAAAAATACCAGTGATCACCCTCCCCAGACACATGCAGTGGAATAATTTGCTACAGTGATTTTTCAGGTATCAGAAAATACTAATGTGTGATATTTAAAGGACTTCAACATGATTTACTCTTCGAAAATGTCACCAAGACAAATTGGAATGTGTAACCTATTTTTCCAGCAGAGGCAACAGTTAGTCAAAATAACAAAGGATAATTTTAAATTAATGAATCATTGTCATATAAAACATGTTACTTAACTAATGAAGGAAGAGTTTAAATAACTGGAAGTCACAGGTAGTGAAGGGACTCTGTAAGAATAAAGCACTCTGTAAATTTATTGGGGTCTCAGAAGTTAATTTAAAGATTAAACCCAGTATATTATAACAATTTGTTGATGGTAGGTGACATTGTATATTATATATTAAATGGTGTGGATGCAGAAATGTTTTACAATGTGTACAAAGCTTTGGGGACACAGGTCTGTGATCAGAGTAATATCAGGCATTTTTTCCAGTATATTCAATGCTTTGAATTTGATAGCTGATTGAGGAAGGTAAATGGAAGAGAAGTAAATTAAGCTAACTGTTTAGAGTAGTCTGTGCAATTGCAGGAAATTCTTTAGGCTCTTGATCACATAACACATTTATAACACTCATTAACTGCATTAAGTGAATAGATCATAGTTTATAACCAACATCTGATAAGCACAAAATTGAATGTACACATTTTACTTTCTAAAGATAGAGCTGTAATCACAACCCATTATAACAGTTAATGGATAATTAATTTGAGTCTGGTATATTGCAATGAAGAAACTTACAGTTTTTTGTAAAATTCACAAGTCATAACTACACATTTGTTCTAAGCAAAGATTGCTTACAATCAATGTATTGTATTACTTTTTGTTTTCTCTCAACCATCTGAGGTTGTTATCAGTGGCAAAATCCAGTCTTGTTTGTCATGGATTTACACTTTTATGTTAGGTTTTAAACTGATTCATCATTTATATGTAACCTATGCTCTTCTTTCATGCCAGGCCTGTTACACAACATGATTTCCACTTCTGGTAAAGAAGATGAAACCCACTCTGAGATTTATTTAATTTTTATTAAGTTATTTAAATTATTTTCATTTAAATCTGAATATCATGTTTTGAAGGTTGATTTATGCCAGCAGTATTATTTTTTTGAGAGGATAGGTTGTGTTGATGATTTTATTCAGTTCACAAATGCAGAGATACAGGCAGAGTGAGCACTAGATTGCTAGGAATGGGTGTAAACTGATGGATGGAGAAATGCAGGCAGAGTCATTGCTAGATTGGTAGAACAAAACAAAAAAATCAAAAGTATTTTCAGCTCCGAAATGTTGCTGTCTTAGTTTTACTGTTCAGTTGATTCACAAAAAATATTTTTTAAGTTACAGATTAATCTTTTGTGGTTTCCATGGGAAAATTTCCCTAATCAAACTATAAGAATAAGAAATATTTTCATAAATCCAGTTAATTACAAATCCTGAAGCATTCTTTAATTTATATTTTTCTAGAATATTTAAAAACAGAAACTGCACTGGTTGAACAAAATGCATATGTGTGAATCTTTTATTTTTGCAGTCTTATTAGTCTTTATAGAAGAGAAAAGTGTCTGACAGAACCATCTAAGAGAGTTTGTTTATTTAAATCTGTTAACCAAGATAAAGCACTGGTTCTGCTGAGAACTTAGACTCAGCCCAGGTTATAAAATATACCAAGCATGTTAGTTATATAACACAATATTAACAACAGCAAACAATTAACACTATAGTATATACACTGTAGTAGTGGGGTGAATGTACATTATTTGTCAAAGCTGGTAAAAAGCCTGGGAACAAGGCAGAAGGGTGGCGAATGGAAGCTTGACACTGAAATGTGCATTTGGTAAAGTAGAGAAGTCTGTATGTATGCATAGTTCAATATTATGGTATCTTGGATAGTTCCCCTTACTGTGAGATATAATCATCTCATAACTGGCATATTTACATAGCATAGATATGGGACATAGCTGTCCCATCAAGGGATGCAGGGGACAAAGCCCCTCATGAATATACTTTAGAAGTCTTACAGTAAGTTTTAATTTTCATTTAGACTTACAGTTTCATGTTTCATGACTGTACTCTTGAGTTTCAATGTTTTCATGTGTGTAATATTTGTTATACAGCCAAAATGACAGCTTCATCAAAAACAGTCCTTTCTAGGCCATCTCTTTGATGCTGGAGGTAGGCAACCTTGAATGCAGGTGTCACAATTTAGATTTAATTAGTGGCTCTGGAAGCCAGAGTGGTAGGCCAGGCAGTGAGCAAGCGAGGCTTTCAGGAGGAATGTTGCTATACTGCTTGCAACGAGGAAGGACATCATGTGGCGAATAGAGATAGCTAAAAAAAACAATAAGTCTAACTTCATAAGAATACAATATACCATAAATGAAACATTTAAAACTCGCAGTAAGACAAACTGTTAAAAAAAGCTAACAACTCAGCCGGTGACTCTTTGTACTCCTCTTTTTTGGCCAAAAATTGGAACTGCCATCTTCTCACTCTAAGAAACACTGTAAAAAGATTTTTTTTTAAAGACACAAGATACATGCCTCTGTATATGCACAACTCCTGGATGATAAATTTCCTGCCCCTTATTTTCTCCTTTCTTTCCCCCAACCACTATACCCTTACTTTTTTGTTCAAAAGCTCACCCTTGTCCTCTCTTTAACTTTTTCCTTCATACCTATCATATCTAAGACATTCCTTCTGAGAACTTAATACAAATCCTCCACTTTCTTAATTTTCTCTCATTCTACCAAGTTCATTTTCAAATATTTTCCTTAGCTGTTTAGATGTTGCTGCTATTAATTAATGATACTGTGTTTAAATGTTGTATATTTGTTTATTTATTGTTTTTCTCTGTTCACTATATTCTTTGTGTAATTATTTTTCAAAGTGTTTCTCCCCAGAAAAAAGTTTTATAGCTCATTACATGATGCTGCTATTAGTTAGTGATACTCTATTTAAATTGTGTATATTTATCAGTTGCTTGCACACCTCTGTTTACCCTGTTCTTTATGTAATATTGGAATTTTTCTTGAGTTTTTCTCTCCTGGCATCCATTGAAAAGGAATAGCTTTCTGTCCAGTTGGACTATCTCAGTAAACAAATGCAGTAAAATAAATAATACCACTTCCTCTTGTTTAAATGTATATCTATCATATCCAATTTCCACATAATTTTATTTTGGTATTCCCCTATCTCACAATTTATTATTATTTTTTCCTTTTTACATTCTAAGTAAAATTCCACCATTCTTTATACTTTTTTTAATCCTAACAATTATTCCTTCCCATTACTTTTTCTACACCTCAGCACCTAAACATATTTATCAAAGCTGCATAAACCACTGGATTAATCAAACCCAGACTGCCTTATTCTTCTTTAAAATATAGTCCCCAGCGATTACCAGGTTTAGTTTTGAATCCCATAAAATAAAAAATATATATTTTTCCTTATTCCTTAGAATGATATAATCCCTTGCCAAATACGAACTTTTACACATTATAACAAACTTCACTAAGTGTACCTTTTTCTTGAAAGTCAGTATCAAAGGTTTCCATAGTACCACACTCTCCCTTATCTTCATTATCACCTTTTCACACTGCTTATCAACACCTCTATTTTATTAAACATTATCCCTAATAAATTATCTTCATTTCTTGAAAACTGCACCCCTTTTATTTGCACCACATCCTCTTTGCCTTCACTCTTTTAATTAATGTTATACGTTTCTGTTATCATAACCTGTTGTACAAATTCAACAAATATAAAATATAATCTTTTAAATGTTGCTAAAAATCTCATAGTCTGCATTATTTAAAATACTAGGTCTTCATGTTTTATATCACATCTCCACCCATTTCCATAGAAACCTTGTAATACCTTTACATTTCTCTGTATTAGTACTTCCATCATGTAACCATTCATTGAACAATTTGATTATTTTTTTGCAAGTCTACAATAATCCTTTTGTCTTTTTTCAATTTCTGCAGGTCCAATTGCAAATTTATGTTTTTCTTTAAAAACTATCCACCACTATTTGTCCATGATGGAAAAAATCCATCATAGTAATGGGATCCATCCATAACTGATCCATTTCCCTTGTTACCACCTCTTGCTCCTTATACTTTATTAATCTTTAATGTTTTTCCTGTTCATTATACCATTTTAATTTTCTCCAAATTCTAGCCAAATAGCCCTATGATCTGATAAAAATATTGCAGTATTACCTGATACCTTACATACATACTCACATAATATGAAATAATCTCTGCTTCCACTTACCCCCTTTTATATAACCATTCTTGATTAGGCAATATTTTCATAGTCCCACATTTAAGAGCTTCTCTTTACTTTTTATATGCTGCTCTGTTTTCTTTTTTGATTTTCTTAAATCATAATTTAAATCATCTATCATTATTTTAATCATGTTTACAATTGCAAGAGTTTAAGTCTTCAGTCTTTCTCTTCCCCTAGTGTATGCATATATTCTTGTCATCCTAGAACCTTTTAAGCCCCATCTAACACCAACCACAGTTCCTATACTTGCATGTGGACTACAAAAAACCAAGAGTGTAGCACCCCACCCAAAAATACACCTGAACATTTATCATGCTTCAAATTCCACACAATTTGTTCACCTCATAGCTGTTCAACCAGTACTCTGTCCTTTCTGTAATAAATCTTAAATCTTGTAAAAAAAGACAAATGTTGCATTTAACACATCATTTAAGAATCATTATCCTTCTAGCCCAGGTTATCTATTGGCATTTAAAGAAACTACTCTAACATTACCTTTCTTTCTTAATTTTGGGGGAGAGATTTTTGAATTTCTTCTTTTTAACCTTGACCTTTGCTCCTACTGATTTTTCCTTCTTGCCATCTGAACATTGTTTTCCTCTAAATTTGCCTTAGCACTCCCAAAACATAAAACATATTTCCTGTGTCCTTATTTTTAAAATCTTGCATACGAACTTAGATGTCCGCCTTCTTTTCTACATTTCCACGTTTTCAAATAACTCATCCATGCTCTCGTCTTTATCTAGTATGACTTCACCTTGTAATTCCTCATTTATGATAACATTTTCATAATTTTTACCACTCTGTTGTTGTTATGTTTATCACAGTCAAACCAATAATACCCTTCCATATTACATATTTTCTCTACCTTCATGCGTTTATTAATCGCATGTGCATTTTCATCACATTGGTTGCACCTTATCTTTGTACAATCAATTATTGGATGAGTCACATCCCCACAAAAGTAGCAGGTCTTGGACTGACCCATGTACCTAGTCCCTCTGTTTCCAGACACATACATAGCACTTAGCAAATGCTTAACACAAGTATCCTCAACTATTAAAATAACATTTAATTTTCATCCCCATTCTACACACCTCTTTCATATTTTGTTTTAATAACATTTGTAAAGACATAATTCACATATTGCATCTAAACATTTTTGTGCGTCCTGCTTCTCAGTTTTATCTGTCTTAAATTATACTGTTGTTATTTTTTCCTAGTCTCGTCTAGGCCCTTGTCCTAAAATATGTAATCATTCCATGAAAAAAATCAGAACAGCAACGAAAGTTCTCCAATAAAATGTCAGATTCAAAAGTCACATAGAAATGTTCTTTGCTCAAGTGTATAACTGATATGCAATCTTTCATAGTCATTCTTAATGCTAAAATAATGTTTTTAACACCTTTATTGAATTTTCACCTTAAGACCTAGGCAAACATACATTTATATAAAAGAAAGCAAATATTATGCATCACATATATTCCTTTATACAATTATCATTAAACTGCACTCCTCCAAAACATTATTCTATACACATTGTTCCCACAGTTTCCATTTCTCTATGTAATTTGTTCCTACCCTTTTCTAAAATCCCACTTCCAGTTCTTTTATCTCTGTTGCAATATACATTACTTCAAATGCAGTCAGTGCAGACTTTGGTTTCCATTTTCTAGAAATTGCTTTTTTGGTACCCACCAGAATTAAACGGAACAAGGCCTTACTATATCTGGACAATTCAGGTAATGTATCCAAGCTCAAAATATAATTTCCTTAGTTATACCTATTTGCTTACCCAATATTTCTGGCACAGTACTCTGCAGGGAATTATTAAAGTCTGCTAACTCATTACACTCCCAAAACATATGTTCCCACTAACCTTTTTGTTCCCTATCACAGTTCCAACATCTGTTATCTACCTGAAGAAAAATTCTTTGGAGTTTACTTATGGTATAAATATCTATGCAAGCACTTCCAAGCAAAACTCCTGAATCTTCTATACTTTGTTGCATATTTGGGAGCCATACATATGTCCTTCCATTGTTTTCTAACCTCCTCTCATTAATTTCTATGGTTATCATACAATATTTTATATGCCCTACTAATTATCCTTTTTTAAATGCAACTTTGTTCTAGATTCAACTTAAACCTGTATTACAGCAGTTCCTTTACTTAGGCTTACCCTACCACTCTCTCTTTGCCTATACTCTGATATCAATCTTGGATAGGGAAGGCAGTCTTTAGCCTGCATTCCAAATATATTCTTGGCCTCTTCCAACTCTATTACCTTTCTATCTCTAGTCATTTGATCCCAGTATCTTGGTTCCTTTGCTAGTTATCTCTAGTAAATTCCAGCCCCCTTTTGCCCTATTCAGCCATCCCTATTGGAAGCATCTCCTGTCTACAGTCTACTGTTGGGTTAGTTCTTAGAATACTTACTTCTACTTTATAAATATAATATTATGTATGTCTGTTGTTATTCTCCTTAAGGATCTGCATCCAGATTCCCACTATCTCCTTATTTCATGACCCCCCACTACATCATCATCCCTTTCCATTTTGAACTGCAGTTTTCTGCTTGTGTTATGTATATAAGCCTTAACTTTATAGCTCTAAAATATCCCTTCAAATCAAGTGTAGCTCTAAAGTATCTCTTCAGATCAGATAATCCTAAATCATTGGAAGGATTATCTTATCCCGCATAACTCTTGCCCTCTTCCTCTCCCAGATAAAACCCTTAAACTCTTTATTAATTACTGTCCACAACTTCTCCTCTTGTTGATACAAGTATGCTTGACCTGTATATGAAACTAAATGGACTAAAACATTTTCACTGCTTGTATCTTGGTATGCATATCCATAAAGAGCTTCCAGTTTCTCAGTTGTTGTATTGTCTTTTGCTTAGTTTCTTCCCACATACTTTTAGCTGCCATAACAGAATCCTTTTTAACTCATACTCATAAATACTTCATTTTATCATGTCCTCATAAATATGGGTATTGCAGAACCAAGTCATGTGTGGGTACATAATTTATAACAACAGCCTTTGTTTTGACTTCATTAATTTTATATCCAGAAAAAAAAAAAACTTTATTTATTTATTTATTTATTGCATTTGTTTACCGGGATAAGTCCACTGGGCCTAAAAGAGCCCATTTTCAGTTGAGGCCCGGGGAGAAAAACTCCAACGGGATACAGAAAAAAATAAGCATTAATTAGTACAGAAGCAGAAACAGTGTTACAAATAGTAAGTATAGTAACATATACAGAATATATACATAAAAGCAGGAATCTAGTTTATTTGATTACAGCAATATATACAGAAAATATACATTAAAGCAGAATTCAATACATTCAGTCAGATTGGTATAAACAGAGATCAGTATTATTGTACCAGAATCAACAAGTGAAGATAAAAATAAATATGGAGAAAATATCATCAGTCACTTGTAGCAAAAGACATAGGAGTTTGGTTCCACAACAAGGATATATATTTACTGGTTTTATCAGGTACAAAATAATATAATCTGCAGATAAAACCAACTTTTCATGACTACCATCCCAATTATAACCTTGAATTTCTAAGTCCCTTATGGTTCATAGGTTAATACTAGGCTAACTGCCCTTGCGAGCCATTTTAAACCTAGCCAATTATCCCCTGTGAGATTCAAACCCTGTACCTTGTGCTTGTAAGACAAACACCTTAACCATTAGGCCACCCTCCCAACCACTGATGACAACCAGTGATGGCACTGTTGTCTATGGAATGTTATATTTAAATATTTTTAATATTATTTATGACTAAGAATGTAAATTTTTGTCTACCTTTTACTCTGCACTGTACGTACTATACTTTGCTGATTATAGAGTCTAATTGTTACTCATGTTAAACCCAGCATCATTTTTTGTTCTTCACTATTGACACCTTTTGTTTAATTAGCTATGTATTATGTTAATTTAGTTTTTATGTTTTAGTTGTCTATGTAATTGTGGAGCTTTTCTCCATGGGTCTCCACTGAAAAAGGGCTCCAACTCAGCTGGACTAACCTGGTCAACAAATGTCAAATAAATAAATAAATAAATAAATTTATCAGTGGCACTAAATATAATGCAAACAACAAATGGGAAAGAGGACATCCCTACCTAGCCCCTCTGTTCAGACACAACTTCCCAGAGAATTGTTATTGTTATTTTTTGGCAAGATAGTATGGAAATGTTGGATGAATTCATACACTATATAAGGGACTCCACCGATTTTTTAAAGTTTACCTATGACACCGGGACAGATGAGATGAATTGTTTGGATGTGAAATTAATCAGAGGGGAGAACTTTTAAGTCAAAAGTATATAGAAAGAAAACCTATTCTATTTCTTACTTACACTATAGTAGCAGGCATCCCCTTCATCAGAAAAAAAGTATAGTCAAGGGACAGTTCGTTAGAATTTGTAGAATGACTTCTAGCGAAGAAGATTTTCATGAAGAGTATGAATTTTTAATTAAATTATTTCTTGAAAGGGGGTACCTGTTGGAACTTTTAAATATGGTAAGGAATGAAGTAGTTAGGGGATGGAAAGGCAGATTTGAACACATTTTGGGTAAGGATGTGCTACCCTTGGAAAATAAGAAAAATATTGAGAATACTGAAGAATATATTTTTAAGGATGATTGTCCCTATGGGAGTGCATTTGTTACAGATTTTAGTGGGGATTCAGGGGTTATTTATAATACACTTAAAAGAGAGTGGAAAAAATTTGGAAGTTTAACTGATTTAAAATTAAAGAACAAGGAATCACTTAAATTTATATATAGGAGAGGGTGGAATATAAAAGATTGGTTTGTGTTTCACCATGATAGTTATAGGAAGTCTACAAAATTAAGGGGCACATACCCTTGTGGGATATGTAATCAATGCCCATTAATGGCTAACAGGGATGGTGTATATATTGAATCCAGGGGGAGAGAGATTGTGGGTAGGACCCACATTACTTGTGACACCCAGGGAGTTGTATACATTGCTATTTGTGAGATATGTCACATTTTTTATGTTGGGAAGACTGAGAGGAAAATAAGAAGGAGGGTTTATGAACATATGAACGCCATAAAGAATAACAAAGAAAGTAATGCCTTGTTCAAGCATAGCCCTTTGGCAAAATATAAGTTCTTTGTTATAGAAGAAGTTCCTAATGATGAGAGGGGTGGTATGTGGGAAACAAAGATTAAATATTGTGAATTATACTGGCAAATAATATTAGAAGCCAATAAATATCCAGGAATTAATGATGGAATTTCCCTTGCACTCATCTTAAAATGGGGGCAGCAAGATTATGAATTTAAATATAATAAATGAATTTGTTTCTTAGTTTTTTAATGAATTTTGTATATATTTACTAGTAATAAATCCACATCTATACACATATATATTTTTAGCATTATAAACTTTTAGGTTTGATTTGTAACATAGTTGTCCTGACTTACTAAAATATGTATCCTTGGTTAGAAATGAAAGGTTTGCTTGTTTTGCACATTTTGCCATTTGATGGCAAAGTTGTCTATGGAATGTTATATTTAAAGTTTTATTTATACATGGTCAATGTATTTATGCCTTATAAGATGTTTTGAACCATTAATTTAATGATTTTATTTTAGGAATGAATGTTAAAATCTGAGTATGGAAATGTTGGATGAATTCATACACTATATAAGGGACTCCACCGATTTTTTAAAGTTTACCTATGACACCGGGACAAATGAGATGAATTGTTTGGATGTGAAATTAATCAAAGAGGGGAGAACTTTTAAGTCAAAAGTATATAGAAAGAAAACCTATTTTATATATATGTATATATATATATATATATATATACAGCCTTGATATATGGTTAAGGGTTGAAATTTGGGTCTGTAAAGTTGTGTGCATATGTTAATGAGATTTTTATTCTGAGTTATTCCTATTGGATATTTTAAATGGGATGGGAGTATAAATAGTGATGCTTGTACTGCTTGTGTTTGTCTGATGAAGTCTGAACTGTGAGATGAAAAATGTGCCTATTCGTTAAGCGTTTAATTCAATAAATAGTTATTATCAATGGTTGGACGCCTGGTGACCGTTTTGCCTCCTTCAGTGCTGTTTCACATTTTTTGAGTTGTTACTTTGGCATAGCTATCTTTTTTTGGTTGGTTATCTTTATTAAATTATTACTTATGACATAGGCAACCATACATTTATATAAATGAAAACAAACCGTATTGACATAGTTTTAGTTGCAAACATTATACATCACTTATAATCTATCCAGTCATTGTCAGCCAAACATTGCATAACTCATTCAAATCCTGTCTTCTTTTAAACGTCATTCCTGCTACAAAACATTTTTTGGCATGCACTGTTCCCATAAGTCCTGTTTTTTCTATGAAATTTGCCCCTACTCTTTTCTAAAGATCCCATTTCCAGGTGTTTATCTCTGTTACACTATTCACTACTTCTAGTACAGTTGGTTTAGACTTTGATTTCTATTTTCTCATAATTGTTTTTTTGACAACCACCATAATTAGATTCAGGAAGGCCTTATTATGTCTAGGAATTTCAGATTCTGTATCACAACCCCCCAAAAATCATTTCCATGCTTATACCAATTTACTCCTACAGTATTTCTGATAGAATCTTTTGCAGGGAATTTTTAGAGTCTGCCAACTCATTACACTCCCAAAAATATGTTCCCAGTTACGTCTTTCTTCCATGACACACCTCCAACATTTGCTGTCTACCTAAGGAAAAATTCTTTGGCATCTACATGGGGTATAAAAATACCTATGTAAACACTTTCATGCAAGGATCCTAAATCTTCTAGACTTTGTTGCATATTTGGGAGCCATACATATATCATCCCATTGTTTCTTTGGGAATTGCTTATCCAGTTTCTCTTCCCAAGCCTTTCTAGCCTCCTCTGATCGAGTCTTATAGTTATCCTGCAATATTTTCCAAAAAATAAAGAATGAATCATAGCTTTAAATTTTTAGTATTAGAAGTCTTGGTCACAAATTCAAGAAGGGGGGACATTAAGACATTAAGAACTTAACTGAGGTGAAAGAACAAGAGTGGATCATGCATTTGAATAGTGATAACTCCCCTGGGCTTAATGATAGGGTCTCTTTTAAACCAGCATTGAAAGCACAACACCTCACTCGTTACAGGTTTCTCTGTTTGTTGCAACCTGTCTGAGTGAATGAGATGCTTTAATTAATGCTGCCTGCTGATTGGGCTTTTATTAGTATAAATGAGTTTAGGCTGTGTGTGGTTTTAGGTCTGAAGAAGCAGTTGTATAATAGACTATGAAAGTGCTTACCATGTTTTATTGTTTTATGGTGAATTAAAGTTTTTTTTACAGCACTCCAGCCGTGGTATACTCTCTTTCTTGTTTGGATTTTACATGGACTGTTTGAACAGAGAGTATTTAGCCAATTTCTGGATTTTTTACTGTTCTCATCCAATATGTTGTATGCTCTACTAATTACCCCCTTTTTAACAGCAGCTTCTGTTCTAGATTCAACTAAAAACTCTACCAGTGCTGGTCTTTCACTTAGGTTCCCCCTATTTCTTTCTCTTTGCCTATACTCTATCAGTCCTTGATAAGGAAGGCAATCTCTTCCCTGCAGCCCAAATAATTATTGGCCTCTTCTTCCCATTCTGTTGCCATTCCCTCTCTAATTATTTGCTCCCAATATCTTGATTCCTTTGCCAGTTTTCTTCAATAAATTCCAGCCCCCTATTGTCTGTATACCTAATTGCATTCATCTCTGTCTGCAGAATCTCCTTTTTCAATTCCCATGTCGGCTTAGTTCTTAGGATACTTTCTGCTACTTTATGAATATAATATTCTGTATGGTTATTGTTATTCTCCTTAAGGATCTGAATCCAAAATCCCAGTCTCTCCTTGTTACTTGAGCTTCCTCCCTGTTTCTTCATCATCTCTTTCCACTTTGAATTATATCTTTCTGTGTGTGCTATGTATAGCAGCCTTAACTGTGTAGCTCTGAAATATTACTTCAAATCAGGTAATCCCAAACCACCTTATTATATTGGAAGAATCAATTTATCCCACTTGACTCTTGCTGTCTTTCCCTCCCAGATAAAATTCTTTAGCTCTTTATTAATTGCTATCCAGAACTTCTTCCATGGTTGATAAAAATATGCTTGACCATTGTATAAAGCTAAAGGGACTAAAAACATTTTGACTGCTTGTATCATGCTATTCATATCCATAAATCAGAGCTTCCAGTTTCCTCAGCTTTTGTATTATCTTTTGTTTAGTCTCTTCCCACATATCCTTAGCTGCCACAACAGAATCCTTTTTAATCCGTACTCATGTCCCCATAAATATGGGTATTGCTGAACCAGTTTTTGTGTGGGTACATAGTTCTTAGCTATTTCCTTTGTTTTGTCTTCATTAATTTGTATCCTGTAAAGATCTGAAACTGTCTAAAAATGTTCCACAACACTGAAATGTACTTTTCTGGTTTTAGCAGGTATAAAATAATAATATCTACCAATAAATCCAGCGTTTCTTAATTACCATACCAGCTATATCCTAGAATTTCTGAGTCCCTTAGTTTTTTTGCCAGTGGTTCTAAGAGGAAACCCTTGCCTGGTTCCTCTGCTCAAATAGAACTTATCAGAGAAGAACCCACCCACTGATCCCCCTCATATATCATCCTTATCAACCTAATAATTTTTTTTGGGAATGCAAATGCTTCCATTGCCATGCTCATAAAATCCCAGATTACTCTGTTAAATGCTTTCTCTGCATCAACACTGAAAAACAACAGTGGTGTTTTCTCACATTCTGCTTTCCTCTGGATCATCATTGTTCTATTAATGTCAGTGTTTGCCTCCCATCCACAAAAAATCACATTGATGCATATCTATCAATTTTGGCATTAACTTTGACATTCTTATAGCTATTATAGACATAAACACTTTGTAGTCATGGTTTACAATTGAAATGGGCCTATATAAAGCTGGATCTGATGCGTCTTTACCATCTTCAGGTATTACAGTCACCACCGCTTTCTTCCAGGATGTTGGTGCTTTTCCTCCTTTTAAAATACCATCAAACAAAACCTTCCAGATCTTTATAAGTTTTTGTTTCACTCTTAGCTTCTAAACGTCCACAGGAATATCATCTATTCCTGGGGAATTTCCTGTTGGTTGGTTATACGTCACCATTTTTATCTTATCTCCTCCTGTCCTAGCTGTTAGTAATTGAGTCGCATTTACCTCTAATCTTGGCGTGTTTAATTTTTCCATAAACATTTCCATTTGTACTTTTTCTTGATTTCCATATTTCTTTACTTTATACAGATTGTCATAACATTTCCAAAATATTTCTAGTACCCTCTACAGGATCTGTGTTTATCTCCCTTGTTGTAGGCTCCCTAAGCTTGCCGACAACCCTTTCTACTTACTGTTGCCTGTGTCATTGTGCTAAACGTTTTTGTGCTCTTGGGTTATTAAAATAAAGTTGCTTAACAGCAGCCTTTCTAAACTCATGCATACTATCAAGGTAATCCCTTATTTGCTGTTTAGCACTCTGCAATTGCTCCTCTTCTTGTTCTGTGAGATTCCCCCATTCTGTAATACTTTAACCTTTGTCAGTCCCTCTAAATAATTCTTGTTTCTTCTTAACCATAGCTCTGTCTCTCTTTTATTCCCACCCTATTTTTAAGCTCTTCTTTAATTTTATCCCACTCCCTAACTATATTTTCAGAAGAAATTTATATCTTCCCTAATAACTCACAAATAATTTCCACTACCCATTTTTTTAAACTCCTCTCTTTTTAGCACATAGGTGGGAAAGCACCAGTGTCTCATTTTTATTTCATTACCTTGCATTTTTATTTTAGTTATTATTGGAGCATGATCTGAAATAGTTATTGGGTGCATATCAAAACTTTCAGTTAAATGCACATGCTCCTGGAAATGTAAGTTCTGTCTAGCCTAGCCTAGGTTTTGTATATTGCGAAATAATATATAAATTCACTCTGAACTCCTACTTCTGCATTCACACCTTCCATGCCAAATATTTACATTTTCCCTTCTGGACTCCTCAATGCTGCAAATCAAATTACAATCCCTACCTATAAGTAATATTCCCTGCTGAAAGCAGATTATTTCTTCCAGAATTTTCTTAAGCTCCATTATAGCAGTTGTAGGTGAAATATAAATACATGCCAGGGTAATCCTTCTTCCCTTGACAGCAGTCCCTTAGTACTACAAATCTATCATTACCCCCTTCTATCACTATTAGAGCTCCTCCAGCAATTAATTTAAGTACTCCCCTTTTCCTTTGCCCCAGGTATTTTGCTAAATAACCATCCTGCAATTCTTTCTTTATCAAATTCACATACTCAGTTATTTCCAAAAGTGCCTCCTGTAGCATAACTATTTGCACTCTACATTTTTAAAATATTTCACTACACTTTCTTTTTTTGTATATATCTATGACACCATTTGCATTTGAAGATAATATAGAAATTGTTGTCATTATATTAAGAAGTTATTATTCCCACTTATTTTGTGTAACAGTTTTTTTAAATGTCTAGTTTTTGCTTTTGTGTTACATGCATACGCTAATGTTTGGCAGGTTGATCTTTTATGCAGTTGTTTCTTGTCATATCCATTTCAACCTATGTCACATCTTACAAAACATTTTGTTTTAGTGAAAACCCTCAAAAAAAGACACCCCAAGACCACCGTACACCTTAAAATAATGAAGTTTAACCTTCCTAATAAGAACAACTGTCCCAGACTGACAGCCACACTTGCAGACTTGGAATAACCTACTATATAAGGAAGGTTATCCATGTTAAGATGCATGGTACAGCCTGAGCTTCTACTGCCACTGTGTGGTCTGTTTTTGTCTTATCTTTTATTTCTCTCCCAGATTAGAAAAACACCTGAATACATTCAGAAAATTTTATTTCCCAGCCACTGAAAGAAAGTCATTGAAAGATAGGGGTTAGGAGGGTGGCCTAATGGTTAAGGTGTTTGCTTTACAAACACAAGGTGCAGGGTTTGAGTCTCACAAAGGGTAATTAGCTAGGCTTAAAAATGGCTCACAAGGGCAGTTAGCCTAGTACTAATCTATGAATCTATAAGATAGAAGTATTCTGTTTTTATTGCTCCTTATCAGATTGTCTCCATGGAGATGTGAAAACCAGATATAATGTTGCCTCTACTAGAATCGCTCATTTATTTGCTGGAGAAAAACTTGTTTTTGTGCTCTTTTGTATTTGTTTGCTGCCCCTTAAAACGTGTTACTAGATCAAGCCAAGGGCCTTAATGCATTCATTCCCCTATGTAAGAGTAATAAGAATGACATCAATTTTTCTTGTATCACTCTGTTTTGGCAAGACATTTCTTCTTCTTTTTCTTTTTCTTTTTTTTTTTGCATTGCTGTGTCTACATTTCTTAAATCTGAACAAAGAGAAAGAAAGAAAGAAAGAAAGAAAGAAAGAAAGAAAGAAAGAAAATGGGAAAAAGCAGGGTCACCTGTTTGCTTTAGTATCCCTATTACACTTGAAAATAATCAAGAAAGCTTTACTTTATAACATGCAGGTTATGTCATGCATTATAACAATATTACCGTTAAGAACAACATTTTATTTTACTTATACTTAACTGTTTCCTTTCTCTTCCCTCTCCTAAATGACCTTCCAAACATTAATGACATGAAGTAGGGCATATGCTTTGGAGTCTCCTTTGAAGCATTAGAAAAGCTTTCACTGGCACAGTCTCTATGGGCTTTATTACTAGAAGAACAAGAAGAAGATTCTCCTTTTGTTTGATAGCGCACTTTTTGTTGGACAAACTTTTGTATTTCCTTCTTTACTATTATAGATATAAACACTTTATAATCATTATTTAAAATTGAAATGGGCCTATGCGGAGCTGGATCTGATGGGATTTTACTGTCTTTGGGTATTACAGCCACCACAGCTTTCTTCCAGAATGTTGGTGTGTCCCATTATTTTGAAATACTGTTAAGCAAAACCTTCCAGGTCTTTATCACTTTCCTTCCTCCTAGCTTCTAAACATCCACAGGAAATACCATCTATTCCTGGAGATCGGTTATACGTCAACATTTTTATCTCCTCTCTGCCTGTCTTAACTGTTAATTGTTGAGCCTCGTCTACTTGTAACCTTGCCATATCCAAGTCTTGTGCTTTTTCTTGATTTCCACATTCGTCTGTGTAATACAGATTTTCATAAAATTTCCAAAATATCTCTAAAATCTCTACAGGATCTGTGTTTCTTGTAGGCTCCCTAAGATTAACACCAACCCTTTCTATTTTCCGTTGCCCAAGTCATTTTGCTAAAAGTTTTTGTGCTGTGTAGTTATTATCAAAGACTCCTGTTCTATGGGATTTCCCTTATTCTGAAATATCTTAACCTTTGTCAGTCCCTCTAAATAATCCCTGTAACTTCTAACTATATCTCGATTTTATTTCTCCGCTATTTTTAAACTCCACTTTCATTTTATTCTATTCATTTCCTTTAACTCTTAAATACATTTCTATCTTCCCTAATAACTCTAGAAAAATTTCACTACACATTCCTTAAATTCCTCTCTTTTTAACAGGTAGATGGGGATGCGTCAGTGTCTCATTTGTACTTCCTTATCCTGCCTTTTTTTATCTTGTTTACTTGTGATCTGAAATATTTATTGGATGTGTGTTGATGCTTTCAATTAAATGTATATGTTCCTGTAAAATATAATTTAAGTGTAGTCTTAACCCAGTTATTGTGCCTCAGGGAATAAAATCCTACTGTAGAATTCATGTCTTCCATACCAAATAGATTCATTAATATCTTCAGAAATCTACTCTTTTCTCTTTTGGGTCCCCCATATACATCCTCCGTATTGCAAATCAAATCCAAGTTCCCGCATATAAGTAATATTCCCTGCTGAAAGCTGAATATTTATGCTAAAATTTTCTTAAGCATCATTACAGCAATTTTAGATGGAATATAAATACATGCCAGCATAATCTTCCTTCCTTTCCAGTAATAGTAAAATAATGTTGTTCATACCTCTCACCCTCTTAGAATAAAGCCATAAGTATTTGGGGGAGGGAGGAGACAAATGACCAAAAATTAGAACACTTTTTAAATATTTTTTCACAAACTTAGAAGGTTGATAAAATAACACATTTTGCATTAGCATGAATTTTCTGAAGGGTATGATCTCTGAAACTCAAATATATGAGCACAAGTCTGGACAATCTGTGAAACTATGTACAGCTGAGAGGTATGATTGTTGTCCCAAAGTATCAGTATGTTATAGATATATACTTTTTACTTCTTATCCTAATTTTTGGTCAGTTTTTCTAATGTTTTCTTACCAGTCAGCATGTACATTTCTTCTTCAACTTTCTGCAGTCTTTCTTTTGGCACTTTCCTCCCTTCCGCCAGTTCATCTTCAAAAAGTAATTCTGCCAAGTTTTCCAGTGACACCTCCTATTTCTCTCCTAGCTCATCCTTCTCCAGTGACTGTAATAATCTCATGTTAGGCAGTTCACCTAAAGAAGTCTCTGTAGCTTCCACTCTTTCACATGCAGACTCCTCAGTAAAGCCAGTTTAGTGCTGGCTATTTTCTACATGCATAATATCTCCAATTAGAACATCAGGCTGACCCACTTACAATAATTCACTACCAATAACAACATCACCATTTCTCTCCTTTAAAGGACACCTTATTGGCTGTTTGTTCATCCGTCCTTACTAAACTCCTCCTCAGCCACTGCTCCACTTCTCACAGTGGCCTACACAATAGGAATGAAAATGTGATGTGCACACACTCCGCATGAGCTCAAAAAGTGTAAGGGAAGTTGTATGATGATGTGCACACACAGAATGAACTTGAAAAGTGTAAGGGAAGTTGTATGATGATGTGCACACACAGAATGAACTTGAAAAGTGTAAGGGAAGTTGTATTATGTGCACACAGCATGAATTTGAAAAGTGTAAGGGAAGTTATATGATGATTTGCGCACACAGCATGAACTCAGAAAGTGTAAGGGAAGTTGTATTATGTGCACACTCAGCATGAATTCGAAATGTGTAAGGGAAGTTGTATGATGATGTGCACACTCAGCATGAGCTCAGAAAGTGTAAGGGAAGTTGAATGATGATGTGCACACACAGAATGAACTTGAAAAGTGTAAGGGAAGTTGTATGATGATGTGCACACACAGAATGAACTTGAAAAGTGTAAGGGAAGTTGTATGATGATGTGCACACACAGAATGAACTTGAAAAGTGTAAGGGAAGTTGTATGATGATGTGCACACACAGAATGAACTTGAAAAGTGTAAGGGAAGTTGTATGATGATGTGCACACACAGAATGAACTTGAAAAGTGTAAGGGAAGTTGTATTATGATGTGCACACACAGAATGAACTTGAAAAGTGTAAGGGAAGTTGTATGATGATGTACACACACTCAGCATGAACTCAGAAAGTATAAGGGAAGTTGTATGATGATGTGCACACAGCATGAACTCAGAAAGTGTAAGTGAAGTTGTATGATGATGTGCACACAGCATGAACTCAAAGTGTAAGGGAAGTTGTATTATGATGTGCACACACTCAGCATGAATTCAAAGTGTAAGGGAAGTTGTATGATGATGTGCACACACTCAGCATGAACTCAAAAAGTGTAAGGGAAGTTGTATGATGATGTGCACACACAGAATGAACTTGAAAAGTGTAAGGGAAGTTGTATTATGTGCACACTCAGCATGAATTTGAAAAGTGTAAGGGAAGCTGTATTATGTGCACACTCAGCATGAATTCGAAAAGTGTAAGGAAAGTTGTATGATGATGTGCACACACAGAATGAATTTGAAAAGTGTAAGGAAAGTTGTATGATGATGTGCACACACAGAATGAATTTGAAAAGTGTAAGGGAAGTTGTATGATGATGTGCACACACAGAATGAATTTGAAAAGTGTAAGGGAAGTTGTATGATGATGTGCACACACAGAATGAACTTGAAAAGTGTAAGGGAAGTTGTATGATGCTGTGCACACACAGAATTAACTTGAAAAGTGTAAGGGAAGTTGTATGAAGATGTGAACACATAGAATAAACTTGAAAAGTGTAAGGGAAGTTGTATGATGATGTGCACACACAGCATGAACTCAGAAAGTGTAAGGGAAGTTGTATGATGATGTGCACACAGCATGAACTCAAAGTGTAAGGGAAGTTGTATTATGATGTGCACACACTCAGCATGAACTCAAAGTGTAAGGGAAGTTGTATGATGATGTGCACACACTCAGCATGAACTCAAAAAGCGTAAGGGAAGTTGTATGATGATGTGCACACAGAATGAACTTGAAAAGTGTAAGGGAAGTTGTATTATGTGCATACTCAGCATGAATTTGAAAAGTGTAAGGGAAGCTGTATTATGTGCACACTCAGCATGAATTCAAAAAGTGTAAGGGAAGTTATATGATGATTTGCGCACACAGCATGAACTCAGAAAGTGTAAGGGAAGTTGTATTATGTGCACACTCAGCATGAATTCGAAAAGTGTAAGGGAAGTTGTATGATGATGTGCACACACAGAATGAACTTGAAAAGTGTAAGGGAAGTTGTATGATGATGTGCACACAGCATGAACTCAAAGTGTAAGGGAAGTTGTATGATGATATGCGCACACTTAGCATGAACTAGAGAAGTGTAAGCGAATTTGTATGATGATGTGGACACAGAATGAACTTGAAAAGTGTAAGGGAAGTTGTATGTTGATGTGCACACATTCAGCATGAACTCAAAAAGTGTAAGGGAAGTTGTATGATGATGTATGTACACTCAGCATGAAGTTGTTGACTCATGATCTGAAATAGTTATTGGATGTATGCTGATGCTTTCAATTAAATGCATATTTTCCTATGAAATATAATGTAAGTGTAGTCTTAGCCCAGATATTGTGCCTGGGGAATAAAATGTAAATTTTGTCAGAGTTCCTACTGTAGAAGTCATGTTTTCTGTACCAAACAGATTCATAAATATCTTCAGAAATCTACTCTTTTTTGTTATATTTTATATTCTGCCCCCCCCCCCATATACATCCTGGCAGTTGCAAATCAAATTCAGTTTCCCACATGTAAGTAATATTCCCTGCTGAAAGCTGAATATTTCTGCTAAAATTTTCTTGCACATCATAACAGCAATTTTAGGCGGAATATAAATACATGCCAGCATATTCCCCCCCCTTTCCAGTAAAGGTAAAATAATCTTGTTCATACCTCTCACCCTCTTAGAATAAGAAATCTGGACAAAGACATAAATATTGGGGGGGGGGACAAAGGCCCAAAAATTAGGATACTTTTTAAATATTTTTTTACAAGCTTAGAAAGTTGATAGAATAACACGTTTTGCATTAGCATGAATTTTCTGGTTCCCTATTGAAATCGCGAAGGTCCACTTAACCGAATATGGAAACGTTGACATGTATATATCAAACCGCGAAGACACCGATCATCCTGAAGCGCGAAATCCGAAATGTCGAATCGTCATGGTTGTCCCTTCTGTGGTATAGCTCCATAAGGTAAGTGTGCGATAGTTACAGACCTTAGGGTTAGAGTGCAGGTTAAGGTAAGTACATAGATAGTAATGTATGTAAGGTTTAGTGTAGGGTTAGAAGTAGGGTTTTGTTAAATGTATGTGTGTGGTTATTTATTTTGTTAGGGTATAGCTCTGTAAGGTAAGTGTGCGATAGTTACGGACCTAAGGGTTAGGGTGCGGGTTAAGGTAAGTGCATAGATAGTAATGTATATAAGGTTTAGTGTAGGGTTAGAAGTAGGGTTTTGGTTAGTGTATGTATGTGGTTTATTTATTTTGTTTGGGTAGGTGGTATGTAGCGCGTGGTGGGGTTGGACGACTATGATGGTTCGAGATTTTGAATTTCGCGATTTAGGCCATTCGATGTATCCATGGTTCAGGTAATACATATCAATGATTCCGTATTCGCTGACTAGGACTTTCACGGTTCTAATATAGACCCGAATTTTCAGAAGGGTATGATGTCTGAAACTCAAATATATGAGCAACAATCTGGACATTCTGTGGAAAATATGTACAGTTGAGAGGTATGATTGTTGTCCAAAACAAAGTATCAGTATGTTATAGATATATACTTTTTACTTCTTATCCTAACTTTTTGTCAGTTTTTCTTTATCACATTTATAGTACCTTTTTGCTGGGTTTGAGCTCTTCCAGCCACTACAGCTTACATTTTCTTACCACTCAGCATTTAAGTTCCTTCATCAGCTTTCTCCAGTCTTTCTTTTGGCACTTTCCTCCACTACCCACCACCAGTTAATCTTCAAAAAGTAATTCTGCCAAGTTTTCCAGTGACAGCTCCGATTCCTCTCCTAGCTCATCCTTCTCCAGTGACTGTGATAACTGCATGTTAGACAGTTCACCTAAAGAAGTCTCTGTAACATCCACTCTTTCACATGCAGACTCCTCAGTAAAGCCAGTTTAGTGCTGGCTATTTGCTATATGCATAATATCTCCAATTAGAACATCAGGCTGGCCCACTTGCAATAATTCATTACCAATAACAACATCACCATTTCTCTCCTTTAACAGCACCTTATTGGCTGTTTGTTCAGTCGTGCTTATTAAACTCCTCCTCAGTCACTTCACCACTTCTCACAGTGGCCTACACAACAGGAATGGAAATGTGATGGGCACACACTCAGCATGATCTTGAAAAGTGTAAAGGATGTTGTATGATGATGCATGCACACTCAGCATGAATTCAGCAGGAACTCGAAAAGTGTAAGGTAAATTCTATGATGATGTGCACACTCAGCATGAACTCAAAAAGTGTAAGGGAAGTTCTATGATAATGTGCACACACAGAGTATGAACTCAAAAAGTGTAAGAGAAGCTGTATGATGGTGATATGCACACACAGCATGAACTCAAAAAGTGTAAGGAAAGTTGTAGGATGATGTGCGCACACTCAGCATGAACTCGAAAAGCGTAAGGGAAGTTGTATGATGTGCACACACAGAGTATGAACTCAAAAAGTGTAAGGGAAGTTGTATGATGGTGTGCACACACAGCATGAACTCAGAAAGTGTAAGGGAAGTTGTATGATGGTGTGCACACACAGCATGAACTCAAAAAGTGTAAGGGAAATTGTATGGTGATATGTGTTCACACAGTATGAACTCAAAAAGTGTAAGGGAAGTTGTATGGTGATATGTGTTCACACAGTATGAACTCAAAAAGTGTAAGGGAAGTTCTATGATAATGTGCACACACAGTATGAACTCAAAAGTGTAAAATAAGCTGTATGATGGTGATATGCACACACAGCATGAACTCAAAAAGTGTAAGGAAAGTTGTAGGATGATGTGCGCACACTCAGCATGAACTCGAAAAGCGTAAGGGAAGTTGTATGATGTGCACACACAGAGTATGAAATCAAAAAGTGTAAGGGAAGTTGTATGATGGTGTGCACACACAGCATGAACTCAAAAAGTGTAAGGGAAGTTGTATGATGGTGTGCACACACAGCATGAACTCAAAAAGTGTAAGGGAAGTTGTATGGTGATATGTGTTCACGCAGTATGAACTCAAAAAGTGTAAGGAAAGTTGTATGGTGATATGTGTTCACACAGTATGAACTCAAAAAGTGTAAGGGAAGTTGTATAATGATGTGTGCACACTCAGCATGAACTCAAAAGTGTAAGGGCAGCTTCATGATGCCCTGACCAAATTTACCCAGTTCAGTAAGAATACCTAATTGGGTCTCCCTGAGAAAAGGCCACTGATCTAGTGGGTCTAACTCGGTCAAAAAAGGATGGATAGATAAATAAGTATATATATTATCTTACAGGAGGATGTTAAGAAATTACACAGTAGAACAGTAGGCCAGAAAATGATGGCTTATACCAGAAGCAGGGAGTACCTGTAAGTGGTGAGGTACACAGATATAAATGTTCTGATGACTTTGACCTACACCACTTCAAGATGAGACATATGAGTCTGATAAAGATCATTGAGCAATTTTAAAACAGACACATGCCAAAACCAACATCCTAGAAATGCTTCAGGGTGGGGACAGTGGTCCCCCCTGCATGTTGGCACTGCAGCCTCCCTTACATAAATTTGAAAGTGACAGCTGCCATTACAAAAAAAGCCATGGCAAAATCTATGTAATATTTAGGCATGCATGCTTCTTATATCCCTTTTTCTGGCACTGTTCCATTAGTGAAGTATTCAGCATTACACCTGGAGTTACAGTTAATAGATTTGCATTTCTGTTTGATGTCTTGAGCTCAGCAACCAATTGACTTTCAGCATCTGACCCCATTTTGATAGGTAAGTGGTCAAGGAAAATGGTCAGCAAATGATTGGGTGTTGCTGGTTTCAGTAGTGTGGCCAGTTATGTTTAGTATTTTTCTCTGAGATGATATGTTAGGATTGGAGTGTAAGACCAACTTGTACTTTGATGGAGTGAGGACTGTAGTAGTAATAATTGTTGAGCTCATCTCTATAGACTTGTGACAGCTTGCATTGCAGGAAGACAGGTGGCAGATGGGATTTAATGCAAAAAAGTACAAGGCTATCACTTGAAAGTGTTTACCCATGTATAACATACATTCTTGGGGATGTCACCCTAGCCTGTTAGAGAAAAAAAAGTACCACAAGCTAATAATTACCTTTAAACTAAATTACAGCATGCAGTGTAGAATTACCATGGAGTAGTCATGTGAGCTGTTAACTGATATGTCAGGAAAAAATCTATACTCTCCCATTTTCTGTTACAACTGCTAAGTTATAGGACCTCATTTTGAGACTACAATAGAAAAGTAACAACAGCCTTTTACAGTCCTGCAGAAATACACCCTATCTTTTATACAGCTTCAATGAAACACACTGCCTTAGTGAGGTGAATATAATAAATGATCAAGCATGTAACAAAATGCATTAAAGATCACCCCATCTGCTGATGTTGTGTATCCCTGAGGCATGATTGTTGACTGGTTCACAAATGTACATTTAGAAACGAAGGAAAACAGTAGTAACTTTTTTTTATTTTAGGAATTGTGATCATTTTTCTTGCACTAATCATTAGTCTCTTTTATTTACAGCTTCAAAGGCATTCCCAGCAGTTTTCCCAGTGTCATCATGTGGTGAAATAGACCCAGAAGGCTATGTAACATTTGGCATTTTAGCAAGAGACATCCTTCCAAGAAACATAACATTTTCTTGGAGAACTGAGCCATCTATAAATCCTTCAGATTCTGTACAGAAGACCTATCCATTTGTATGGCACAGCAGGGGTACATACACAAGAAGCAGTGAGCTCAGGGTATCATCTGCATCATGTGGGAAGAACATGAAAGTTATCTGTGAAGTTAAGCACTCAGAAGGTTCAAAGGAGTTCCATGTCACCTGCCCAGGTAAAGTACATTTATTATCTGCTATGCTGAGTGTTTACTTTAATAAAAGTGCACATCTCAATGCTGAGACAGAATGTGAAGCATAGTCTTATATATATTGTACTTACATTCAGCAGATCATATACTGTTGCATCCTTTATCCTCAGTGCATTGCTTTTTAAAATGCCAGTTAAAGTCATAAAGTAAGCTTGTTAGGAGCTTTTTGAGTTATGTTTGTTTGTTAGCTTAGCTGTGTAAGTTATTTGCATTTGTGTTTTGCTGCCCCTATTGTATCTTTTGCTGTGCATGCATACCTTTTCTATGGCTATATGTGAACAGAAAGACATCCTTACAGATGCATCAAGACTTCTCCCCTGTACATAGTTATATAGGTGCATTTTTCGACTTAATCGCACAATACTCCTGTGGCATAACGTCTTGTTTGGATGTATCATGAAGTTCTGTTTTAACTTCTATATAGTACTTTCAGTTTTGCTGTCTATAAACGTGTGCCCTGGCCATGGCTAAAAAGGGTCTTTGCCCCAGTCCATCTACCCAGCTATCAAATAATAATAAATAGATATATTGTTTGGTGAACAGGAAAATACAAATGAGTAGAGCCTGTTCTCAGTATCAGATATAGGAAACCTTCCAACATTAAACATTCTAAATCAAATAAATACACTATATTGATTTATTTATTTAACATTAGTTTACCGGAAAGTCTGACTAGGACAGACCCCATTTTCAATGGAGGCTCAGGGAGAAATGCTCCAGATGCATGTCTTTGGAATGTACACATAATGTACACACGTTGTATATTTGCACAAGCCACAAGAGAATAGGTGTAAGGCATTGCAGACACAAGTGAACAAGTAAGGAAATAACAGTGACCTCTCCTAGTATACATAATATGTGTATATAGTACTGCATGAAGAGAGCATGAAGACCTAATATACATAATATGTGTATATAGTGCAGCATGAAGAGAATATGTGCCATATTTAATGGCAAAAGAACGAAACATTTAAATAAGTAGTGCAATGTATGTAAAAATACACAGAAGAAAGACAAAAATAAATGTAACCAATACTGTACATGTCTGTAAGTTGAAAGAAAGTAAAATTGTAGGTTGATAAATTTCTTGACATGCAGTCCAGAAGACCAGTAATGAGTCTAGACCAAATGCCCAACAGCCCCAAAGCACTGTCTGGTTAACTGACTTCCTCCATGTCACACAGTAGGCAATTGAAGGCTGAGGGAATCAAACCCTGTACTTCAGAAAGTAGCTAGTTAATAACTCACAGACCTTAATCCACTTCATCAAGTGCAGAACAAAATATTCTAATGATCAAAGCAATTAAGGCATATTTATTTATGTATTTATTTTTGTTGACCGAGAATGTCCGACTGGGAAGAATCCATTTTTAGTGGAAGCCCAGGAAGAAGTGCTCCAGTAAAATTATATTTTTACATAAAATCGGTAAATGCATTTTATGTTACAATATACAATAATAAAGAATTAATCAAAAATGTAGGTTATGGTATACTACACAGCGATAAAGGTTCAAGTAAATACTTGTACAAGGGAATAGAGTAAACCATTGGTAAATATAATTTGTGGCATTTATGGAGAGAATGCACAAATAATAAACAAACATGTCAGACATTGGGTATAGGAGAGTATATAAGGTAGGATTTAGCACGGTAGCAGAGTTTTTTTCAAATTAAAGATATAAGACTGTATAACAAAAAAGTCATACTTGGCGGACACGTATTGAAGAGAGCATGTACACATAGCTGAAAAGAAATAATGTATAGAGAAAGGGGGAAGAGGAAGGGAGTTGTGAGAACAGAAGACAGATAAAGGAGATGAGGTCAATCCAGGGCAATAGAGTGCCAGGTGAAGATTTAATCAGAGCAATTACAGAGAGAGTAATGGATGTACAGTAAGGAAGGAACAGGGAACAGAGGATGAGGATTTCCCATGAAAGGAAACATGAAGAGGACAGAGCTGAGTGTACTTTACTGGGATTAGCATATGATGTATTTTTTGAATCAGATAGAGGAAATAGACAGTTAAGAGCCATTATGTGGAATGTCCCCAGGTATGAGCCCAAGTAAATGTACATTTCCTTGGGATGTGGCAGTGGTGATACTTATACATTACAGGATGTGTGCCTGTATACAATGTAGGATAAACTAAATTTCACATTGTTTTGCATTGCTGGAGTGGTGGTGTCTGCATGTAATAAGGTGTGGACTTGTACATGATGTAGGATTCACTGAATATATGGAAACAAGCTATAAAAAGCCCATTCCCATAGTATCAAAACCATTGTCCATAAAAGAGTTTCAACTAATGTCCATTCTCCTAACACTAGGGAAGACACTCCAGAAACTAGTATCCACCCAACTGGCAGACTATATCATAGGTTCATAGGTTCATAGGTTTATACTAGGCTATCTGCCCTAAGGCATTTATAAGCCTAGCCCAAATTTTTGTGGCTTACGCCACCCCTTATATGAAAAAATACTGTGCCCATTAGTTTGTTGTGCCTCTGTCCAGCAGTGACACAGAGATGATTCCCGGGGTAAACCTACGATCTCCCATCCACAGGTCTAGATTTCTCTTGAACAGAGTCAGCGAGGTGCTCTGCCTCACATGGACCGGGATTTTATTCCACAGCATAGGGAGTCTCTACGTGATAAATCTATCCCTCCAGCACGTCCTATTTATATCCGTGCTAAGGTTTAAGTCGCTTGCTCTAGTGGTTTTGGTGGATTTGGATTTTTTGAGGTGGAGCATGTCCATTAATTCCGGGTTGGACATGGCCTTGTATGTCAGGCACATGTCACCTCTGAGCAGACGGTATGCAACTGAATAGAGCTGGAGTTTCTTCAATCTGGCAGCATATGACAGATTTTGGAGTCCCTTTATCCTTTTGGTGAGGAACTTTGGGGTCTCTCCAATTGCTGCAGATGTCGGGTGAGATACATCCCGAATGGGGCATTGTACTCGATCATTGGTCTGATAAGTGAAGAGTACAGTGGAACAATGACCTCACTAGATCTGGATGTGAATCCCTTCATGATCAGGTGGGCAATGTAGAAGGTCTTTCTAACCACTTTAGCAACGTGAGTGTCAAAAGAAAGGCCACTGTCAACCTGGGTCCCCAGGTCCCTGATAACCTCTTCTGTGCTTAGTGGATTGCCACTTATATGGTAGCTTGGGGTTACCTTGTTTTTCCCGAAGGGCATGACTATACATTTTTTGGCGTTTAACTTCAGGCCATGGCTCTGGCACCAGCTATCTGTTTCCGTGAGTCCCTTCTGAAGGATATCCGTGTCCGATGCACTTTCCACTATGGCCCAGTTTGCAGTCGCCTGCAAACTTTGTCAGCCAAAGTCCTCCCATGTTGGCCTGTACTTCTGAGAAGTAGATGCCAAACAATAGGGGCCAAGGACCGAGCCCTGTGGGACACCACTTGTGACCGGCTTGGAGTCTGACATAGCGCCAGCAACTCTAACCCTGTGGGTTCTGTCCTTAAGCCAGTTTGCAACCCATCTTGTGACATATGGGTTTACATTTAAGCTGGTAAGTTTTCTACAATACCCGAGTGGGGTATTGTGTGGAAAGCCTTGCAAGGTCAAGGTAGGCTGTATGGACTGCCTTTCCTCATCAATGTCCTTGGTGACTGTTTCAAGAAGTCGACCAAGTTCAAAAGGCATGATCTTCCCTTGACAAAGCCAAACTGGGTCGGGTCCAATGTCTGCAAGTCCCCTATATCTTTGTTTATGAGCTCCATTATGATCTTCTCCATAGCTTTGCAGACTAGACTTGTTAAGCTTATGGGGCGGTAATTACCAGGGTCCGTAGAGGCGCCGCCTTTGTGGAGTGGGACCACAGTTGCCGTACGCCACTCCTTGGGCACGTATCCTGTGGTAAGGCTGAGATTAAACAGCTGCCTTATGTGCGGGTTTAATTCCTCATTTAGCTCGTGTAGCACACAGCCGGGGACACCATCCGGTCCCATTGATGCTGTGTTTTTAGCTTTAGAGAGAGCAGCTTTCACCTGTGCATTTGAGATGTCCGGGAGGCTACAGAACATTCTCACTCTGCACCAACATGACTTCTCTTCAGGACAGAGGACTATGGCAGCCCTATACACCTTTACTGAGGACAAACTGTAATATGAGCAAAGACTTTCTAAATGGGGAATGTTCAATGACCTGACCAGGGCCTTCAGCCTTGTTAAACACTTAGTCCTACTCAGCTCTAATATATCAACAGGAATCAGCACAAACTCTCTACCCCTGATTCTTTAGCTTCTTCTCAGACTCTTTAAAGCTCAGATAGGTAAGTCTTATTCAGCTCCCTTCTCCCACGTCAATAAAGGTGTATTCCAAGGATCAGTCTTGTCCCCACTGCTGTTTTTTTCTGTTCATCAATATTTTTATTTATTTATTTTATTTTATTGTACATTTGTTTACCGGGATAGTCCAACTGTACACAGGATGCCTGGGGAGAAATGCTCCACAATTAGATTAACATCAACATGGTAATGCAAACAATAATATAACAGTGATAATTGAGGTAAGTACAGATATAAAAAGTCTCATACAATACAATGATTAGGTTTTGGTGGGTTGATTTCAGACTTCTCAGAGGGGTGTAAGGTTGGAGGATATTGGTTAGAGCTGGGCACTTAGTAGGTTGAAAAATTCGTCTGTGGGCTGTAGTAATTCGGAGATAGTCTAGATGGTTGGGGAGTTCAAGCCAATTTAACAAATGGAGGGCAGTACAATGATGGGAGGAGGATTTGGCTTTGGTGGCAAATTTAGAAATCTTATAACAGACTTCCAGTTTGGAGGAGAGAGAGAGGCAGATAGGTTTGATAGGAGAAGAGCACCATATAAAAGTTTGTCTGGTGAGAGGGTAAAGAAAGTGAATGTTTCTGAACAGCATACCAAGTTTTGCATGAGTTTTCTTAATGTTTTGCTGGATGTGAGTGTCGAATTTTAGGTGTTCATCAATAGTTACCCCAAGTAGATTAGTGAAAGGAGCAACCTCTATGGCAGCGTTGTTTTGGCTATTAATTTGGAATTAATTTTTATCAAGAGAGGAGGCTTTTGAAGGAGAGAATAACAATATTTTGGATTTGTTGGCATTTACTGAGAGGTGGTTTAGGAGCATCCATTTTTCGGTAGAGGAGAAAGCAGTTTGGGTCACTGTTTGTAGCTCAGAGAGGTTGGAAGCACAGCAGACTAAAGTTGAATTGTCTGCATATTGTACAATTTTGGTATTGGGCATGGCTTTGTGGAAGTCATTAATGAAGATGTTGAACAACATTGGACCAAGTATGGATCCCTGAAGTATCCCAGTGGGGGTAGGAAGGAAGTTTGAGGTACCGTTCCCCCATTTTACAGCTTGAGACCTGTCAGAGAGGTAGCTTGAGAGCTAGGATACAGAATTCTGAGAGAGATGGAAGCTAGAAAGTTGGTTTAAGAGGTGGGTGTGAGAGATAGTATTGAATGCTTTGGACAGATCGAGTAGAACTTTAGAAATAATTTTAACAGAGTCATGGGCAAGATTTACTGGGTCTAAGAAAGAGAGAAGGGCAGTGATAGTACTATGGCCAGGTCGGAAACCATGTTGGGTTGGAGTAATTAGTTGGAGATTAGCTAGGAATTCCATAAGCTGTAAGTGGATGCATTTTTCTAGGAGCTTTGAGATTGGGGAGAGGATAGCTATGGGGTGGAAATTAGGGGTGCTATTGTTTTTGCCTCCTTTATGGAGAGGTAGGATAAAGGCAGAACACCATAATTTGGGCGCATAAGATTCCTGCATTGATCTATTGATCAAGATGCTGATGGGGAGAGCAATACTGTTTTCGGCTATGTTTAGGAAGGAAGATGGGAATATTGTCAGGGGCATTGGAGCATGCTTTTAATTTAGAGAGTAATTTTTTTATGTGGGTGGTAGAGATGGGTTTGAGTTCAAATACTGGTGGGGATAGGGGGCAGAGGGTTGTGTAGGGGGTAAGGAAGATTGGATAGGTTGAGGTGACGGGTTGTTGTTAGGGAAGGTCTTGGTTAGCTCTGCTATGGAGTTGGTAAAGTAGGAGTTAAATTGGGAGGCTATTTCAGAATCAGATTTGCCAGAGTCAGGGCAGGGGTTATTTCTGGTACTTGGTTTGAGAAGAGAATTAATGGCATTCCAGAAATTTTTGGGGTTATTTGATTGGTTAGACTGGAGTTTAATATAATAGGACTTTTTATCTCTGATTTGTTTTTAATGAGGTTGCGAAGTTGTTTATATATAAGAAGAGTTTCTGATTGCTTATTTTGGTGGTATGTTTTCCAGGATTTATCTCTTTGCAGCATAACCCTGTTTTTGGTGTCTTCTCAGACTCTTTTAAAAGCTCAGATAGGAGTCTTATATTCAGCTCTCCCACTCCACACAATAATAAGGTGTATTCTGATCAGTCTTCTTGTCCCCACTGTTTTTTCTTCTCATCAATATTTTATTTTTTATTTTTTTTTTTTGTACATTTGTTTACGAGGGACCAACTGTAACTGTACACAGTGGTTAGCCAGGGGGTGGTCTTAGTTTTTACCCTTCTTGTTCTTGGTGGAGCTAGGGAGTTGGGGATGCTTAAGAAGGTTGAGTTGAAGAGCTCTACTGCATTGTCAAGTGGCAGAGGTTTTAGGGGGTTCCAGTTTTTGTTTTAGGGCATCCGAGAAGGATGTGGGGTTAAAGTTTTGTGAGGTTACGAGTGTGGGTGCATTGGTGTAGATGAGGAGAGGAGTGGGTAGCTCTGTGGATGAAAGATGGCAAGTGGTCTCCTATAAAGTCAGGAATAATGCCAGAGTTTATGACTTTATTAGGGTGGGATACTAGGATCCAGTCTAGAGTGGTGCCTGGAAGGTTTGTTTTGTTGAGTCTTGTGATGGAGTTAGTTAGTTGGGTACAGTTATATAAATTGATGGATATGATGGGATTTGGGTTGTTGATTTTATTCTAGTCAATATTTACATCTCCAAGTATGAAGGTCTCTAGTTTAATATTGGTAGAGGTCCAGAGGAGGATTTCTTCAAGAGTGGTGATGTTATTACCGGGGGGATGTAGAGGGCAATGATACAAATGCTTTTGTGGTTATTTAGTTTTAGTAGGCCTATTACCAGTTCTGCATTGTTGAACAGAGGGATAAGATTGGGGTAGGGAGATATGGACAGCAAGTTAGAGTAGGTTAAGGCTACCCCACCCCCTTTTCTATTTAAGTGGTCATGTCTCAGGGATTGGAATCCAGGAGGGAGGATTTCAGAGTCACAAATATGGGGTTTTAACCAGGTTTCGGAGATGGCTACAATGTCGGGTAGGTTATGGTTAAGCTAGGCATGAAAGTGGGTTACTTTGTTTCTTAGACTTTGGGCATTCATGGTGAAGACTTTGAGGTATTTGTGGTTGATTTTATTGCTTGTAAGAGGGAGATTCGGACTAGAGGAAGTATTTGGTCCAGAATTTGGATGTATGTCCCCTGTTAAACAGAGGTAGTTGAGGAAGGGTAGTGACATTTTTGATTTGGTCTTTAATAATTGTGGACAGTAAGAAATTAGTTTAGGTTTGTAGTATGTAGTTGGAAGGTGGGTGAGCTTTAATTTGAAGTAGTGGAAGAGGTTAGGTTGAACTAGGGAGGTGGATATGTTGTGGAAATTATTTATAGTAGAATGAGGAAGAGAGTTGGGAGTGTGGGGGTTGGATAGGAAGGAGGGGTGGAGTTGGTTAGGAGAGTAGGAGGTAGCGTGGTATAAAGGGAATAAGAATAGAAAGATAAATGGGTGAGAATTGTTTGAGCTAGAAGACAAGTCATGGTACTGGTGTGTATGTGTATTTTAGTGGCAGAAATGTGTAGGGCAGATAGGATAAGTATAAATATGAGGTAGGCAAGTAGTTTATAGGAACTTTGATGGGTGGGGTTGGAGTAGTTGTGATTAGGAGATGGAGTTGAAGAGGGAGGGATTAGGGAGTGGAGATGATTGGTTGATTGTGAGAGGGAGAGTGTGGATGATTGGAGGTTGAGATGACATGACATATTATACAATTTCAAGTTGACAGTAAGATACCTAACTGTAGCAAATATACAGTTGAGATAGCAGGAAGGAAGGTGCAAAGTGTGCTGAGATTGTGAGATTCATGTGATGCATGGATGGACATAGCCAGGTATTCATAAGATGTGATTTGAGAGGATTTTTGAAATGTGTGTTAGTGGGGGCAGAGGTCAGAGAAGGAGGGAGATTATTCCAGGATCTAGCTATGGCATGAGAAAAAAAGAGCTTTCCCTGAGTTGTTATTAGGTTTAGAGATGCAGAGGAGGGATTTCTCAGTAGATCGGAGAGGACATTAGTTCTGTATGGAGAAAGTAACTGGCTTAGTGCTGTTTTTTTCAGGATGTCTTACAATATTAAAGGCAATGACTAGCTGGTGGTAATTGAGTAGCTGGGGAAGTTCTAACCATTGTAGTTCCCTTAGAGATTGACAGCAATGGGTTCTGAAGGTGGAGTTGTTAGAAAACTTGACAATTTTATTGTAACATGATTCATGATTTTATTGTAATATGCTTCCTGCAGCCCTGCCACAACATTAATCATGCATGCAGATGCCATGGTTTTCTATAAAGCCAACACTTCATGTAACCATTAAAAAGATCTAGAAAATGCTCTTAACTGACTTCCATTTACCCAACATAAATCAGTTCTCAGTACCACTAAAACTAAAACCATGATTTTTGGTAATAGGTAAAATCTTTCCCATGTGCCCAATGAAAGTTACTCTGCAGCAGCAACAACATATCTGTTAAATCCACTCAGATTCAAGTACAAAGGAATCTTCCTGGTTCAATCATTTAACTTTCAACTCACATATTAAGATGAAAAAAATCAAAAGTTAACACCCTCTTTTTTTGGGCCAGGAATGTTTCCCACTTCTTTTCACATGAAGCTAGATTGGCTACTGGGAAAGGTGTTTTACTACCACAATTTGAAAACATGCTCTGAATTGCCTCAAAGAAAAAAACAATCCTCTCTCCAAATCATACCTAATGATATATGTAAATTTATCACCTTGTCCCCCAGATGGAGCAGCACTGTTATGTCCTCTCAAAAGCTAAATGGTACCCATATTATACAGATGAACAGTACATACAGAGTACTGCTTCCATCACTAACGTTTAAACAATTATGCCATGAGACAGTCAGATTCTTTGCATATCAGCTTACTAAATGATCAGATACTTATAATGTATGACACAATCCACCCTCTCCTCTAACATACCAAGGAAGAGATTCCACACCACAAAACATTGTTACTCAGTCATGACCCTTCAAATTTGGGAAGCTCTGCTAACACATCTAAACAAAGTCTCTCCTTTTCATAAATTCATAACCCAGCTTAAAAAATGCATGCACAATCAAGCCATCTGCAAATGCTACCAACTGGTGGACCATGAATACCAAAACCAATCCTCTTCTAAACTTTTCTCTCAACTACAGAAATTCGAACATTCATTACTAGCTAAATACCGATCTGTAAAAACCCTCCCCACATTTTTTCCTCTCTTCCCACCTGCTTCCCCTTCTCAGTCTATCCATTTCTTCAGTTTCCACCTTCCACTTTTTTATCCCTTCCCCTGACCTATTTTTGTACATATTTTACATTCTGTAAATATTGTATTCTTTGAACTATACCCTCACTTATTACAAACTTGTATATATTCTCCACTGTAAATGTATACAGTCTACCATAAATTCAATATTGTTAATTTTGTTTTTAATTGTACATCAGTACTTTCTGTATTATACTTTGTTTTCCATGGTGCACTTCCTATGCTATGTCTGAAAGTGGTACATACAGATCAGTGCTCTACCATGGTTAAAAAATGAAAATAAAATGTAATAAATGTAGGACTCTGGATGTTAGCATGCAAGCATCATGTGTGATTGTATACAATATAGGATATTCTAAATTGTAGATTTCCTTGGGATATGGGGGTGATGATCTCTGCACATAAAAAGATACTAACACACATTCATCTACAGGTGTAATGCAGAACCTATTAATGACTGTATGGTGCACAAAACTCAGAATGTAATACAGTAATGCTGACAGGAGACATAAAGAACCAAAAAGAGCAGTCAAATGTCCAGAATAAAACAAGTAGCAAATCCAGAAAATGGAATATGCAGAAAGCAAAGTACACTCCACTCTGTTTTAGCATAATAAAACCTTTAATCCACACTTTCATTAAAAAACTTCATCAGAATATAATGAACATTCAAAACCCCACAGTTTAAAACCACTATGAGTATTCATCCTCACCAATAGGCACATTACTTAAATTAAACAATGAATCCATCAAGATTTAAAAACAGGATATTTTTCCTTATATAGACTCTTCTGTCTTTTAAAAACATTTGATGTTAACAGCATCTTTTATGTCAGATTCTTTGTCTGAATTTAATCTAATTTGCCATAAGGTTTCTCTTTGTTCATGATATGTCTTAAAATCACCACCCCTTAAATCATTTGTTCTCTGCTCAAGAATAGAAAATAAAAATAATTTGTACTCAAGGCATTCAATAGTGTGCTTGTAAAAAGCATTGGTTTTGTCTTGCTTTTTAATACTATAATAATATTCTTTTATTCTAACACCTAAGGACCTGGTGGTCATATCAATATAAAATGCTCCAAACCATGTACAAGCACCTATATAAATAATTCCTTTACTCTTGCAGTTGAATGTCCAGGAAACTTAAGGGTGTAAGGTAAATGTTCTAAATAGACAAAAGGGCCTTCAGAGATATATCTACAGATGTTACAACTCCATTTATACTTACCCCATCTTTTCTGGGTTAAATTCATGTTGTGTGCTGACTTGTTTCTCTCTCTTTCAAAAATAGTTTTTAAATTACTTTGATTTTTGGAAACAAACTTGGAGTGAGTCCCCACTACTTGTTGTAATTCCTTATTCCCTTCTAGAATCTTCCAATTGTCAGAAGTTATTTTTCTAATGACACTACTATCTGTGGTCATTTCTAAACAAAAGTAAGTTTCAACATCTTCCCTGTTTTTGTTATTTTTATTTGATGTTATTAGTCCATGATTAAGAATGGCTGGATAATGTGTGTTCCTTTTACTCATGATGTATTCTACATGTCCCTTTAGCAATACCTCACTATACCCTCTATTTTTAAATAGAGAGGTAATAAATTCAACTTCTCTTAAAAAATCCCCCATCTCACTGGTCATTCGACTAGCTCATATGAGCTGTCCCTTTGGGATGTTGTGCTTCATGTAATGTGGGTGAAGACTGGTGTAATGTAAATAGCTGTTGGTGAAAGTGTCTTTTCCATAAATTCTACTAACTAGCTTTTCTAAACTTAAATCCCACTGTAAAGTTACATCAAAAAATTAGTTTTTAGTCCTACATCCCCCAAACTGAATTTTAAATATTCTGACCTAGAATTAAGGTCGTCCAAAAATTTTTGAACTTTTCTTACATCTCCAACCATAACAGGTCATCAATAAATCTTTTGAAAAATATAATCTGATATTCCATTATTAATGGTTTTAACACAGTGTTTTCCCAATTACCCATCACTATATTCACAAATGAGGGGGCTGCAGGGGACCCCATAGCAATCCCCAAAATTTGTTTGTACACTTTTTTGTTAAATATAAAATAGTTGTTATTTAACAAAACATCAATTAGTTCACAACAAAAATTACTTTCGTGACTACTATACATAGTAGAATTACATAAAAACTCTAATGTGTTCTACACCTTCACAGTGAGGAATACAAGTGAAAAGAGAAACAACATCAATACAAAACATAACATGTTTAGAAGGGTCAAAGACTAACACTTGGATGTAATTCCTTATACTGTTTAAAAAGTCCCATGAGTCTTTTAAATAAGAACTCATTTTTTGAACCCGTGGATTTAACATTGAGTCTACTAATAAGGACATTCCTTCTGTAATATAGTTGGGGGCAGACACTATAGGCCTAAATGGTGGGGAAATGACACTCTTGTGTACTTTCGGAATTCCAAAGAATTACCTAGCTTAGGATTGTCAATATGACAAAAGTCATAAACCTCCTTCTCCAAATTTCCATTCATTAAACTGTCAAAAAGAAAGGAGTAAATACTTCTATAGCTTTTAGCTACTTCTGTCATGCCAACAAGTTTATTTTCAGTAGTGTTACTTAACAACATCTTTTCTATACAAGCAACATATACATCCTGATTCATTAAAACTAAGGTACCCCCTTTGTCACTCTTCATCACCCTTATATTGTTGTTTTCTTGTATTTCTTTAAGGGCTTTCCTCTCTTCTTTAGTTAAATTATAATATATTTTTTCATTATTAATTTCCTTTCCCATAAATTTTCTTATCTCATTCTCACAATCAGATTCAAAAACTTTGATAGTGTGTAACAAGGCTGGGTTATAACATGAAGGCTGTATATACTTAGTATGGTTAAGTTTAATGTCTTTGAATATATAATTTAAATTCAAAGACCTCTTATACTTTTTTAAACTCAACAAAGTATTAGCAACATTTGCTCTCTTAGAAGGCACAAAATTCAAACCCAGATTTAACACTTTTAAATGATTACAGTTCAAAATGAACGTAGATAGGTTTAAAACATTGTTTTCTGTTGCAGTATACCTGTTTAATTGTCCATGGAGGAATTGGACACTGTTCGTTCTTTTCTCCTTAGAGCTTGTGTTCTCTGACTTTTACTCTCCTTTTCCTCCACTAAAAAAGTCTTTGAGTTCCAGTGACATTTTCTCCATTAATTTTTGGTGAATTACTGTTAACCAGTCTGCTAGAAACACCAGAGGTTCCTGCTTGTAACATGTCCCTTACAGAAGCGCTAGTTCCTTCTCTACTAAGTAGTCTGACATTAGACATTGCGTTAGACTTCCTTGTTTTTGCTGCGCGATGTTCAGTGACGATTTCTTTTAAAGTGAAAGGCTGTAGCTTTGTTGTTTTGTGGCCAAGGTCTATCTTGATTTAAATGCTTAGCAGAAACATAGAAGTCTACATAAGCCACATCATTCTCATAAGCTATGGCATCTCTACTGAGTTTGTTGTTTTTACGACTTATTATTAACTCTTCATGTTTCTGTATATCTGCAAAAAGTGAATGGTATTCCACCCGTTCACCTATCTTGGTGTGGTAATCTTTCAGTGGAATTTCATCAATTTTATTCATTTCTTCTTTTAGACCAGCCATAATTTTGAAGTTATTATCAGTAAGTAACTTCAAAAAGTTAAGACCAGCATTATTAAAAACATCTTTTAATGTTGTAAAGAAATCATTGGAGCTATCAACTCTATTGGGGCACTTAAAGAACCTCAAGCACTTAGGAACCATGCTGAAGTCTATACAGCGTAAAAAATATTTATTCTCCAAATCCAGACTTTTGTATTTTTTCAGCAGTCTACCCAAATTGTCACACATTTCTCTATAAGCACGCAATTCACCAACATTAATAGGCTTTTCAGAGGAAGAAAAAGGATCAGTCCTAGTATTTAGCACTGAAGCAATGTCAGCATAAGTTTTAACTTGAGGAGCCGATTCATGATTTTTACCTTGATCAACTCAATGTACTTTAAAATCCACCACCGTTTCATCCTCTTCATCGGAGCTGGACCATACAGGAATGGTATTCACCTTTTACGGAATCAGTAACTGAATGTTTCTCATAGTTTGCATCAACAGAGTTAAAACACTTTTCCACTCTCCCCTGGAGTGGAATGAATGCTGACATCCATCAAGGGATTTCCTCTACTTTCTGCCGTACAAGCCACAAAGAACCAAAAAGAGCAGTCAAGTGGCCAAAATAAAACAAGTACCAAATCCAGAAACTGGAATGCAGAAAGCATAGTATACTCCAGTCTGTTTTTAGCGTAATAAAACCTTTAATCCATGCTTTCGTTAAAAAACTTCATCAGAATAGAATGAACATACAAAACTCCACAGTTTAAAACCGCTATGAGTATTCATCCCCACCAACAGGCACATTACTTCAATTAAACAGTTAATCCATCAAGATTTAAAAACAGGATGTTATTTCCTTATATAGACTCTTCGGTCTTTTAAAAAATATTTGATGTTAACAGCATCATTTATGCCAGGTTCTTTGTCTCATTTGTCTGACAGGAGACGTTTTAACTAAATACCATAGTCATCCTGTTAGACATGGAAAGAGTTTGTTTGATCATAAGGTCATTGCTTCTAGATTTGTATATGTGTGTATGTGTGTATATACTCTGGTGCTCTGTAATATGATATTAAACTGGTTATCTGAAACAGCTTTCTTATACCATGATGTCGTTTGACTTGCTCACTGTAGATTTGGTGTTTCCTGTAGTGCAACCTGTGTCTTTCTAGAATATGGTGCATTTTGTTGCACAAGGAAATTTCGGAGAACTTGTGTTCTGTGGAGTCACAGGCTAGTGTAGTTAACAGTGTCTGTCATATTTCCAGCCTCCCCTTTTCCTTCCAAGATATGCACATGAAATACTGTTTTCGTAAACAAGCTACAAACATCATCTGGGCCACTTGCAATGGTCCAGAATGCAGATAACCCTCATTAATCTGCTCTGCCAACTCCCTGAATGAATGTCATTGACACACTCACATGGCATTTGCAGTGGATGAACAATGGATACAGGATCAAAAGTGCTTATCAATCCAAATAAAACAAAAATAATGTTGTTTCTCCAAAAGACAATATATCCAACATTGACTAATGAAATGTAGTGAGTTTTGCAGCCTAAAATTTTATTTACCCATAAACAATGTGATCACAAGAAAAACACAAACAACTTGGTGCAGTATACAAACTGAAACAATACCAAACAAGTAAAAGACACACACCAATTACTTCTGCTTATTTACTCTCTAGCTTTTTATACTCGGCATCTATCTTCACCAACCACCACTCCACACAACTGCACAGGCTAAGACAATGCTACAATAATGTTACAATAAAACTACTAAGTTTGCCACTACTCTTACTCATGCCTCTCAACTGTCTAGATTTTCACAGAATGTCCAGATTTTTGCCTCATAGTTTTGGTCTGTTCCTCATAAAATTTGTGGTTTTCTGGCAAATCACTGAGGATTGAAGTCGCTAAATAATGACATACACTTGAGTTTCAGACTTCATATCAACACAACTCTTGTTATTCTAACAGCATTCTAAGTTTATAAGAGCAATATTTAACATTTGTTCATATTTTTGAGCCCCCCCCCATTATTTTAGGCTTTGTCCATATTTTTTGTGCCAAGAGGTTGAGAGGTATGCTCTTACAACTGCCGTGCTCTCAAGCAACTCCAGTGGATGGAATTACCTAACTACCTAAAATATACTCAATATACTTAAACTTGCCCATCTTACCCTATATTGTCTGGCAAAGTACCCATCGCTGGCATCCTTACTCAACTGGTGCTCTCTCTCTAGAGAACTAAGCTCTAAAAATGAAGACTCCTCTCCCAGTGTAGGGCTCACAATGCCAATCTGAACACAATATATTCTTCCTGTCCGTAGACACTGGAACAGTATTCTTCTTACACTGAGACAGATTGAAAACCCTATTTCTTTCAAGAGCATCCACCACAACCATCTCCTAAATTCATGGCTCTGTTCTTGTCCCCCAGTACCAGGATAAATTCTAAGCCTTCCCCCTTTCCTCTCCTCTCATCACTTCCAAAATCACTTATTCACTCCTAAATTCTGTGCTAACTGATAAACATTTATTTTACTTATAATTCTTTCCTCTGTCGCACAACAATATGCTACTCTCTGTTATTGTCAGGCTCTGGATTGCATTGCAGAAGTGGAAATTCCTTAAGATTCCAAGAGCAGGCTAAGTTATTTCTTACACTTATTTCACTGAATTGCATTTCTGAAACACTTATAATTGTGCTATACAGTTGATCTACTATATTTTTGCACTGTTATAAAGCTTTTTTATTGTTTCACTGCATTTATGTACTGTTTTAAACTGTTTTAACATTACTTAACTGTAAACTGCTTTTTCATACTGAGAGTTGTATTTTCTGTTTGTGAGTGCTCTATCTGAACTTTTCTGTGCATTTTTGTCTGTTAAAAGCATTCTCGAGTCTGTTCCTTGATCTGTTTAAAACTTTCATTTAGTGGCTACAGCTAGGAACTGTAATTTTTTCCCAGCCACCCTAGTGTTGTGTGTTATACTTGGTGGCTTTGCAGTTGCCCGCCCATACTGTATATTTGATCTGTGACACTCCTCCCAGTCTAGTGTCATTAGTTCACTCAGTCTAATAGAGAACATTTGTGAAGGCCAACCCACTCAGATTCTTAACTTTGAATTAACTTCTGTTCCAGCTTTCTCCATTTCCACTTTACTGAAAAAAAAAATTCTAAGCTTGCTTCCCCCCTTTCCTGTGGCAGGTCAGATACGGATTTGCCGTGTCCAGGACTGTTTGTGAGCTCCTAAGCCCCCCCCCTCCCACTTAACTGGGGTTAAACTATTCCTGGCGCCATAAAGTCTGTTTTTCAAAATTTCCCTTGCAACTAGCCAGCTTTTTAGTTTTAGCACTTATCTGTTTCTTTGATCTCAGCACTTGTTCAGAACTCATTGTAAACACTAAATAAGTTACAAATTACTACAGCACTCAACTTTCCTCACTTGTCTAGAGGAAAACAGTTTTTAGTACTTAAAAAATAAGCACCTATTCAGGCATGTCTAAAGGTCAGCTCCCGGTGTTTTCTCCTGTCTACCTGATGAATCTGGGAATCTTGGGACAATGCAGCAATTGCCTCATGTACACAGACAATCCTCTCCTCCTACCACTCAACACTACGACCTGTGAGAGATGCACTTATATAGCCAAACTGGAAGCAAAGCTCTCTTTGCCAAAGACTGGCCTAGACAGTCAAGAGGAGAAGGTAAACACTTGCACGGCACCACACTCATCACATAGTTTCTCAAAACCTACACCACCAAAACACACACACAGAACCACAAAACACACACCTACATTCGCCGAGGCTCTCTGTACTAATCTGCCCAAACAACAGAGACCTCCAAAACAGAAATGCAAGCAACCTCCACCCCCCAACACAACCCAAATGACACATAGCCCACATAGTGTGCCACTCAACTACAGCCCAAAAGGCATAACGTACCCAACACTCTAGTCATAGGTGACTCTATAGTCAGGCACGCTGATGTTCCACTCACCAGGCTAAACAAGGAAAAAGTTACTGTCAGCTGTCTGTCAGGTGCCAGGATCCGCCATATAACTCACACACTCATGTCACTCCACAACAAGTACAAATATGACTCATCATTGTCCATATTGGTGTGAATGACCTGAGACGTACCTCCCTGGACTACATGAAAAGAGACATGGAGGAGCACTCTGATCTTGTAGCCCAGGCCAGTATGACCCTAGCCCTGAGTAGCATCCTGCCATCACCCAGAATGGCACCACAGTACAAGGACAAAATGACTGACTTTAACAATTGGCTAAGCTTCTGGTGTCATTCTAAGGGAATCCAGTATCTGTCTGCCTGGGATGACATGATCGACAGACCACGCTGCTTTGCCAGAGATGGCCTGCACCTGTCTCCCTTGGGATACCGGATACTGACAAAGGCTCTTGCCACCCCTATAGTGCCTTTTTAGGCAAGGTTCAAATGACATATTCACCACCATAACAGGTACAAGAAAGCAAAATCTGAGGATAATGCTACTCAATGCTAGAAGTCTAAACCTCAAAATGCACTCACTCGAGGCACTCCTTAAAATGGAGAACATTGACATCTGTGACAGAGACCTGGTTCAAAGCTCCAGAGAGCACCCCTGCATTACCAGGCTATAATTCATACCACACCTTTCGGCCACCAAACCCGCACCGAAACACTAAAGGTGGAGGCGTGTCCATATTCATTAAGCATATCCACACTTCCAAGCTAGTTGTGCAGCATAATCCATCCGAGATTACCCAAGTTCAAGTAACTCTGGGCAAAACCACAATCCAGATTGTAGCTTGCTATAGACCCCCCACCATTTCCCAGGATTCCCACTCCTTTTTTCTTGATACACTGGAAAATATTAAGGTACAAACCAACACTCTAATAATGGGTGATTTCAACTAGCCTACCATTAACTGGGAAAACTACTCATGTACCAACTCTTTTGCTCAGCGTTTTCTGGAAATCATCAATTCCAATGCTTTAGATCAACTTATCCACACCCCCACCAGAGGCAGCAATATCCTAGACCTGGTTATCACCAACATGGATGACCGGTGTTCTACACCAGAGGTCAGCTCCTCGTTGGTTAGATCCGACCACAAGATAATCATCCTAGACATCCACATCCCGCTCCCACCCCCCATTAGGAAAACAACTGTAAAAAAATTCTCCAAAGCCAACTTCACGCTTCTTAACACAGAAGTGGCAAACTTCATGACACCCATGTAGATGGACAATAGAGGTACGACTGCTGAATCCTACACAAATGCACTTTATAAGCACTTACACGAGTGCATGGATCGTGCTATCCTCCAAAAAAGGAAGCCAATCTGGTGGTCTTCTGCCATAAACAAACTCTACAACAGAAGAAAGAAACTGTTGCAAAAAAGAGTAAAATCCCACGATTGGAGGAACTCCCTGGTCAGCCTCAGTAAGAAGCTGAGATCCCTCATAAAATCCTCCAAAGCTAGTTATGAAAACAAAATTGCCACTGATTCTAAAGACAACCACAAAGCATTCTATAGCTATGTCAAAAATCTCAATGGCAACACTCAGATCTGCTCTGAGTTACAGCACAATCACACTAAATATACAGAACCAACTGATATTGCCAACATCCTGGCAGATAGGTTCAGTGCTAACTTTACCCCCCCTCACCCCCTAAACGGCCCATCTTTATACCGGAAGAATGCAAAGTTCATGTAATCACGGCTGCATAGGTAAAAACTTCACTCTCCAAAGCCAAGAGCACAGCATCCATGGGACCTGACAACATCCCAGGCTGCCTTCTACATGGACTACAGAATGAACTGGCACCCCACCTAAGTACCATGTTCAATCATAGCCTCACCTCAGGCTTTGTGCCCATTGAATGACACACGGCGACAGTTATCTCACTCCACAAAGGGGGGCCACAACAGACCCCGGGAACTACCGCCCCATTAGCCTGACGAGCCTCGTCTGCAAGGCCATGGAACGTATCATCATAGAACTCATAAACAAAGATATTGGAGATCTCCAAACCCTGGACCCCATACAGTTTGGGTTTGTAAAAGGCAGATCATGTCTCCTAAACCTGATAGACTTATTTGAAGTAGTCACCAAAGCCGTAGATGATTGTAAGGTGGTTCACACAGCCTATCTAGATCTCGCCAAGGTGTTCGACACCATCCCCCACTCTGGAATTATAGATAAACTCACTAAACTAAGTAAAAATCCCAATGTCACAAGATGGGTTGCCAACTGGCTTACTGAAAGAACCCACACTGTGAAAGTAGCAGACTCCAAATCAGACTTCAGACCAGTGACAAGTGGAGTACCACAGGGTTCAGTCCTGGGTCCGCTCCTGTTTGGTAACTACTTCTCTGAAGTACAGGCTAACACAGAAGGTCTTTGGCTAACTAAATTTGCAGATGACTGCAAACTAGGAGCCATAATTGAAACTCCTAACGATGTGGACATCCTACAAAAGGGCCTCACTGAGACAGATGCCTGGTGTCAAAGACATGGTCTCAAGCTCAATGCCAAAAAGTGCGTTGTCATTCCCTTTGGTAAAAATTCTGTACCCATGAACTACCACATAGGCGGTAGTAAACTTAACACTGAAAGTGTGATAAGAGACCTTGGGACACAGGTGGACAGTAGTCTCTCCTTTGATAATCACATCACCAAAGTGGTCAGGAAATCCTTCTACGTGGCACATCTCATCACAAAAGGTTTCTCATCCAGAAAAAAAGAGGTCATTGTTCCCCTCTACTCATCACTCATTAGACCCATTATAGAGTACAACGCCCCTTTTGGTATGTACCTCACAAGACATCTACAACAACTGGAAAGGCCGCAAAAATACCTCACAAAGAGGATTACTGGCCTCAAACAGATGCCTTACGCAGACCGTCTCAAAAAACTCCAGCTTTACTCCGTCGCATATAGCCTACTCAGAGGTCATCTCTGCCTAACAAACAAAGCTATGTCAAACCCAGAGCTGTTGGACATGCTCCACTTAAAGAAATCCCAATCCCTCCGAGCTACACGCTCTAGGGACCTAAACATTGTCACCACAGTAAACAGAACATGCTGGAGGGATAGATTCCTGTCTCAGAGACTTCCCATACTCTGGAACAGACTACCTATCTATGTCAAACAGAGCTCCTCATTAGCACTCTTCAAGAAAAATCTTGATGATTGGATGGGTAATAGGAAATTCACCCCGGGGATCACTTCTGTGGTTCTGCTTGACAGGGGCACAAGAAGATAATTTTCTTGGGTGGCGAAAGCCAGGGTACATTTTTGGCTAGGCTTGTATAGGCCCTAGGGCCAATAGCCTAGTACCTACCTATGAACCTATGAACCTATACAAGTACAATTCTACTATTCTATCATTGTAATTACCCATTCATCAGCACTCCCCTGTTACACCTCCTCCCACATACATTTTCCACCACTCACACACAATCATTCCTTCTTAACACCTTTGTCAATATTCTCTTGCTTAGCACTGTCTCTCCCCAACTACACACATTATGCTCATGTTATATTTCTTCTTTTTCTTCTTCTACCCTAATAAAGTCTTCCTCCACTATACCGTGGACATTCCCATCTCACTCCACTATACCATGGACATTTCTATCTCCCTACGCTATACTGTGGACATTCCCATCTCCTTCCACTATATTGTGGACTTTTGCATCCCTTTCCACTATACCACGGACATTCCCATCTCCCTCCACTATATCGGTGGGAGGTTGGCATAATGGTTAAGGTGTTTACCTTACAAACATAAGGTGCAGGGTTTGATTCTCACATGGGGTAATTGGCTAGGCTGAAAATGGCCCACAAGGGCAGGTAGCCTAGTACTAATTTATGACCCTATGAACCTATACCATGGCCATCTCCCTCCACTATACCACGGACATTCCCATCTCCATCCACTATACCATGGACATTCCCATCTCCCTCCACTATACCATGGACATTCCCATCTCCCTCCATTTTCCATGGCCATCTCCCTCCACTATACCATGCACATTCCCATCTCACTCCACTATACCATGGACATTCCCATCTCCCTCCACTATACCATGGATATTCCTGTCTGTTATCCCCCTTTTTGTACCTCTTCCTTGTAGCTACTCTTTCTGCATGTTAAGTTACTTTCCCCTTCCACACTTTGTGCATTACTATATTGCTGCTTTTAACCTTTGTTTATTCTGCAAATATGTTGCTTTAACCTCTGTTATTCTGTAAATATTGTTTCTTTCTAATAACTGCTGTATGTACTGCTATGGAACTAATTCTCTGGAATGCAATGTTTAATTTCTAACTATTTTTAAATTGTCAGTGAGTGTTCTGATTACTGTGGAAGTTTTCTCTTTTGCGTCTATATTGAAAGGGGGTTTTGTGTGGTCCAGTTGGACCTTCCTGGTAAACAAAAGAAAAAAAATTGCTAGGTTTGAAATAATGGTATTGTATTCAGTGCAAATGAACTCAGTACTACTTGTTGGAAACAGTGTCTCATTTTAAATGGATAATGATTACTTTGTACATTCAAGCACTTAAATACTTAATTTCAGGTAATCTTGGTTCACATATGGGAGATGCCTGTGTGTATATTGGGGGGAGGAACATCCATCCATTTTATGAACTATTTATTCTAGTGAGGGTTATGGTGACAGCAAGTTGAGCAGAGTAAATCAGACATCCTTTTCCCAAGCAACAGTTCATCCTTTATCATCCCCAAGCATTCCCAGGCACACTGAAAGATGTAGTATCTCCATTGTCATGGGTCTCCCACAGGGCCACTTTCCTGCACACTTCGGCTGGTACACCTCCCATAGCTGGTGCTCAAATGGCATCATCATAAGGTACCCAAACCACCTTAACCAATTCTTCTGAATATACAGAAACAGGGTCTGTACTCTTAGAACCTCATTCATTTTTACTAGTTATTTATTTTTATTTTATTTTACTTTTGTTAGTGTAGTAGCTGGACTGTCCCTGAGACTTTATCAGCCATGACCCAGGCATACTGATGTAGTAGCCCTTATCATATATCCAGAAGTGCATGCACTTGTACAGGAGAAGACAATGACCGGCCCGTAGTAATTCAAGTCACATATCTCCTGCTTAGGGCAGAGGTTATGACATATAGTCTATGGCTTCATTGTTGGGATGCTGATATGGCCACAAGTCACCCATAGTTGCCTGGATGACAGATCCCCCCACCCCCTTAAAGGATCTTCTCACTGTGCTGAGGATGCCAAGTATGCGCGAAGAATGGTTGGCAAGCATGAACGCCTATAGAAAAATTTGTTGTACATATATAGAAACCGAAGATAAGTGAACTTTGATTTCCACAATATGAGTAGAGCTACATTAGTTTAGAGTTTATATTAGTGCAGGAGTTGGTGCTGGAAAAGGGGAGACATACTAGCCATTATCAATAAAGCAAGTAAAACTATAGCTGCTTTTTAGTTGATGGATGAGTGACTTTCTAAACTGGGTAAAGCTAAGAGCCTCACTTTAACATGTAGCATGAGACCAGCTGCTCTGTGAAAAACATAATTGGATGGCGCAGTGGTGCAGAAGTTCTCCTGTTCGATTCTCACCTGGGGTGCCTTCTGTGCAGAATCTGCATGTCTTCTCTACATTCATGTGGGTTTCTTCTGGGTGCTCTGGTTTCATCCCATGTTACAAAGACTTGCATCTAGAGTGTTTCCCCCCAGGCCTTCACTGAAAATTGGCTTTGTTTCAAGTCGGACTTTCCCGATAAACAAATGTTAAATAAATAAATAATTGAAGCTTCTTGTATCTGGTGATTCTCATTGTTTTTGGTTATAACTAAATGAACTGACCAGTAAATTAACAGTCTCATTCTTACAACTTTTGCCTCCAGAGTTTTATTTGAGGGAGGGGAGGACTTTTTGCCTCCTTGTAGCTGTCAGATGTCACCAGCTCTTGTCTTCTCCTCATCCCTTGGGTCTATCTGACATACCTTTAGCCTCCCTGAGGCATTACTTGACCCATGTCTGGGACCAGAGAGGAGATCGCGGACTATGGTGCAGTGTCATCCTCCTGTCGAAGAGTATTTTCCCCTTTCCCTATCATGCACATCCACTGAATGTCCTAAAGTGGACATGCAATGGGGGCAGTCTGGCATAATATCCAGCTCTGCAGTAATTCAACCAATGCACCCCACCTGCTTCTCCATAATAATGACAGTACTTACTGTATATTCCCAGCCTTCACCAAGAATTGAATGTAAGAATACTCAGGTCATGCCTTCTACCCCCAGGATGGGCACACCCTTGTTCTACCCCTAAGATGGGTATGCCCCTGACATTACTTCCCGGCTCCTCAGGCACCCAAGCTGATGATTGAACTTATGTTGCCTGAGTTGTAGTTTGGACTTTATTCCTGTAAACCATGGTGCTGACAGTTGTATCTCCAGAGTTACAAACAAACCAAAACATAATTAGGGAAAAGTCCCCAAATTACGAACACTTTTTAAATGCTGGTACTCCACTCAGAACTTCTCAAAATTATTTCCAAATTTATGATGAACTGTGCCAAAGTTTGAGAATAAATTGAGGGCATGTCTCCAAAATCTGAACAGTTGAACAGTATGGTCCTACATGTTGGGTCTGCAGAAGCACCCCATAAACCGTCCACTACATACAGCACTTCTGAGGTAGCTCTCCTTCCCATAATACCCAGGAGAGATCCATGACATCTAACTGGAGGTAATGATTTTCATCATGGACACTTTACATTCAGCAGCAGATTGCTGCAGTGACCACTGGAGACTGCACTCATTTTAGGCTAATAGGACAATGTAGCCATGACCGCAGGTTATTGCAACTTTCACGGTAACGATCATCAGATCTGAAGTAGTTAACGTCATTTGGTCATCAACCTGTGGGCTTCGGATCCAAGACGGCAGTTTCACCAGCATCAGATCCGAGCTTCAGGCTCCTCCCCTCACCCATAATACCACTGCATCTCCTTCCTTCCCTCAGGTCTCGTTTGCTGCGGCTTTGCCTGCATGGTGATTGCTGAACTCCAGGTGGTAAGACTGTTTTCGGGGTTATTTGAGTGAAAGTGTGTGTTTCCTTAATTCTTTAGGTCCCTTTATTCCTCCCCTTCACATTCTCTGTTAAGATTAAAAGTTAGTTTAAAAAAAAAATATATAGTAGTTTGTTGTTAGTCTAGTGTTAGCATAGGCCTTCTCTCCCCTCTCCCACCTCGTGTTTTGAGTGTGTGTGTCTGAGTGTTGGGGTTGGGTAGCCAGCCACTATTATGGCAGATCAACATACGTTGGTCTTCAGAAAATGTTATCCCCTGTGGATGGCCACACTCTGTGCATTTGTTTAGGGGCTGCTCATCTGGCCACTGAGTGCAACATATGTGCGGGGTTTAACCCAAAGGCCTTAAAAGAATGTAAGGCTAAATTAATCTTGAAGGGGCTTCTCCCCTCTATGGAGGCTGCTGCCTCCTCGTCTTCTATAGCGGTGGTCACAGCTGTGACCACTCCCTCCACTACTTTTATGTCCTGTCCTCCCTCCCAGGCTGGGACTCACACTTCTGACCAACAACCTGAGGAAAGGGAGAAGAAAAAAGAGAAAGAGAGGCACTGTGAAAAAGAGAAAGGGAGGAAGAGATCCCTGGAGCGCTTGGATTTGTCGGGTCCTGCTCCCAAGCTTCCTGCACCTTCCAAGCTGACTTCCCCTCAGCTCTGATCTCTGAGGTTTTCCAAGGAGCTGGAGGAGGTTTGGCCTTCATCTAGGGCCTCCAGTCATTGGCCTTCTTGGCCGGTGTCGGTGGCCTCTTCTAGGTCAACTAGAAGCCTTTCCGAAGCCAACATGGACAGATTGATGCAAAGGTTTGTTCGCACTCAGCTTCAGATGGAGGTCTTGCTGGCTCCCTCTCCCTCTAGAGGGGGATAGCTCACTGTTCATAGGTTCATAGGTTTCATAGGTTCATAGGTTGGTACTAGGCTATCGGCCCTATGGCCTATACAAACCTAGCCATAACAATTTCCTGGCTATTTCTTCCCACACTATTTACTTCCCTGGACCCCTGTCTAGCAGGGCGACTGAAGTGATCCCCAAGGTGAATTTCCTTTCTCCCATCCAGTCATCAAGGTTCCATTTTGCCACTGTTTTCCCCGATTGCTCTGTCTCTGATCCATCCTATGGTTTTGGAGTTCCTGGATCCGAGAGGTCCCAGAGTCAGGGGGTCAGCACCGATGGTACCACCTACCTTGATGCCAGCAGTTATCTTGAGCACGTTGGATCCAGCTGGGTTAGATCCAAGCTCTCAGAGCCATAGCCTGGGCATCAGATCCAAGGGGGTTGGGTTTTTCCCTTAAGCTCTGACTTTGTCAGGCTGAGACCTACCCCTCGGAGCCTTGGCGCCTTTGGGCTCAGCTCCGATCCCCATGTCAGATCCAGGGAAGGCATCCTCTCTGTCAGTTGCTTGGGAGGCTCTCTCCCCCTCTGCATTCAATATGGTGGAAAGGGTTCTTGCTAATGGATCAAGGCCCTTGACTATCTCCTCGGAGTCCGCCTTGACCCCCTCTATTCTGGGTGCATCTTTTGCCAGTCTGCCTATGCAGGGACAGCCCGTGATCGACATGCCCCAGACTGTTCCAACAGAGGAACCTCAAGAGGTTCATGAGTTGAGTCCTCTCCGGAGAGTTCCACCAAAGAGGTTCCTCACAAACGTAAGTGCAAGAGGAGGCACTTGGACTCCCCCAAGTCCCTCACAGAGGATACCGACTTGGAGGATGGGGAAGGCTCCCCAAGATCACTCCCCAAGGATGTCTCATTTGGAGACATCATGGAGATCCTGTGCCAGCGGGGGGGGGGGTCCACCCTCAAGCCTTCCTCAGATGAGTCAGTGTTTCTGGAGGCATTCGACACGGGCCCATCTACTGCTTGGGTGTCCCCCCCCATGGTTCCCCTGGTGGACTTCATTACCACCAGGGCATGGAAAGAACTGGACACTGTGGAACCAATCCCAAAATGTCCAGATAAAGTCTTGAGCCCCCCCCCCAGTAGATAGACCAAGCTGGAACAAAGGGTCCCCAGTGGATGCCATGGTGGTAGTGCCCGCCATGAAGAAGGAACTGGCTCAGGAGAGTTCCACGGTCCATCCCCCAGACCAAGAGTCCAGGACGATGGACTGGTTGGGAAAGCAGACGTATGCTTCAGCCACCTTTTGTATAAGTGCACTGAACTATATGGCCCATGTTACCAGACTGCAGCGTGACCTGATCAAAGAGTCCATGTCATCAGAGGATAAACACACATTCTGTACGTGAATGGCCACTCTGAAAGCGGTTACCAACACGTCCATGTGACTCCTTTCTCATGCCACCGGAGTGGCACGGGCGTCTGGGTCAGGCGTTGCTATGAGATGACACACCTGGCTCAGGCTATGTAATTTCACTTCAAGGTGTCTTTTGTGAATGCTCTTATGACGGCTCTTCCTTGTTTGGGAAGATGGTCCGTGACACACTAGTCAAGACTGAGAAGGATGGGAAGACACTGTCTGCCATCAGGATCCGCTTCTCTAACCCCCAAAGATCCTTCTCCAGGAATCAGCGGGGGCAAAAGAAGATGTGGTTTCAGAAGTCTCAGTATTTCCGGGACACTCAGAACTCCTTTTCCGCTAGAGGCAGAGGGGAACAAGACAGACACCTGCCCAGAGGCGGGGGTCCAAAGAACTTCAGGTCTCGAGAACCGTTCTCAGACAGACTCACACAGCAGCCCTGAGAGGTTGCCCGACTGCTCTGCTCTGGAGGCAGTCAGGGGCCATTTTTCTATGTACCTGATGACATGAGAGTCGGTGTCAACAGACCGCTGGGTGCTCCAAATAATATCCAGAGATTACACAACTCCCTATGTGACATGTCCCTCTCCCCCAAAGCACCTCCTGGATGTTCCACTCGCACAAAGGGAGGCAGCAGCCATCAAAGTAAAAAAGCTGCTAAGCAAACGGGCCATGAAGCCTGTCCCCCCAGATCACTCTGGATCAGGCATCTATTCCAGGTTCTTTTTGGTGCCAAAAAAGACAGGGGACTCCAGGCCGATTCTCGACCTTTCCACTCTGAACCTGTCAGTTGCCAAAGAAAATTTCTGGATGGTCACTTTACAATCCATCCTGCCTTACTTGCAGGAAAATGACTGGATGTGCTCTATACACCTCCAGGATGTGTACTACTATATAAAGATGAACAGACGCTCCAGGAGGTTTCTCCTCTTTCAGCTAGGGGCCAATCACTACCAGTTCTGAGCCCTGCCTTTCGGTCTCACCACAGTCCTTAGGGTATTCAACAAGCTCATTGCAGTAGTAGCGGCTTACCTGAGGCTTCAGGGCATACAGGTCTATCCGTACCTGGATGATTGGCTCCTTGCCACTCCCACCAGGCATCTACTCTGTCAAGCCAGGGATTATTTCTGGACGTTGTCAGACATGCTTGGCATCACTATAAATATAGCCAAGTCCTCTCTAGAACCTCTTCAAGTCCTGGACTACATAGGGGCAAGAATAGACACATTGCAATTCAAAGTCTTTCTGACTCCAGAGAGGGTTTGGAGTCTTCATCTTCATGTCCTCATGATTCTTCAGTATCCCTTTCCCCCAGCCGCAGTGGTGTTAAAAGTCCTAGGATCCATGGCAGCCACTATCACTCTTCTTCCTTATGCTCATCTTCACATGTGGGTTCTGCAGTGGATATTGGTGGTCCCGTGGTCCGTAATGGATTGGCCATTGACTCATCTGATTTGCATAAGTGAGGCGTGCAGGAAGTCCCTCCTGTGGTGGCTCCACTCTCCAGAGATAGTAGAGGGATGGTCCTTTGTTGTAGCTCCTCCCCAAGCCCCAGTGACTATGGACGCCTTGCGACTAGGGTGGGGAGGACATTGCTTGGGCAGGACAGTCCAAGGCACATGGTCCCTAAATGAGACCAATCTGCATATCAATGTTCTGGAGATGAGGGCAGTCTTATTAGCTTTGTGGGCCCTTCATGCCTTTCTTCCTCTGGGAACTATTGCGATTCAGACAGACAACATGTCAGTGCTCTGGTACATCAACAAACAGGGAGGAACCAGATCCTACCCCCTTTGTTAAGAGGCCATGAGAGTGTGAGAATGGGCATTTTCTGATAGCAACACACATTCCAGGTCAGTCCAACATACTAGCAGAACTATCCTAATGCCTTACGAGTGGTCTCTGAATCCTTGTGTAGAGGAGCAGATCTTCCTCGAGTGGGGTCGGCCTTGCTCCGATCTCTTCGCATCTCCTTCCAACATGAAGTGCAGTGAGTTCTTCGCTCTGATTCCCCCACAGGGGGAATTGCCTAGAGATGCTCTGGTCTATGCTTGGCCTACCGGTCTTCTTTATGCATATCCTCTGTTATCCCTCATGACAAAGTTTTTACAGAAGGCTCGTCGGTTGGGGAGCAGAGTTATCCTCATTGCCCCATTCTAGCTTCACCATATCTGGTTTTCCTGTCTGTGGTCTCATCTGGTAGCTCCTCCTTGGATCTTGGATCTGATTCCGGATCTTATTTCGCACCCATCGAGGATTCCTCTTCCAGACCTGGGCAGTCTGAAGCTCACGGCTTGGCTGCTCCAGTTCCATTGATTGCCAGGACTCCCAGGCTTTCTTCCCCCATTAAGTCTATTCTGGTGGCAGCCCATAAGTCATCTACCAGAAAAGTTTACTGTAGTAAATGGAAATGTTTTTCGATCTGGGCCTCTCAGAGGGATCTATATCCTTTTACGGCTCCAGTGCCAGCGGTTCTTGAATTTTTAGTGCACACTTTCCAGCAAGGTGCCAGCTCTTCCTACAATCAAAGTTCAACTGGCTGCCATTTCTAATTTCCATGTAGGTGAAAACATGGGGTCTTTGGCTTCTTCCAGACTTTGCAAAACCTTCATTAAAGGGACCTTTCTTTTACGGCCTCCGGTTAAGGACCCCACCCCTCCTTGGGATCTTACTTTGGTTTTACAGGTGTTAGTTGCTCTGCCCTTTGAGCCAGCTGCTTCTGTGTTCTTGAAATTTTTGTCTTGGAAAACAGCTTTCCTAGTAGCTGTCACCTCAGCTAGGAAAGTGTTAGAACTTCAAGCATTATCTGTTAAACCCCCTTATATGGTTTTTCATAAAGACAGGGCCTCACATCGGACTAATCCTTTCTTTTTACCTAAAGTGGCTTCAGAATCAAATATCAATCAATCAATCAATCTGCCTGTTTTTTTTTTCCAAATTTTCAGAACAAGGGGGAATATAAACTGCATTTGTTAGATGTACATAGGCAGCTACATTTCTTACTTACACAGGACTAAGCCCTTTCACAAATCTGACCAATTGTTTGTGTCCTTCGCTAGACCTTTTCTAGGCAAACCAGTTTCCAAGGTGACAATTGCCAAGTGGATTTCCTTTTGCATTCTGCAGGTTTACAAAGATAAAGGTATGCTTATTCTGGGGAGGGTTCATGCCCATTCTACCAGGTGCATGGCTACATCTGCTGCTTTTTGGTCCAGAGTATCCCTGAATGATATTTGTTCGGCGGCTACCTGGTCCTCATCTCATACTTTCATTTCTCATTATAAATTGGACATGGTTTCCAGAGGGAGAGCATCCTTTGGCTCTGCAGTGCTCCAGAATATCATTCCATGAGGGCCTCTCAAGGTTATGGCAGCTGGGGACTCACAGGTTACAAGTTGATGACCAAATTAAGTTAACTACTAACTACTTCAGATAAAGAAGGTATGCTCCATCTGAGTTGTTATATTTCATTTGTCATCAACTGTTCCTCCCTCCTTCCCCCTGACCTTGTTATTGGGTTCTTTCACCTGAGTAACCAAGAAATAGTACCCTTCCGGCCCTCTTGTTTTTACTTGTGGGTCAGGTATTGCCAATTGGGTTCATGTGTTCGATGGCAATCTTGATCTGATGGAAGGAAGGAGATGCAATGGTATTATGAGTAAGGGGAGAAGCTTGGAGTTCGGATCTGATGCTGGTGAAATTGCCGTCTTGGATCCGAAGCCCACAGGTTGATGACAAATGAAGTCTAACTACTCAGATGGAATGTCATGGTAAGTACATAATTTCCTTTTATGTATTTTGCTGGAGCAATAATATCCTGAGTTTTAGCTTGTTCTGAATGTACACTTGTTTTCATACCCCTGTATTCCACGTATATCAGTGTGGACCCTAGTAATTATTAAAAAAGGAAATAAATTTGAATGATTTACATTACCAACTTTGTCACATTGCTTTATAGATACCTCAGTGTTCCCTCCAAAAGTGTTCGTTCTTCCTCCAGTGGCTGAAGAATTTATTTCTGACTATGGTGGGTCACCTTCTGCTACCCTCGTGTGCCTCATTGAATGCTTTAGACCAAGAAACGTGAAGGTCACATGGTACAAAAACAATGTGGCGGTACAATCAGGAGTGTTAACTCGTCCTCCCGTTGAAGATGAAGGCAAAAACTTCACTACCAGCAGTCAGATGACAGTGACTCTGGAAGAGTGGAAGAAAGATGTCATTTTTACATGCCAGGCCTCACACCTCAAATGGACAGTTACAAAAAATATTAGTCGATCAGGTAAGTTCTTGACATGTCCCTGCACTACTGTGTGATTATCAACTCAGTAAAATAAAAAGCTGACACACCACAGTGATGCATTACAGCAGGCATTTTATTACTGGTACTGCAGAACCACAGATATATAGGAAGTACTACAGCCACAACAATGTGCATGTTATTGGCATTGTGGGGGTCAGAGAAATAAGGTGATATCAGGGAAAATTACAGTTAACACATTTCTGACACTATTGAATCATGGCAACTAGTGAAGTCTGGGAACATTAGAACAGCCAGTCTGATACTGGTATTTCAGGCCATGGAAGGTTAGTGGTGGTGTGGAATAATACAATGATCATGCATTTTAAAAACATTTTTCATATTTTCTTTGAATAATAACCCATTAAAATTAATTTGGACAACATGGAGAAAGAAATCATGCAGCAGTTTCCAGTGGAGATAAATAAAGATATTAATGGCATCATCTACCTTTTGATTCAGGACATTCATGGTAGAACATACCAGAAAAACAGACAAATCTGCAGTATCTCAGTTATAGGTTCATAGGCATATAATAGGCTAATGACTACTGGGGTATTTATAAGCCTAGCCATGCAACCCCCTGATTGTGCCCATGGCATATAGGGACACAGTCGGGGGGGGGGGGGTTGCATGACTACTGGGGCATTTATAAGCCTAGCCATGCAACCCCCTGACTGTTGTCCCTATATGTCATGGGCATTTATTAGGCAGGGTGTATTAGTTAGAAGTTTCTAAAAGTTATGGGTGGGTTATGTTAGTTTGGGCACAGTTATTGTCTGCCTCTGTCCATCAGAGACATGAGGGCCAGACCCAGAATGAATGTGCAAGTTCCCATTCACTGATCAAGGTTACACTTAAATAGGGTTAGGGATGGACTCTGCATCACATGAATGGGGACCCGTTTCCAGAACATGGGGATCCTCTGAGACACATATCTGCCTTACCAGCATGTCATAAACAACATTGAATGCTTGGACCTAGTGGTTCTAATACTTTTCATTTTGTGGATTTGCAAAAGGTCCATCAGAGCTGGCTCTGATGATTCTTTTTATGCCAGGCATAGATCACCTGTCAGTAACCTGTAGGAGACTGAGTATAGAGACAGGACTTTAAGGTGATCTGTGTACGACAATTTGTTTGTAACTTGGATTCTCCCAGTAAGGAACTTTTGTGGACATTCCAACTATTGCATATGTGTCTAGTCAGGTACATGCCAAATGAGGCATTATACTCAATGATGGGTCTGATAAGGGCCAAATAAAGTAGCACTGTGACTTCCTTGGACCTGGATGCCATGCTCTTACTTATAAGCAGGGTTACATAGAATGATTTTCTCACTACCTTCGCTACATGTTGGTTAAAGGCCAGATTAATATCTACTTATGTTCTCAGTTCCCTGTCTACTGGATCAACTCTTAGGGGTGTTATGTTGATGAAATAATTAGCCTGGGTGAAAGATTTCCCAAAAGGCACTATATTGAACTTTTTGGCATTTAGTTTTAATCTGTAATTTTGGCAACAGTCATTTGTCTGTTAGACCCACTTGAGAGATGTTCATGTCATGGGAGGATTCTGTGATAGCTCCCAATTTGCAGTGATCTGGGAACTTAGTCAGCCAAAGGCCCTTGACATTAGCTTTTACCTCTGAGACGTAGGTGCCAAATAGGAATGGTCCCAGCATGTAGCCCTGCGGTACCCCATTGATAACTGGTTTCATAGTAGTAGTGGTCTCACCAGTCCTGACATTCTAGGCCCTGTCTGTGAGCCAGCTGGCGATCCAGTGAGTTATTTAGGGGTTTACGCCGATTTCTGTGAGTCTGTCAACAATACACGAGTGGGGTATTGTATCAAACACCTTAGCTATTTCCAGGTAGGTGGTATGCACCATTTTCCCCTCATCCATTGCTTTGGTGACCTTTTCAAAGAAGCCCACCAACTTTAGTAGTCATGGCCTTCCCTTGACTAAGCCAAATTGGGTTGATTCCAGTGTCTAAAGGTTGCCTGCCTTTAATCATCAGTTCCATGATAATTTGTTCCATGGCTTTGCATATTAAACTAATCAGACTTATGGGTCTATAGTTTCCTGGGTTAGTGAATAGTCCATCCCTGTGAAGTGAGAAAACTGTCGTAGTCCTCCATTCTCATGATATAAAGCCTGTTTTGAGGACATAGTTGAAAAGTGACTCAGGTGGTCTTAATAGATCATGTTTCAAGCTATTTAGGAGGCATCCTTGAATATTGTCAGGGCCTATTTAGGCTGAGTTTCTGGCATTAGCAATTGCTGCCAGGATCTGCTCCTTAATAATAGTTGAGGGTTTATGTTGGTAGGTATTTCATGGTGGGAGATGGGGGGGGTGAAGTTTGAGCTGAATTTGTTAGCCAGTAGATTCACTATGTTACTCTGCTCAGTGAAGGCTGCACCACTGACTACCAGTTTGGCACACTGAGCCTTTAAGCTTACTGATATAGCTTTAGAAGGCCATAGGTTGTCTTTATCATGTGAGGCTATCTTGAGCTTGTAATTGGCCTTGCTGGACTTAATTAGTCCTCTTAGTTTCCTGTTTAGTTTAATTAGAGAGCTCTTATTACGGGAGTTGGTCTTCCTGATTTTAGCCATTTTTTTTTCATTTTTGTTATATACCCTATTAAGGTTATGATTCCACCAGCGTGGTTTGTTTTGGGCTTACTTATGGTAAGTACAGCAACCTCTATACAAACATCTACATGGTTGTACAGGGTCTCTGTGAACAATTTTGTATAGGTTGCATTGAAATTGGATTGGGAAAGTCACTGAATTTTGACAAACTATCACTTAGTAGGATGTAATTTGCTTTGGAATAGTTTCTCACTGTTACTGGGTTTGCTGGGGTTACCGAGTTGATTTTTATTTCAAAGGAAACAGCTTTGTGGTTGGACCTCACTAGTGAGGATGTGACCGTGGGGAATGTGCAGTGCTCTTCCATATTCGTGCATAGTAAGTCTAGTATGCTTGAACCTCTGGTGGGTGTACACACTATCTGGTGAAGGGTATTTGTGTTAATAAACTCCAGGAATCATTGCGCCTGTGAGTTTGAGGCAGTGTATTTTTCTCAGTCTATAGAGGGATAAAGTCTCCCATGACTAAGGTATTTTGTTTAATAGTGAATGTCTCCAGTAGGTCTAGGTATGACCTATGGGATTCTTGGGACATAGAAGGTGACCTATAGCTTGATAGGATATGGTATAGGACTTTGTCCTGTTTAACCAACCTTGAGGTATACTTGCTGCAGATGTAGATGGAGACACTTCCACCTTTTGTTCCTGTCTGTGCAGCTGATGGTCTAAATGTGTGGAAGGCACTGAAGTCTTGCACTGCTGGGGTACTTTCTATGGATGTAAACCATGTCTCAGTAATGGCACAGCTGTCTATATTTTGCAGAGTGAGGCGATTCTTATGGGCTTTGTTTTTGGGGATCCATTGGGTGTAGACTTATGTTTAGTGTTTGATATTGCTTTTGGTGAGTGCTTTAGATGTTGCTAAAGATAGACATTGCCATTTATAGGCTTAGAAGGACTTTGAGGTTTGTAAAACTGGCTTTTTAGTATCTCAGCATAAGCTGGTCTGTGTGTGTGGTGTGCACTTTGTGTAGCAGATGTAATGCATGTATGTGGGTTTGACAGCCTTGTTTGTATGCAAAATTTGTGTCTCCAGTGAAATTGTGTATATGCATCTGTCACATTCTGTGTTTGTCTCTTTAATGACTAAATGGTTGTCTGTGAATATGAGACAATTGCTACATTGTCTCAGGATGCCTATATCTACCAAGCTGGCTATGGAGATATTTGAAAATTGCATATCTATGTTGTCCTGACCTGCATTGGGTTGGGCTACTATAGGTTATGGACTGGGTTATATAGAGGTCTCCTTGGGTGGTCTCTGGGGTTTAGCACTAGACTAGGTTAGATGATGCCAATATTTGATAATAGCGCTGTTTAATATGCAGACTAGCTTCTCTAAGCTTGTCTCTGCACAATGGCTTTGTTTTACTCTCACTGAGTTACAGGTTTCAGTTCTAAGGGTAGTTTTATAGATAAAATTTACTCAATGGCAATACCGGTTTGCTGGGTGGGCACTTAGTATTATGGATCTATGCGAAAAATTGGTGGGAAGAGCACTTAGCGTAAACAACAGACAACAGCAGTGAAAGTGAGGAGGGAGGGACTTTGGAAGTCAGATTACCAGAAAGGCCAGAAGCGTTTTAAAACTGCAACAGGAAAAGGGTGAGAGGGTTGGGGAGAAATTTGTGCTGTAAGAAGCAGACTTCCCAGAGAGGGATCCAATATTGGAGCTCTAGTCCTATAGTTAGAATTTTAGAAATTTTAGCTTAGTGTCTCAGTGGGGTCTGGGGCAGGCACAAACAACTGGGGGGAAACAGTACTAATAAAGAGAAAAGCACTGGAATGCAACTTTAAGTAGGTAAATGATAAGTAGAATATAAGACTCTAGTACCAAAACACTAATATATACATCTGTAAAATACTGAAGCACAAATCCTGGAGCAGAATTCACATTACTGCCACTCCTACCAAAGACTAAGGCTTGAGAATATGCATTAATTTACCAGTAATAGTGTGTACTGACAAATGATGTCATAATGACTAAATGAGACTCAGATCTGGTAATAGTTCAAAGTTCTGTCATAAATGTGAATGTGAAATATCAATGAAACTACGAGAGTAAAGCCCCAGAGAGGGGTCAAATACAAACAGCTTTTACAAGTAATTCTACTTATAGAGACAGAAGTGTAGCATAATGTAAAAATGATGCTAAGTTCTTGCAGAAGTATACAATCTTCCCACTACTGCAAATGAAACTACAAGACTAATGTCCCGGGACAAACTAAAATAAATGCAAACAGAGCAGAAAAGTACAAAGTATCATCACACAGGTCAGTATAAGTGCAACTTAAAATATTTAAGCAGAATTTAAATAAAAGCCTTTTTCTTCCATTTTGATGAAACGCTTGTTTCTCGCACTCTGGGGCTTTCCACACCTCCCAGTGTTGAATAAAAGACCCTGAGTGTGTGTAGCTCTGTGCTTCATATTGCAGACTTGCTAGAGACGGATCCAGTCTAATAAAGCCAATACTGGAGCTGTAGTCCTGTGGTTAAAATTTCAGAAACTTTAATCTAATGTCTCAGTGGGGGCTGGGGCAGATGCAAAGAACAGGGCGGGGGGTCCAGTAGCAAGGTAAACAGAAAGGCACTAGAATGCAACTTTAAGCAGGTAAATGCTAAACAGAATATAAGAGTCTAGCAGCAAAATTGGAATATAAACATCTGTGATTTCTAATTGGTTGCAAATTGATAATTTCATTTTTGACTCCTGCCTTTGTCTGGATGCACTCAGTGTTACTGGCTAAAATGGTTATTATAGTCCGAAAGGCTATCATGTTTATTAATTTAGTCACATCTAGGTTTTTATGTTTCTTATTTTTAGTTGTACAGAAACATTACAATGTTGATGTAGAAGAGGGCCTAAAGATGTATCTGTGCTGGATTGGTTTTCTCTTTGTATTTGGCTAACTATGAGTTCTATAAATATTTATCGAAGTTGGCGATTCTGACATTGTCCTGCTACTTCAAAGAGGCCAGTTAGGATCCTCTTTTTATTTCAAAGGAAGGAATTTAAATTTGAGTGCATTACAAGGCGACCCCTAACTGAGAAAAGCCGAAAGACACAAACAAACATTGATAGTCTTTTCATCAGTCACTCTGAAGGTATTGCTTGTATGAAAAATATTTCAGATAATATTCCTTTTTAACATCTTTCTGAGAGTTTTAAGTTCAGTTTGTTTCATTTTCCCAGATGGGTAGTAACTTGTTCCAAGATGTCTGTAAAACTATTCCTAAGAAATATTATTGGGTCAGAACTGAAGTATATCTCTAGATATTTAATAAAATCATAATTTATGCTTCTCCTCTTCTGATTATCTAAAGTGTTAGTAGGGGGGTTTAGATTTAAATTGAAGATGATGGATTTATTAATATTGTAACTTACGGACAGTTGACCAAGGTAGGACATTTTATACAGCAGTTTTGGAACCCAAATGTTTTATTTTGATAGACATACAAGGCTGTTGTCTGCAAAAACTATAAATTAAGTTTTATGAATTTTGATTTTTATTCCAAAATATTTTGATTGTACAGGAAAGTTCTGAAAATAATTTCATGACTAGAATGAAAAGGCACGGGGAGACAAGGTACCCTACCTAGTATAGTACCAGTGTTATAATTGGAATGAGAGATCTGTTAAATATCATTGATTACAAAATTTATTTTTTTTTATTTATTTTTTATTTTTATTTTACATTTGTTGACCGGGCTAGTCTAGCTGGATATATGTCCATTTTCAGTAGAGGCCTGGGGAGAAAAGCTCCAAACATGAATATTGAGACAGTTAACAATACATAGAACTATTAAGAATAAATACAGAGGTAGCAATGGTCTAGTGAACAGTTATAATAATACATTTGTGTACTAAACAGTAATAGTGGAAATTAAATAAACAATTCTATAAAAAAAAACAAACTAAAAACACTTCTACAAATCACACTAAATGGTATGAGCAAGTCATAGTTATAGGAACGAGAATATATATGTCATTGTGTTATTCAAGAGGAAGAGTAGTAGTATGATTTGGAAGTACAGGTTAAAGGAGAAGGGATAGGGTTAAGAATAGAAGGGGAAAAAGAAGTCAGTCTGGGTTAGTACATGGACAAAGCCAATGAGCTTTCAGATGTTCTTTAAGATGTTTTTAAAAAGTAGAAGCAAGGGTAGATAATTGAGCAGGAAGCCGATTCCAGAATTTTCCTGCAGTGTTTGAGAAAAGTGAATCCCCGGCTTTGTTGTTGGCTTTATTTGAAACTAGAAGCTTGTTAGCAGGCGTAGTGTAGCTAGATTAGTGTAAGGTGTAATTAGATGAGTGAGGATAGGAGTGTTGTTAGGGTGGTACAGGGTCTTGTGTATAATAAGTAATTGTTGAAAGAGTATCTGTTTTTCAGTTCTAGCCATCCAAGTTGTTTGAGGTTAAGGCAGTGGTGAGTTTTAAAGGGGAACATGTGATGAATCTAGCTATGTTATTACAAAAGGGGGAGATTTTGGAAAGGTTGTTTTGGAATAGGTTGGTATATATAACAGAGGCATACAAGGTAGAAATAAGGTGGGTTTGGGCAATTGCTTTCCTTGCAGAAGGTAAGGAAGGGTTTTATTCTATAGAAGGTGCCAAGTTTTCTGTTAACAGACTTTATAGTAGAGTTTATGTGTTCATAGTTGAGATGATTATCAATAGTTACACCTAGTAGGCGGGTTGTAGTCTCTGGGTTGATGTTGGTACCATTGTTAGAGGTTAAAGAGAAGAAAGGAATGGGTGATTTATGAGTAGGAGTAAAAAGCAGTAGTTTTGTTTTTTTGGGATTAAGGAGGAGGCAGTGTTGCATAAACCAGTTTTCAACATTCTGAAAAACAGTTTGGGTGAGGGAGTGGAGAGAGGATATATTCTTGGCTGCACATATCAAGGTGGAGTCATTTGCATATTGAATGCAGGTGGCTTGAGGTATGTTCATGTGTAAGTTATTAATAAATAAGGAGAAGAGTAGGGGACCTAGGATAGAGCCCTGGGGTACTCCAATATTTACTGGAAGTAGTGAAGACAGATTGTTATGCCAAAGTACTGCTTGCTGTCTATTTTCCAGATAAGACCTAAACCATTGTATGACTTGAGGATCAAGAGAGTGAGCCTTTAGTTTGTTTAATAGTAGGTTATGGTTAACCATGTCAAAGGCTTTTGACAGGTCAATGAATAGAGCAGAGGAGAAAGAGTTATTTTTTATATATAGTGTCCGTAAAGGATAAAAGGGCAGTAGATGTGCTATGGAATGGCCTGAAGCCATGTTGGCAGTTGCCAGTAGGTTATTTTGTAGTGGTTAAGCAGTTGTTTGTGAATACATTTTTCCATTATCTTAGCTAATGGGAGAGTAGAGCAATAGGCGAAGAGAGCTCAGTAGATGGTCCTCCTTTATGAAGAGGGATGATATGGGATATTTTCCATAAAGTAGGGATTTTGCCCTCAGAGATAGTTCTGTTAATAAGGATTGAGATGGGATAGTCTATGGCATAGCAGATGGGATAGCAGAATGAGAGAGAGACAGACAAAAGGTTGGATGATGTGGGGATAGTGAATCAGGAAGTGAAACAGATTCGCAAGGAGGAAGTAAGGACAGCTATGAAGAGAATGAAAAATGGAAAGGCTGTTGGTCCAGATGACATACCAGTGGAAGCATGGAGGTGCTTAGGAGAAATGGCAGTGGAGTTTTTAACCAGATTGTTTAATGAAATCTTGGAAAGTCAGAGGATGCCTGACGAGTGGAGAAAAAGTGTTTTGGTACCTAGCTTTAAGAATAAGGATGATGTGCAGAGCTGTAGTAACTACAGAGGGATAAAACTGATCAGCCACAGAATGAAGTTATAGGAAAGAGTAGTGGAAGCTAGGTTAGGAAGGGAGGTGATGATTAGTGATCAGCAGTATGGTTTCATGCCGGGAAAGACCACTACAGATGCGATGTTTACTCTGAGACTGTTGATGGAGAAATATAGGGAAGGTCAGAAGGAGTTGCATTGTGTCTTTGTGGACTTGGAGAAAGCATATGATAGGGTGCCTAGAGAGGAGTTGTGGTATTGTATGATGAAGTCAAGAGTGGCAGAGTAGTATGTAAGAGTGGTACACGGTATGTACGAGGGTAGTGTGACAGTGGTGAAGTCTGCAGTGGGAGTGACAGATCCATTTAAGGTGGAGGTGGGATTACATCAAGGATCAGCTCTGAGCCCTTTCTTATTTGCAGTGGTAATGGATAGGTTGACAGATGAGATTAGACAGGAGGCCCCATGGACTATGATGTTTGCAGATGACATTGTGATCTGTAGTGAGAGTAGGGATCAGGTTGAGGAGACCTTGGAGAGGTGGAGATATGCTCTACAGAGGAGAGGAATGATGATCAGCAGGACTAAGACAGAATATGTGTGTGTGAATGAGAGGGAGGATAGAGGAATGGTGAGGATGCAGGGAGTAGAGGTGGCGAAGGTGGATGAGTTCAAGTACTTGGGATCAACAGTTCATAGTAATGATAAGTGTGGAAAGAGGTGAAGAAGAGAGTACAGACAGGGTGGAATGGGTGGAGAAGAGTGTCAGGAGTGATTTGTGACAGATGGGTACCAGTAAGAGTGAAAGGGAAGGTCTACAAGAGGGTAGTGAGACCAGCTATGTTGTATGGGTTGGAGATGGTGGCATTGACAAAAAGGCAGGAGTCAGAGCTGGAAGTGGCAGAGTTAAAGATGTTAAGATTTGCACTGGGTGTGACAAGGATGGACAGGATTTGGAATCAGTATATTAGAGGGTCAGCTCAGGTTGGATGGTTTGGAGGCAAAGTCAGAGAGGCAAGATTGCGTTGGTTTGGACATGTGCCGAGGAGGGATGATGGGTATATTGGGAAAAGGGTGCTAAGGATGGAGCGCCAGGTAAGAGGAAAAGAGGAAGGCCTAAGATAAGGTTTATGGACATGGTGAGAGAGGACATGCAGGTGGTTGGTGTGACTGAGCAATATGCAGAGGACAGGAAGAAATGGAAACAGATGATCTGCTGTGGCGACCCCTAACGGGAACAGCTGAAAGAGAAGAAGAAGAAGCACCTAACCTCTTACACTAAAAGGTTTGAAAAGAGAAACTGTAATATCTTTGCAGATACTCTGTATAAGCTGCACCTATAAGTTTGATAAGAGAAACTGTAACATATTTGTATATATTTCTGTATATAAACTGCATTCCTCATAAGCTTGAAATGTGAGACTGTAACTTGTATATTAATACAATATGTTTGTGCATATAGTGTAACTTGCTTGTCTTTATCTCTTTGTAAATTTGGAGCTTTTCTGCCCGGGCCTCCGCTGAAAATGGACATGTATCCAGTCGGACTATCTTGGTCAACAAATGTAAAATAAAAAAAATAAATAATAAATAAATAAATATGGTTGTTATATTCCACAGGGTCTTCATAGATATTTCTCCAAAATGTGTCTATGTATTTTTTTTGTCGGTGGTGTTTCTGTTCCTTTCGTTTTGTTTCCCAGTTCTCTATAAAACTTGTTTGGGTCATCAGTAAATTGTTTATTTTGTACTGTTTCTTTATATTTTCCTGTATATGTTGTAAGTTTTTTTCTGCCTGTGCTGATATCTTTAGTTTATTATTTGAATAGTATATGATAGATCCTGGTCTGTTCTGATACCATGCATTGCTTTATGACATATGTCTTTCTAAGCATTTTTGTTGATCTATTCCCTATTCTATGTTCTTCTAACAGTGGCATTTCTTGTCTTAATTTCTTTATAGCTTTCTCTGTTCAGTGCTTCCATGATGACATTTGATTTCGTCCTTCCCTTTTCCTTATTGTCTATGTTTTTCTGGCAAGACCTTATCAGATATTACTTTAGCTGCACAGTAGTATTTCTTATTTACTTTTGTTATATCACGTGAATTTCTGTTAGAAGTGTGATAAAACAAATGAAGACAATGATCAAGACTATTAACATTTTGGGTCTTATTGACTTTCTGTAATCTGTTTCTTTCATTGATCTTAATATGTCGATCAGTCTTTATTAAATTAAGCAACTCTTTACTTAGATCATTTTCTTCTAAACTGAGGGCACATTCTTTGTTCTCTGTTTCCTGTGGACATTCTACAGAAAGTTCCAGAACATCTTCCTGCGACATATTCTCTTCAGCTGCATCTTGCATAATCCGTTGCTCTTTTATATGGGAACTCACTGGCCTATCTCTCCACAACATTGACTGTGTCAGAGTTGCTACTGTTTCTTGTTCATTCTCTTGCTGTGCAACTCCAACTGAACTTTTGTACTGGTTCCCTACTAAAGGCTCCAGAGTATCTTCATGTAGCAAGTGATCAGATGCTTTCTGTTTTATCTGTTTCTCCTTAATTTGGGGACTCAACATGTTGTGACATTTCCAGAGTAGGATTTCCTACACTAAATATTTTACTTTGCAGGTAATCCATAACTTCAGTTTTTGTTGCTTTAATTTCTCCATTACTAATCCTCTTTTCTACTTCCCCCTTTGTCTCTTTATTTTTATATTGTGACATTTTCCATATCCTGAAGTTTTTGCCTGTATTTCTCTTGAATATCTTTGGTGTTGCTTTTTTGTATTATTTAATTTTGTTCTGCTTTGCATAGATGTTGTACCATATTAATTCTCTTTTTCTTTCCCATGTCAGTATTTTTTCTTCAGATGTCTCCCACTCCACCTGTTTCTCTTTACTTTGGGAGCTCATTTTTCCATCATGCTGTGACACAACATGATTTTCTACAATAAATTCTTCACTTTGCATGTATTCCATAACTTCAGCTTCTGTTTGTTTAACTTCTACTTTACTAAGCTTCTTTTTTTGTTCCCTGTTTGTGATCTTATTTATTGTATTATGAAATTTTCCATATCTGGATGCCTTTGTCTGTATTTCTCTTCAAATATCTTTGGAGTTGCTTGTTTTGCATTGATTAGTTTGGCTTTATCCTTTGCATAAATTGCACCATATCAGGTCTCCTTTTCTTTCGCACAGCCATGTTTCTTTTTTAAAAATTTCAAAAATCTTTAAGTTTTGTTCTTTATATTTTAACACTTCCTATCACTTCTTTTTCCAAATGGGCCAAAGTTTCTTAGTCTACATAATGTTTTTCAAAGATCTGTTGTATTAATGAAAATGCATTTGAAGCTTTTGACAGTTTTTTTCTTGTGCAAGTATTTTTATTTCCTCTAATTTCTCTCTTAATCCTGTTGAATATCTTCTGTCTTGAAATTCTGGGCTTCTTGCATAATAGTAAGAATACATAATTACTTCCTTACCCTCAGTAGTCCACTCTATCATCTTTATGGCTGTTTTTTGCCTTTCAGTTTTTATATATTTTATGGGCTACTACGTCCTTCCTTCCTAAGATAAGGTTTATGGATTTGGTGAAAGAGGACATGCAGGTGGTTGGTGTGACAGAACAAGATGCAGAGGACAGGAGGAAATGGAAACAGATGATTCACTGTGGCGACCCTAACAGGAGCATCTGAAAGAAAAAGAAGAAGAAGATGGACTACTACTTCCTTGGGGGGGTGGGGGGGGCATCCTATCCCCGAGCCTGGCCTAACTCCATTGTAGGAATGTTTCCAAGTCTTGAAGATTCTCCACTGTCATTTTTTCCAGTCCTTGTAACAGTGCACCTACCAGGATTAGGCATCTTTTTTATCCTGGGACTTCTGCACCCACCTGTTTTATTTCTAACCATGATATATGCTATATAAAATACAGTCTATGTCGCGGTGTCGTCTTGGTGACATTTTGTAAAAACAGAGTCCACCTTGTGAAGGTACTCAAGAAAGACTTCAGGATGAATTCAGTTTCAGCAGTACTACTCCCCTTTGCATGTTGATTTTATCATCTCTCCATTTGGATCCCCAGTAGGGTACAAACAATGTATATAGAAATTTGACATATAGATGTCAGTTTGATACACAAAGTGCAAAAATGTAATATTAGTGATTTGTAAGTTACCATATCATACCATGAAGAAACTACAGCAAGATGGTAGAAAGGGGTAGATGCAAAATGTCTAGCAGTTAGCATACTGGATTACATTTATTATGAGCTGTTAAGGAGGTGCTTCTTGTGGTACAAGGTTTGATTTCCACAGCCTTCACTTGCAGACTATAAGCAAGTCACTTAACCATAATGCTGCTGGACTGAGTCTGAAAAAGGTCCATATGGGTCAGTGCTCTACCCCATTTATCAAATGCAAATGAAGAAATAATTTAGAAACAAAAAGAACTGTATCACAAAAGAACCGGATTCACTATTATAGCTGAAAATAAATGGCCTATCATGCTATCTGATTTACTATGTCCTTAATCCTCTCTGAAGACTCGTTAGCTAAACCAAAAACAGCATTCAAATTAGGGTAGTAAAGTACCCAGTCTTAATTTAACCCAAAGCTAGCTGCAGATTGCTCTAGATATCTGTTCAAACATCCAATCATTTACCTGAATTCTCTGAAAACAGATTGACCAATCTAAAAGCAGCATTCAAATTAGGAGGAGAATATAGCCAATATTAATTTGACCAAAGGTTAGCTGGTGATCAGCTTAATCTCCAGGCATCCAATCTTTTATAACTCTGTATTACCCACTGTACAGCTCTTCCATCTCCTCTTACTGTTTTATCATCTATACATTATACAAATGGTTTCAATGTAAAATACACCTGATGGAGTCTATGGACAAAAGTGCTTATGAAAAATAAAGCTTATTGAATGAGATGCTGTGGATCGTGGGTTTTTGAATACCTTAGTAATGTGCATTTAGTTTACAGGCTTATAACAGAAAGGGCCTTTTTTCTAAATTTCAAAAGCTGGTTGTCTCAGCTCTCCTTAATATATTTAGTGCAATGATGTTACTAATACTACAGTGTAAGTGTATGGGCAGATGTCTCAGTAGCCAACAAATCTGATGCACCCTGTAACTGTGCAGCTGCCTGGAACACTTGGTACGGATTCAGTCAACTGGTTTCCTAAATTAGACTAGACTGAAAGCCCATCTCAGCCATGCCAACTCATTCTCACAGCTTTTAGTAGACCTTCAAAACATACACTTTCCCATAGTCTCTAGGTTATTTATGTATAAATAGACTTGACCAGTTATCTAAAGAGCTGAAAACTCTAAGGCATTTATGTAATAAAGCTTGGAAATCCTGGAAAAATGAACCCACTGCTAACTCAAGGGTGCAATACACTAAGTTATGAACTTCTCTCCTCACTTTCTTCCAACCTGTCTTCTCTATCTCCCCCTCTCTCACTTACTATGTCCTTAATCCTTACTTTGTACTTATTCCACCTCCCTCCCAACCTTCCAACCTCTCTTCTCTATCTCTCCCTCTCTCACTTCCTACGTCCTTAATCCTTACTTTGTACTTATTCCACCTCCCTCCCAACCTTCCAACCTCTCTTCTCTATCTCCCACTCTCTCACTTACTATGTCCTTAATCTTTACTTTGTACTTATTCCACCTCCCTCCCAACCTTCCAACCTCTCTTCTCTATCTCTCCCTCTCTCACTTCCTACGTCCTTAATCCTTACTTTGTACTTATTCCACTTCCCTCCCAACCTCCCAACCTCTCTTCTCTATCTCCCCCTCTCTCACTTACTACGTCCTTAATCCTTACTTTATACTTATTCCACCTCCCTCCCAACCTCCCAACCTCTCTTCTCTATCTCCCACTCTCTCACTTACTATGTCCTTAATCCTTACTTTGTACTTATTCCACCTCCCTCCCAACCTCCCAACCTCTCTTCTCTATCTCCCACTCTCTCACTTCCTACATCCTTAATCCTTACTTTGTACTTATTCCACCTCCCTCCCAACCTTCCAACCTCTCTTCTCTATCTCCCACTCTCTCACTTCCTACATCCTTAATCCTTACTTTGTACTTATTCCACCTCCCTCCCAACCTCCTCATACATTCTAATCCTACAAAAAACAAAAAAAAAATTCAAGTTTTGTAATAAGATTTTCATTTTCTGTGTACTATTATGTTTTAAAACTATGTAATATCTTTTGCTGTTATATTTATTTATTTATTTATTATTTATTTATTTTACATTTGTTAACCGGGCTAGTCCAACTGGATACATGTCCATTTTCAGTGGAGGCCCGAGGAGAAAAGCTCCACTATCTAATGCATAATAACAAAAAAATACATTCAAAGTACATAGGTAATTTAAGACGCAACTAAAACAGGGATTTAAAATTACATAGGGAATTAAGACACAAGTAAAACAGGCATATAGGCCTTCCTTTCAGTAAGTTCAAAAAGGTGAATACAGAGACTATCAAATTTCTACAGTACAGGTCAAAGTACAAAGGTAATTTGAGATTCAACTAAAACAGGCATTCATAATTACATAGGAATTTAAGACTCAACTAAAACAGGCATTTAGGCTATCTTTTCAGTAAGTTCAAAAGGTGAAAACAGAGACTATCAAATTTCTTCAGTACAGGTATATAAAATGTGAGACAGAAATAATTAAGTAGTTTAAAAGCAAAGATAGAGTTACTAGAAAATTTTAGTTTGAAGTTGAGAGAGTCAATTTCTCAGGTAGAGATGAAAAATAAAACGGAGAAATAGAGTTGGGAGACAGTGCAAGGTGCAGGAGAAGGTAGGAGGTACGTGTTCAGCTAGGGTTATTGCAAGAGCAAAGCCAGTGATTGGTTAGAAAATGTTTCAGTTGAGTTTTAAATAGTGTGATAGAAGTTTGGGCTAAGAGGTCTGTAGGAAGTTGATTCCAAATTTTACCAACTGAGTTGGAAAATATAGAGTCACCTGCTGTATTCTTTGATAGAGAGGTTTGAATCAGTATTTTATTGGAAGAGCTTTTTCTGTTATAGGGTTTTATCAGGGTGGAGCATTGGTATCTTTTCTGGGTGGTGAAGGGCTTTATGGGCAGTTGTAAGCTGATAGTATTGAATTAGGTGAGGTAACTCCAGCCACCCTAGGTTAAGGAGGTTCAGGCAGTGATGTGTTTTATATGGAGAGGCAGTGGCAAATTTGGCAATGTTGTTATAGGCTGTTGTAAGCCTATTGATGTTATGTTTAGAAAGATTAGTATATATGGGGATGCATATAATAGAGTAGAGATAAGATAAGTTCTGGCTATGGTAGTTCTTGCTTCAGGAGTTAAGAAAGATTTGATTCTGTAGAGAACCTAATTTTTGTTAGTTGCTTTTATGATAGAGTGGATATGAAAATCAAATTTTAGTAGGTTGTCGATAGTAACTCCTAGAAGTTTGGTTGTTTGGTCAGGAGAGATAAGGGTGCCATTGTTAGAAGTAAGTGTGAAACTAATAGGGAGACAGGTGTGTGGGTGAGAAGAGGAGAAGTTTAGTTTTCTTAGGGTTTAAGAGAAGGCAGTGACTGGAGAACCATTGTTCTATGGTGGTAAAAGTTTTTTGAGTAAGTGAGTGAAGGTCAGCTTGGGTTGTGGCAGAGCAGATGATGGTGGTGTCATCGGCGTACTGAATGCAAGTAGTTAGTGGGGTGGCTAGATACAGGTCATTAATAAAGATGGAAAATAAAGAGGACCTAAGATGGAGCCCTGAGGTACTCCTAAAGTGGTAGGGAGAAGTTCGGAAAGATTGTTGTTCCATAAAACAGCTTGTTTCCGATTCTGAAGATAGGAAGTAAACCAGCTTAAAGCAAGATTATTGAGAGAGAGAGATTTTAAACAATGTAGGAGGAGTTGGTGATTCACCATGTCAAAGGCTTTTGACAGGTCTACAAAGAATGCAGATGAAAGAAGATTGTTATTCCGGTTTATATTAATGGAGTCTATGAAGGATAATAAGGCTGTTGTGGTGCTATGGTAGGGACGAAAGCCATGTTGGCAAGTAGCTAAAAGGTTATTAGATAGGAGGTGATTTAAAAGCTGTTTGTGGATGCATTTCTCCATTATTTTAGCAATAGGAGATAGCAGTGCTATAGGGCGGTAGTTCGTTTAATTTAATTGTTTAATCGTTTAATTGTTTAATTTTAACCATGTTTTCAGCCATTTACTTTTGGTTTGGGGAGGTAGAATTAGTGTTAAGGTAAGTGTGTATTGTTTGGAACTGTTTACATAAATGTGCAAGAGTTACTGACCTTAGGGTTAGGGTGCGGGTTAAGGTAAGTGCATATGTTTTAAGATGTTTACTTTTTTTTCCCCTGTTAGATATATGGTTGGGTTACGTGCATACGTGTATTCAGTTGTTTACTGTTTTTTTTTGGGGGGTACAATTAGGGTTAGGGTACGTGTGTATGTGTTTGGACGTGTTTAATGTTTTTTTTTTTTTTTGGTTGGAACAGCGATTTCGTTCCCTAGGAAAGAAATATCTGTTCTGTGGTTTCAACATTTTCAGCTTTCGCTGAAAATGTGTCGATGAAACATTGTTTACTTTTTTCATCTTCGATGTTTCAATTTAGACACAAGCTAAGTACCTTGCATCAAAACAAATCACCCTCTTTCACTCCCCCTAAACCATTCTGGTATGAGGTAAATAACATTTCGGATAGAAATCTACCTAAAGAGCTTTCCTTTCTCGGTGACATTCATTGCTCTACTGGGTTCCTTTTGCTTGCTGATTTTCTTAAAGAATTCTCCAGTTTACCCACACAGCAGAACACTGCATCTTTTTCCACACAAATCCCTCCATTCCCCCCAGAATGCTTCCCACCTTTCAACTTCTCCAAAATAACAAGCAAACAAATTGCACCTCCACTAAAAGAGATTCAGCTAGACTCTTTTTCTCTCTCTCTCTGGACCTGATAACCTCCAGGATTTCATGAGCACCCCACTAAAGCACATCTTGCCCTCACAGCCAATACCAGTTCCTCTGTCTATAAATTATTCTTTATTAGACTTGTACAAAACAGTTCAGAATTCTGTCCCATCTCTATACTTCTTACCCTTCGTAAAATCTTTGAAAACATCATTTACAACCAACTCAGCTGTCTAGTTCCAATCTCATGTCAATTTTTCCTACCCTTGGTAAAATCCTTGAATAAAATCATTTACAATCAACTCACCATTTATCTTGACAAATACCACTTACTTTTCTCAGAAGCACCTTGGCTTTTGGGCAGGTAAATGTACCATGATTGTTCTCTGGACACTCACTGATGACATACTCACTAACATGGATAAAGGTAACCTTGACAGAACAGTATTTAATGACCTTAACCATGCCTTTCATCTGGGTGACCTCTCTATCCTATTATCCCACTTACAAGACATTGGTCTAAGCTAAGAATCAACTCAATGGTTCAAAGATTTAAAATTGGACATGTCTTATCAGATACAGCATTCATTCCTTCAGGGGTTTCTTAGAAATCAATCATTGCACCAATATTATTCCCCATTTTTGTAAATAAACTGCCTGTTGACCTACCTCATCTACATCTCCTCCTTTATGTTAATAACATGGTTATCTATAGGTCCAACACTTTTCTCAATATCATCCAAAATCAGCTTCAAGCTGACCTTCTACAACTAAACAGTTGGCTTTTCTCTAAAAAGAAAACTACTTCTCAACGCTAAGAAAACAAGTCCATGCTGTTTATCAGAAGGAATGTCTTGTTAAAGCTACTATCCCTCTCCATATTAAACACCTCAACAACAACTAATTGAATCCACCACATCATTCCGATACCTTGGAATTTGGCTTGACCAATCCATCAACTTCCAAGATCGCATTCAGAAAGTCAGATCCAAAGTCAACTATCTCCAATTCTGAGCCCAAAGGACATCTCATTTCCTCTCACAACCTGCTAGAACAGCTTTAGATAAAGGTGTCCTGCTTGCACAGTTAGAATAATGCCTACTGCTGTTCACTACTGTACTACAAAAAGCACCACCACCTTACAGTCTCTTCCTAACAAAATCTGCCATTTCTTCACAAAATCCCCTCAGAGTGAGCATCACTGCTTCACCTTGGAGAAAGCAAATCGGTTACGCATTCAAGGCAATGCCAGCCTCCTCCTTGGCTCCCTTTTTTTCAAGTTTCTGTGCCAAGACAAATCATCTAACTAACTATGAGACTAACTACATCCAAACCACACTACAACCTAAGAAGGCGGTCCACTAATGACCCTACATTCATAACTCCATCTACTTAACTTCCTTCTACAGACCACAACTTTGCCGTTCTTCCACTTACATCCTTTCTTTTGGCTGGACCACATTTACCTCACCCATAACACATGGATTATGCATTGAACACTCCTGTTCCTACTTATTTCTAAACCTGCTTGTAAATGTGTATTTTTTCACATCTGTGTTATGCTATGTCACTTTACTGTATAATGCCTTTAATCTTATTTTACTATTGTTACTTTTGTATGTGAGCTGGGCAGCATCTGCAGATAGTCAGATTTTAGCAGTGTTTTACCCTGCTAAATAAAATAAATGCTATATCACCTTAACTTCTGTTTTCATTTAGGCCATCCGCCAGTATTCCTATCTCTTTCATTGGCTTAGATCATGGCAGGCATGCCGGAGGTCCTCTCTATGGCAGAGACTCTTTCATTGGCTTAGATCATGGCAATCATGCAGGAGGTCCTGTCTATGGCAGAGATGATGCTCTCTGCTTGTGTAAACTATTTTATAGGGATTTTGTATTAATGCTAGAATTAAGGCTTAGCTCCTTAATGACTTTATTTGGGTTGAGGATAAACTAGTCTTAGATGAGACATGCCCCTGCAAGGCCTGAGCAGTGAATCCTCAAAACCAGAGATAGTACTTACACTGCAAGTGTTTCCTCTTTCCATGTTTTGTATTTTTTTATTTTTAATATCAGTGTACATGTAGCATTACTACAGTTCAAATATGTAACACATGACAAAATTACAAGACTGTAGTTTGTCCGTAGAATAAGAAAAGTCACAAGTGTTCTGTCTAGTCGGTGTTGTCTCTCTCTTCCCTTCCATTAAGAACTTTACTGAGAATGTACCAGGCAATAAAATCCTGGGTTAAAACTGAGAAAAGTCTGTGTGGATAAGTGTTCTATGCTGGTTACCCTGGTTACCAACCAGCCAACCAACCAAGCAACCCACCAATCTAATGATGGATGAAGCTTTTGCATCTCTGCCACAGTACAGGTAAGTCCCAGTTATTACCAGCCCATCCAGTTGTCCAAGTTACATTTGAATTGGTTTAGGGAGGAACTCTGCTTCACATGGATGGAGAGCCTGATCCAGAGAAGGGGTAGTATCTGGGATAATGGGATATCTCTGAGATATCATTTAAGACAAAGGTCATTAAATTCTGGTTGATTTCTCACTTGTTTTGAAGACTTGCAATCATATGAGCAATTTGTGTTTCACAGAATTCATTAAGCCACTGAACATCACGCATCAAATGTACATAAATGCTAATGCTGTTTATGTGTTATTCTTCAATGACTTCTAAACATGATGGCATAAATAGGCTCAGACATGCATACGTACCATTCATTCACAGCATCAAAATATGTTACTAAGGTGTGTAACATGGGATTCAAACTTGTGGAACATGTCATCAAAATTATCATGCAACATGTTGAGACCTGAACATTTACAGTCAGGATGGCTGAAGCTTGACTACCTGATGTTCAACTGATATCTGATGAAAACTCCAGGAGTTATTCCATCCTTTCCTCTGGGATAATTTATTCCTTTAATTAATAATTAAGTAAACTATCCCACACTTGGTTATCAATGATAAACTACGCCAATTAGATGTTAATTCCAATGTAACTCATTGGATAGCAAATTGGCTTACAAACAGAACCCAGGATATTAGGGTGGCCAGTTGTACCTCCTTCAAAACACCTGTCACTAGAGGTGTAACCTAGGGTACAGTCCTTGGGCTAGTCCTATTTGCATTTACTTCTTGGAGGTTAAAGCTACTGTTATGGGGTTAATGGCTGACTAAGTCTGTATATAACTGTAAACTTGGAGCCATCATAAACTCCTCAGGTGACACCAGCTCCACTAGGGGGCATTTTTAAATGAATCCATCCAGCCAGTTACAACCCCCTTTTCCCATTTTTGCACATGGGGTTGGGATGTCACTTCCACAGTGTTTACACCACTAGTTGGCTAGCCCTGCAGCAGTAGTTGTTCCACACCACACACTCAGATGCACACTCCCACCTATAGTCAATTTAGAATGTCCAGTCCACCTACTGCATGTCTTTAAAATGTGGGAGGAAACCAGAACACCCAGAAGAAACCCATATGAATACAGCAAGGACATGCAAATTCCACACAGAATGCACCCCAGCTAACAATCAAGCTAGGGAACCTCTTGGACACCTCTATCCACTGTGCCACTGTAAATGAATAGCTGGTATTAAAACTTTGCACTAAAACTGAATCAATAAATGTATAATGGCATCCTCTGGCAAGCAATAAGTCCCTTATAACTATAACATTGACAACACATCCCTAAAAATTGGTCCAGCAGTTAGGGACCTGTGAACCTATATAGACAACAAACTGTCCTTTGATCACCACATATCTAGTACTGTAAGTAAGTGCTTTATCATTGCACAGCTTTTTACCATGGGTATGGTGTCCATGTCCAGGGATGGGATCATTCCACTCTATTCTATACTCATCAGGCCAGTCATTGAGTATAATGCCACATTCAGAATTTACCTTTCCAAATATTTGACACAACTCAAATGCCCACAACAGGAAATCAAAGGCCTAAATCAAAAAAATAAAATATGCAGACTGTCTCAAAACCTTGTCCCTCTTTTTGGTGTCATACAGGCAACTCAGGGGTGATCTCTGCCTATCTTGTGAGATCAACTGCACCCTCACAAGTCCAGTTAGGGCACTGACACCTTCTCAAGAGATCTAAATCTCTTTTGCAACATAAATAGAACACGTTGGAGGGATAGATATGTATTACAGGAAATACCAATTTTGAATTGTCTTCCTTTCCACATAAAGCAAAGTACTTTTCTTACACTGTTCAAATGTAATCTGGCTAGATGGATGAGTAACCACAAATTCACCTCTAGTTTAGCATTTTAGTCCATGATGGACGGGGCAAAATGTAAATGCTCTGCTCATCCCTGAGTTATGCGTAATTAAAATATAAGGGCTAAAAACTGCATGGGAATGTATGGTTAGGCTTTTGAAGCTTCTCACAAATCAGTACCCTAGTAAGTACATATGAATCTATAGGAACTGGTCTACTGAGTCAGCCACATTCCAAGCTCTGCATCTAAGAGAAGCTCGAGGCACAGTCCCTATCCCATGATCCTCTCCTGCTAACTCTCAGATCTAGTTTGCCGCTGCAGCAGGTCTCATCGTGGAGTGAGAGCTCGGGCCAGTATCTTTTTTCTATATAAAAAAAATTTATATATATATTTCTAAAAAGTGATAATTATAAGGTTTTTTTCTTAGTATTAGCAATAATACTTGTGTGTGTGTGTGTGTGTGTGTGTGTGTGTGTGTGTGTGTGTTTAGTCATATTATTGTTTAGATTTAGTGTTAAGAATTGGTGGGAGCAGCTGCTTCTAGGCCTTAAGCCAATAACTCTGTCAGGGCTCTGTCAGATTTTGCTATTTAGATTACTTTTTCTCTTAGTATTTAAATATTTACCTGTTTAGTAAGGTTAGTTTATATAGTTATATATATATAGCGTTTTTCATATTAATATTACAGACTGTAATTCCAGAAATGTCAGAAATAGCCAAATCTGGATTTAAGCATTGCCAGTGTGGACAGAAAATGTCCATAACTGACAACCATGTTTCCTGTGTCTACTGTTTAGGGCCTCTCCATCTTCAGGAGGACTGCTCCATCTGTCACTCATTTAGTGGCAGAGTTATGATGGAAAGACGCAGGAAACTTATTGAGAGGGGTTTCTTGAAGCCAGAGTTTCAAGAGGCATTGGAAAAGGCAGACCAGTCATCGAAGTCTTCGAAGGGGTCGAAGTCTTCGAAGGTGTCGGAGCCCAGGACATCGGCTCCGAGTACCTCTGTTAAAATTCGGTCTCCAGCTCCACAGACCTTGGAGCCGAGCATCGAACTACTGCCTCGGGGCGAGGTCCAGGTTTTGGAGCCGGTATCAGAGGTACTCCCTTCATCGATCCTTCGCTTCCCGTTCTTCCAGAGCACTGTCAGACACCGATGTGGAGCGAGTGGTGCAGAATCTGATGGCCTTATCTAAACTAATTGCAGTTTCGTCCCAATTGGTTTCGAAGCTTGAAGCCCTTCCTGTTCCATCCATAGAGCCTCCTTCGAGACCCATCGAGTCATTGGAGCCGGGAGTTGAGGATCTGATGATTGTTGATCCCCCGGAGCCTCCACTGACCTCGACACCCTTGGTACCCATCAAGGGGTCTCGGAGCTGACAGTCTCTCCTCGGTTCCAGGGCGGGAGAGTCGAACCGAAGTTTCGGTTCAGACTCTTCCCCTCGGTGCCTCCACGCAGATTAGTTCGGCTCTGTCCTCTGGATCAGAGCCCATGGCTCCAGGCCCGAGGAGGATAATGGGTTCTTCAGAACTGGTGGAAACCTTGGCCCGGGGCTCCGGTGCCTTTGAGGCCATGAGGAAGATTTTGTCTGTTAAGACATTCACATCTTCAGATTCCTCTTCTCCCTCCCCGAAAGGTCCGCGTTCTGTTTCTGCACCACCGGTCCCCACTAAGCATAGAGACCCAAAGCCTCAGTCAGCCCCAGAGGGTGAACCCTGCTCCTCGGAAGCTTCACCAGATGCCCCCTCTGATGAAGTTCTGAGGAAGAGATTGTGCAAGAGGAGGCACCTTGATTCCCCACAGGAATTGTTGACATCGGACACCGACTTGGATGAGTGAGAGGGGTCCCCACGGTCCTCCTCCAAGGATGTCTCATTTGCCGACATCCTGGAAATTCTCAAACAGAGGGGTAACTGGCAGTCACTTGCCCCCACTGAGGATGAGTTGGTTTTGCTGAAGGCTTTTGGGGCTCAACCTTCCACCTCCTTAACTCCGTTAATGGATTTAATAGCTCGAAGGGCGTGGGAGTCCCCTGGCATGTTGGAGCCAGTAGGCCTAATAAGTACATCACTGCCCCCCAGGATAAAGCGTATCTCACCAAGGGAGTTCCAGTTGATGCTATGGTGGTGGTGGTGGCCACCAATAAAGAAATGTCTGAAGCATCTTCCTCTGTTCATCCGCCTAACAAAGATTCTAGAACGATGGACAGGTACGGGAAACGCATTTTTAGTTCAGCGACATTTTCCTTGCGATCGCTGAACTACCTCACTCATTTTACCCCTCTTCAGAGAGATCTCCTCAAAGAATTGGGAGATACTCTACAGGGTACCACAGATGCTGCTGTCTCAGACAAGGTGACAGCACAACTCAATACCCTAAACTCTATCGTTAACTCATCCATGCGGCTCATTTCATATGCAGCCGAAGGATCAAGTAGGGCTGCAGCTTCAGCGATCACTCTGTGGAGACAATCCTGGATGTGCCTATGCTCCTTTGTGGAATCCTTTAAGTCTTCCTTTACCAATGCCCCTTTTGATGGCTCCTTCTTTTTTGGGCCTAAAGTGAAGGAGATGCTCACTAGGTGTGAGCAAGAAGGAAAGACCTTGTCGGCCATAGGGGTCCATTTTTCCGCCCCTTCTAGACCATACCCCAAAGGGCAAAGAGTTGGAAAAATGTGGTTCCAGAAGACTCAGGGAGCTTTCCAATCCACACCTGGTGAAACCCCCTCCAGAGGCAGAGGAGGGGGAAGAAATGGAAGATGCCGCCCAGGTGGCAGAGGGAGTCCGCAGAACCAGGGCAACAGGGATAGCATCCTTGGTAAGCCCTTCTAGCACTCCTGAGTGGAGGCCTGACTGTCCTGCTCTGGAGCCAGCCGGCGGTCACTTGGCTTTATACCCAGAGGCCTGGCTAAATCTCACTTCAGATTCCTGGGTAAAAAGCAAAATAACCAGAGGATACACATCCCTTTCTTAAAAAATCCTCCCATCCAAAAAACATTCCCAGATGTTCCACCCAATCTGAGGGATCAGGCAGCCATAGAAATACAAAGGCTGTTAGAAAAAAGAGTCATCCAACCAGTCCCGGAGGACCAAATAGAATCCAGAACTTATTCAAGGTTCTTTTTAGTTCCAAAGAAAACAGGGGACTGGAGGCCAGTACTGGACCTCAGCAAACTCAATACCTTCGTAAAGAAGGAAAAATTCCAGATGGTCACGCTACAATCGATCCTTCCCTTTCTTCAAACGAATGATTGGATGTGCTCTATAGATCTCAAGGATGCGTACTACCATATAAAAATGGCTAGGCCATCCAGAGATCACCTGCGCTTCTGGCTGGGAGCCAGTCATTTTCAGTTTCAAGCTCTGCCCCCAAGTGCATGGCAGTAGTGGCGCCCCACCTGAGACTAGGATTCCGGTGTTTCCATACTTAACCACCACCCCCAGGCATCACCTATTGCAAACCAGGGACTACACAATCAATCTCTGTTCCCATTTAGGCATAACGCTGAACTTCGAAAAATCTGCCTTGTCGCCCTCACAGCATATATCATTCATAGGAGCGGAATTGGACACTACCTTAAATCTGATCAGGCTTCCCCAAACAAGAGTTTCAGCCTTGAGGGAACAGATTTCTACCCTTCTACTAAACAAAAGAGTCCCCGCAGCACAGGTCCTGAAAGTGTTAGGCATGATGGCAGCTACCCTTATCGCGGTCCCCCTAGGGAGAATGCACATGAGGATCCTCCAGTGGCTACTCTTCGCACAGTGGTCTTACCAATGGCTACCATTTTCACACAACATCCTGCTCACGGAGTCCTGCAAGTGGGATCTTCAGTGGTGGATGAACAGCCACCAGCTTACGATAGACCGCCCGTTCGTGCCCCCCCCATAGCCACAGTGACCACGGACGCTTCCCTGATAGGGTGGGGGGGACTTTTTCAGGGGAGAACAGTTCAAGGCGAGTGGTCGAAAATGGAGTACAATCTGCACATCAATGTCCTGGAGTTGAGATCAGTGTTCCTGGCATTGCAACACTTTCACGACTACTTACCTCCGGGAACAGTTGCAATTCAGGCAGACAACAAGTCAGTGGTCTGGTACATAAACAAACAAGGAAGAACCAGGTCTTACCCCTTATGCAGAGAGGCCCTGAGAATCTGGCAATGGGCTGTGTCCACTGGACGCTTTCTCATAGCAATGCACATCCCGGGGACATCCAACGTAATAGCGAACAGGTTGAGCAGAGCCATCCTGTTACCTCACGAGTGGTCCCTCAAAGATCAAGCAGCGGAAAGGGTCTTCCACAGATGGGGCCAGCCTTGCTGTGACCTTTTCGCATCCCACCTGAATACCAAATGCAGAAGCTATTTCGCCCTACTTCCCCCTCCGGGGGGCTCCCCCAGGGATGCACTTGTGCACGATTGACCCCCTGGTCTCCTATATGCATTTCCTCCTGTTCCACTAATCTCGAAATTTCTGCAGAAAGCCAAAGGTCTGGAATGGACAATCATCCTGATAGCACCATTCTGGCCTTGACAAATCTGGTTCCCCTTTCTTCAAGCTTACCAAATAGAGGAACTTTGGACTCTGGACCCAGTGCCAGATCTTCTGACCCACTTGTCAGGAGTTCTTCACCCCTCTCTTTCTTCCCTCAAATTGACAGCATGGCTACTCCACTTCCCAACTTAGCCAGGTCAGATCTCTTGTCCCCAGCAGTACAACATATTTTTATCTCTTCCCACAAAGCCTCCACTAGAAAATTGTACAAGAGCAAATGGAAACGTTTCATGTGTTAGGCTTCCAAACAAGGTATTGATCCCTTGGTTGCCCCTATTCATAAGGTTCTAGATTTTCTATCTACTCTTTTTCATCAAGGGGCTTCAACATCTACCTTAAGGGTACAGCTGGCTGCCATATCTAATTTTCATGTGGGCGAAGGGGGCTCTACAATTATGTCTCATCGACTTTCTAGAGCTTTCATGAAGGGAACTTTTCACCTCCGACCACCCATTCGAAGTCCGGTTTTTCCATGGAACTTAAATCTGATGCTATCTCAGCTCATGTTATCACCCTTTGAACCGGCTTCGTCATGCCCACTTAAATATCTTTCCTGGAAAACCCTGTTTCTTGTTGCAATCACTTCAGCTCACAGAGTCTCAGGGCTGCAAGCGCTGTCAATTAGACCCCCGTATCTAATCTTTCACCCAGACAGGGTCTCCTTACTTACTAATCCGTCCTTTCTACCAAAAGTCTGCTCAGAATCTAATCTTAATCAGTTCATTGAACTTCCTACCTTTTTCAGGCACCATACCAATAAATTGGAATACATGTTACACAAATTGGACGTACACAGACAGCTGAGGTTTTACCTGGATAGGACAAAAGAATTCAGGAAATCGGATCAACTTTTTGTTTCGCATGCGGATAGTAAGAAAGGACTTGCAGTATCAAAAGTCACATTATCCAAATGGCTTTCGGACTGCATAAACTTTGTTTATTCATCTTCCAATCAGTCTATTCCACTCAAAGCTAAAGCTCATTCTACTAGAGCTGTTTCTACTTCCCTAGCCCTTGCTGCTCGTTTACTGATGGATACCATTGTGCAGCGGCTACCTGGGCTAAACCACATACCTTTATCACTCATTACAAAGTGGACAGGGCCTCCAGGGACAGGGCTTCCTTTGGTTCCACTGTTCTCAGGAATGTTCTCCCGTGAGCCACCTGGGGTTTAGGGTGCTAGGGACACTACCCGTGTGTAAGAACAAATGGCGAGATCGAACAACTTCACATAAAGAAGTTATGTTCATACCATAACGTTCCATGTGAGTTGTTCATCTCGCCTTTGTTCTTACATTCCTGCCCTCAGGTACAACTGGTGGCTGGTTGCTTTCTCATGGTCCCCTTGGACTGCCTGTCTCTAGGTAATATACATGTATATGCGTATGAATACGTATGCATGTGTGAGAGAATGTGTCTTCTATTATCTGGTTTCATAGCAAACTAGATCTGAGGGTTAGCAGGAGAGGATCATGGGATAGGGACTGTGCCTCTAGCTTCTCTTAGATGCAGGGCTTGGAATGTGGCCGACTCAGAGCCGAGGGATCAGCTCCGAACCCATGTATAAGAACAAAGGCGAGATTAACAACTCACATGTAACGTTATGGTAAGAACATAACTTCTTTTTTTTTTTGTTTGTTTGTTTTTGTTGTGGGTGTTGGAGTGTCCTGAAAAAAACAAAGTTAAGGGTAGACAGTGACTGGAGGTCAAAACTGAGCCCTTTGGCCTTGGAGCTATGAAGCAGAGATCAGAACTGCTGAGACATCCTGCTGTTCAAATGGTGCAGTACAATGCAACATTGACCTGAAAGCTAGAAGAAATTAAATGGGAGGTTTTAGGGAGAAGCCCCCACATGGGTGTATGCAGCTTTATCCCCCATATACCATACTGTGTTAGTATATGCAAATTAATGTGTTATTGTATGTTTATTTATCAGGAACCTGTGTGGTATCAGTGGATGCGGGATTTAGGTAAGTACTGTATTATATAAGACTGGGTGATTTTAAAAAAAAAAAAGAAAAAACATTTGTGAAAAGAACAATAACATTTTTTGTAAGAAAGAAGAGAAGTGGAAATTCATCATAACGTATAACTTATGTAAAATTTTAGAAACTGTATTATGATCTAAGGACAGTAGCTTACACAAAGTTGTTACTGATACTGTTCACATTATCTTTCTAGTGGCACAATGCGATCATGAATCTGTGAAGATTTATGCTAACCCTCCATCCATTGAAGATGTTTTGTTGGGTCCTTCTGCAAAACTGTCATGCTTGGTGTCTGGATTAGCTTTTCCAGACAGCTGCAATATTTCCTGGGCTAGAAGTACTACATCTGCTGAATTAAAATATGAAACGGAGGCTGCTGTCGCTAATTCAAATAGCACATTCAGTGTCACCAGTCGCTTGTCTGTGTGTCCTGCTGACTGGAAATCTGGAGAACAGTTTACATGTATTGTGGAACATATCTCTTTTCCAAGTCCAAAACGTATCATAATCCAGAAAGATAAAGGTAAACATTCATATCATAAAAATGCTGCTGGTTTACTTTGTTTTTCACAATATGTCTACTGAAGGTAAACATTTTGTATATGGAATGAGATAAAATGAAATGTAATGTGTCAAAAAGTCTGTTTTAGAAATGAAGGTAATTGGATTCCTTAAATCTTATAAAGGAATTAAGAGTTGGAGAGATTTGTTAATGTGTAGTCGTTTGCTCTTATGTCTGTTTTCCTTTTAAATTTCATTCATATTTACAAATGATCTATAATTGTCTGCATATATGCTGTAACTGTTTTTTTAAAACAATAATCTACTTTTATATATCATTTATTGCAACCTTCTGTTCAGTAAGATAAGATTCATGAAAAACTGTAATGTTATATTTTAACGAATATTCCATAAGACAACATTACACAATGCAGGGTATTACCTATACAGGTAAATATTTGCATATGACAGCACAGACAGTAATATACATCACACCTCATAATAATTACTGAAAATAAAACTAAAAGGAGAGAGATCCCCCATAAGACTCCCCACTGGCACAGCTATAGAGTCCAGGTCTCAGCCTAACTGGGCAAGCTAAAACCTCTAGTACCCTCTCTGTCCAACCAGTGCTTCGTGTTCCTGCCAAGTAGCTGACACAACACACACACACACACACTTTGAGATAAGCATTTATACAACTTCACAGACACTCCTGGGAAAGGCTGACACAGATTCTCCAACTGTGCCCGTTTACTCAGACTATATGGTAGTAATTACTGCCACCACGCAGTTAATAATATCAGCTACTAAAAGGCCCTTAAAAGGGTGTCCAATTATTACAGTGCAATATTATTATCCAATGGTAGTATGACTAACAGTCAAGGCTTACTTTAGAGTGGCCTATTACAATAACTTCTATAAATATGCAATGTACTCTAGAGCTTATCTCTACACAAATCAGCCACAGGTAGAAGGGTTTAAAATATTTAATAATAAATAATTAAAACAAAAGACAAAACTGCTACACCACAGAGATATCTAAGAGATCAGAGATCACACAGAAGCTTAAAATAATACAGTAGTACAGGTCTGATTTCAAAGAAAAATACCTAATTAATCTTTAATAGCTTTAACTATTCCTACAGTAAATCACAGTGCTAAAACTTACATGTGAGCACAAGGCAGAGTGCTGATAAGTTAGATGTCCAAAGTCAAAATGTTCCAGACTCTTGTGATAAATAGTATTTAAACATTACTAACAAACATGCCTCTAAGGCCCTCCTAAATTACATCATTTTTGACACTTAGGTTTTCCCAGTATTCATATTGCATCATCTTAACACCTGGTCTGAGTTCTCAGGCCACAAACTGCATTATTTAGCAATCTAACACCTGCACAGAAGCTTACAACAATAGAAGAGATTTCACATGTATATTCTAACAGAAACTAGAGCAATAAAGCACATTCCACATCTAAATTCTGGTCATAAACTTTAGCCTTAAAACAATGGGTATGAAACCTTCATCCAGTCGCACTGGAGCCAAATTCTAACATGAATGGGTCACAATATACTTCACTGGGCCAGTAGAGTGCAATGTTGTCACATATTTTGCAGTTCCACATTTCACAGTATTCTTTACACTCAAGAAACATGCCTGTATTTTACATTTATTATCAAGAAAACATGTCTGTATTTTACATTTATTAATAAATGCCAGAATTATATATCAAATTCTATTTGACTAGGCTGGCAGCCTTCGCCCATCTCTCCCCAATCGTCACAATTGTAATACCTGCAAACAGTGCAAAGACACATGTAATAATGTGCTGTACACTACAGCAGCTTACAGCAGCTTATAACACCTGCATATAGTGCATATGCACATATTCACACCTGATGTCTGTTCAATACAGTGCAACAGCAGAGAAATGCCTACAGTCAGTGTGTGTACACACTTGATGTCTCTGCAGTACAGAGCAACATCAGTGTAATACCTGTAAACAGTGCAGTCACACACCTGATACTGTGCTATACAGTAAAACGGCATTGTAACACCTGCATACAGTGCATATGCAGGTGAAAGAGGATAACTACAATATAATTTAACATCAGATTATACATTTTGACAGTGTACACAATGGGAGAATTGGAAGTGTGACAGTAGCAATGTAATGTAAGCTAATGTAGATTAAGCTTATCAAGAGGTGGAAGCAACAGAAGCAGGTGAAAAGGGTGTTGCAGAGATGTTATGAGATATATTTTCTTGGTTAGTAGGTACTAAAAGGGGTAATATAGTGTTGAGAATCTTAAATCTAGCCTTATGTTCCATTTATTAGTTTTGGATGAGAATGAGACATAAGGGGGATGTGAATTGTTAGTGAAAATGAAGAAAAGAATAGTAGAAGAGAAAATGGAGATGGGGAAAGGTAGAGCACCAGTGAAGAGGCAGCGGAGGCACAGAGATAGAAATGGGATAGATGGGAAGATGGATCAGATAAGAGAGGAATGTGACAGTAGTGACAGGAATACAGGGAGGCCACGGTGCTGCAGCAATTAGCATGGTCACTTCATAGCAAGAGATTCTCCAGTTTGATTCCTGGCTGGGATGCCTTCTTTGTGGAGTCTGCATGCCCTCTCTGTCATCACGTGGGTTTCCTCCGGGTACTTAGGTTTCCTCCCATATACCAAAGACATGCGGTAGGTGAACTGGACGCTCTAAATTGACCGTAGGTGTGAGTGTGTGTGCCAGTGAGTGGTACGGATGAACTACCAAGGCAGGACTAGCCACCTGGTGCTGTAAACCTTGGCTGAAGATGATTGCCACTGTTGAAGTGACACCCGGACCTCATGTGCAACATAGGAAAAGGGGTTGAGGAAGGATGGATGGATAGGATTATCAGAAAAAATGGTAGTCATTAACTGTAGTGATATAGTTCTAGCCTGGAGTTATACAGCTGCAGAATCATGTATCCATCAGATGTTACTTCAGTTGGAATTTAAAGTCTTTCAGGTTGCAGAGTGTTCTTAAGTGGAGTGAGATGGAATTCCAACAGTTAGCAACACAATGTGAACATGGAGTATCATGCATTATTGTTGGGTTTGGTTATGGAGATTAGAGACTTGTCAGTGGAATGCCAAAGCCTCTTTGGAGTGTAAGTCTGGATAATGATGTTTAGTTACGAGATTATTTTGAGGTTGTATAGTAATTTGAAGGTTACAACTAATTATGAGCAGAGGAGGGTATGGGCTATTTCAAGCCAATTTAACTGTTAGGAGTAACGCCTGCTCACAACACATGTACACACTTGATGCTCTACAGCACAATAAAACAGTGTTTTAATACCTGCATACAATATGTGCACATGCCTAATGTCTACATAGCACAGACCAACAACATTGTGATGCCGCTGTAAATACATCTGATGCCTATGTAGTGCAGTACAACAGTGCTTTAATACCAGCACACAATATGTGCACACACCTAATGCCTACGTAGCACAGACCAACAACATTGTGATGCCTGTGTAAATACATCTGATGCGTATGTAGTACAGTACAACAGTGCTTTAATACCAGCACACAATATATGCACACACCTAATGCCTGCATAGCATAGGCCAACAACATTGTGATGCCTGTGTAAATACATCTGATGCCTATGTAGTACAGTGCAACAATGCTTTAATACCAGCACACAATATATGCACACACACCTAATGTCTACACAGCACAGACCAATGACATTTTGATATCTGTGTTAACACATTCCTAACACCTATGTAGCATAGTATAACTACAGTGTAGTAGCTGCAAATAGTATTAACACACCTGATGCATGTGCACTACAGTACGACATTGTAATATCTACACACAGTGTACACACACCTAATGCCTATACAGCACAGACCAACAACATTGTGATACCTACACACAGTGTGTGCACATACTTAATGCCTGTGCAGCATAGTATAACTACACTGTAGTAGCTGCACATTGTATTTACACACCTGATGCATGTGCACTACAGTACAACATTGTAACACCTAAACACAATGTTTACACATACCTAATGCCTATGCAGCATAGTATAACTACATTGTTGTAGCTGCACTCTGTATGTACATACACACATGGTACATGTGCAGTACTGTAATGCCTGCACACAGTATGTACTTACACCTGATGTGTGTACAGTAGACTATGTAAGACTTAAACCTCTTCTGTGATATCAATAGAACCTGCTGGAGAGACAGTTATCTATCCCAGAGACTACCCCATCTCTGGAACAGGCTCCCCAGCCATGTGAAACAGAGTTCCTCCCTAACCCAATTCAAGTGTAACTTGGACAATTGGATGGGGCACAGGAAATTCATCAATGGCTTGGCATCTATGTCTCTAATGGACACAGGCAGCCTGTTAATGGTTCATCTCCAAAACACCTGCTTACCCTACCAAGGGTACCAGAACTTGTCAAAAATTTGGGATGCATGGCTAGGCTTAAAAAGGCCCTAGTGGTCATTAGCCTAGTAAACACCTATAAACTAATGAACCTATGAACTACAGCAGTGCTGTAATGCCTGCATGAAATCACCCTGTTCTTGTCCAGTCTGGGGAGTGTGACATCTGTATGTCTCGCTAAAGAGTTACTTATGAGTAAAACCTTTCTCTGTGTGAAAGCAGACTTAGTGAATCTTATGACCTTAGGTCTGCTTTCCTATTTCCTTGTGGCTCTTGCGTAAGCCGTGTGAATTTGCAGTGTATGTGAGTGGAGAGCAAGTAGGTGTTGTCCTGTGTGCTGGAGACTGCAATTCTTTAGAATATTTTCTAGGAGGCTTTAGCAATGGGTTCTTTACACCCTCAGCATACATTATTGGTCTAGTGGAGTGTTGTAATTTATGCAGAAATGTGGACTTATGATGCTTAAATGTGTGGAAATTTGAGAAATTTAAAGAAATAAAGACAGCACTAACTCCTGCACAAGTTAAAGTGACCATCTGTGCACATATCTATAATTTAATTGTGTGGAAGATTAAAGGAGTACTGACTGCACTGTCTTCATGTCCAACACAAGCTGTGCACACGTCTGAGTAGGGCTGGTTTTAGACTAGGTAAGATTCAGGGCAGAGGCCACTACTAAGCCTGTGTCAAAATCCTCCTATATGGCCTGAGATATTGGGGAAGAGGCATTAGGTCCCAGAAGATGTGAGAGTCTAGATGTTCTGTGATGTATTTAAAGTCAAAGTCAAAGTAAACTTTATTGTTCGTAGGTTCATAGGTGTGTACTAGGCTAATGGACCTGGAGCCTTTACAAGCCTATCCCATAGGATTACCCTGGCATCGTGCCACCCGACCTTAGTTTCCAGTGCCTCTGTCGAGTAGAGCCACTGGAGTGATCCCCGGGTGAATTTTCTATTTCCCATACACTTATCAAGATTTCTCTTGAAGAGGGCCGGTGATGTGCTCTGTTTGACATATATGGGAAGTCTATTCCATAGCATGGGCAGTCTCTGCATTATAAACCTGTCTCTCCAGCATGTCCTGTTGATTATGGTAAGGAGGTTGAGGTCTCTGGAGTGTGTGGTCTGGAGAGATTGGGATTTCTTGAGCTATAGCATTTCTAACAGAGCTGGGTCAGACATGGCTTTATAAGTCAAGCAGAGATTGCCTCTAGGTAGGCAATATGAGACAGAATAATTGGAGTTTTTTGAGTCTGTCCATATAGGACAAGTGTTTAAGGCCTATGATCCTCTTTGTGAGGTACTTTTGCGGCCTCTCCACTTGCTGCAGGTATCTAGTGAGGTACATGCCAAATGGGGCATTGTACTTGATGATTGGTCTAATGAGGGAAGAGTAGAGGGAGACAATTACCTCTTTCTTCCTGGATGAAAAACCCTTAGTAATGAGATGTGCCACATAGAAGGACTTTCTGACCACAGTGGCAGTGTGGTGGTCAAAAGAGAGATTGCTGTCAGCCTGTGTTCCCAGATCTTTTATAATACCTTCTGTGTTCAGTGGACTACCATCGATGTGGTAGTTCATGGGAAATGGGTTTTTCCCAAAGGGGATGATGACACATTTTTTTGGCATTGAGCTTAAGGCCATGGTTCTGACACCAGTCATTGGTTTCAGTGAGGCCTTTCTGTAGGATGACAACATTACTTGGGGAGTTAATAATGGCACCCAACTTACAATTGTCTGCAAACTTTGTCAGCCATAGTCCCTTCGTGTTGGACTGGACTTCTTAGAACTAGATACCAAGCAGGAGAGGACCAAGGACCGATCCCTGTTGGACTCCATTCGTGACTGGTCAGCAGTCTGACTTGGATTCAGCTACTTTCACACTGTGGGTTCTATCTGTGAGCCAGTTTGCAACCCACCTAGTGATATAGGGGTTGATGCCTAGCTTTTTCTATGATTCCTGAGTGGGGAATGGTATCAAAGGTCTTGGCCAGATCAAGGTAGGCTGTATGAACCACCTTGTCTTCATCCACAGCTCTGGTGACTGACTCAAAGAAGTCAAGCAAGTTGAACAGGCATGATCTACCCGTCACAAAACCAAACTGTGTGGGATCCAGAGTTTGGAGATTTCCTATACCCTTGTTTATTAGGTCCACGATGATACATTCCATAGCTTTGCATATCAGACTTGTGAGGCTTATGGGATGATAGTTTCCAGGGTCTGTAGTTGCTCCTCATTTGTGGAGAGGGATGACTATAGCAGTGTGCCATTCTGTAGGGACAAAGCCTGAGGTGAGGCTGTGATTGAACAGGGCACACAGTTGAGGTACCAGCTCACTCCGTAGTTCATGTAGAACACAGCCAGGGATATTGTCATAGAGGCCGTATTCTTGGCCTTGGACAGTGCTGTTTTAACATGTGCAGCAGTAATACTGGGTGCCTGGCAATCTACTGGTATTGTGATTGGTTATTTGGGGAGGAGGGGAAAAGTTGGCACTGAATCTATCAGCCAGTATATTGGCAATATCTGTTGGCTTGGTATAGGAGGTACCATTGTGCAGTAGCTAAGAGCAAATCTGGATATTGTCATGGAGGTTCTTTACATAAATATAGAAGGCCTTGTGGTTGTCTTTACTATCTGCTGCAATTCTGTTTTCATAGCTAGGTTTAGTGTATTTGATGAGGGATCTCAACTTTTTGTTGAGGCTGATAAGGGAGCTTTTCCAGTCTTGGGACTTCACCTTATTAAGCATCGGTGTCCTCCTCTTGTTGTAGAGTTTGTTTATGGCAGGGGGCCACCAGATTGGCTTCCTTTTTTTTGCAGGAGAACGTCTTGGTTCTATTGAGTATGGCGAGATGAATGCATTTGTGTACGTGTTTGTACAGTGCATTGGTGTATGATTCAGCAGTCATGCAACTATTCTCCATTTGCATGGGTGCCATGAAGTTACCCACCTCTGTTCTTAGGAGCCCAGAGTTACCTTTGGAGAAGTATTTCATGGTGGTTACCTTTGTAAGGGGGGGAGTGTGGATATCCAAGGTGATTAGTTTGTGGTCGGATCTAACCAGGGAGGAGTTGACTCTTGGTGTAGAGCAACAGTTGCCCATGTTAGTAATGACCAGGTCAAGGATGTTGCTACTTCTAGTGGGGGTAAGAACGAGCTGGTCCAGGACATTGGAATTAATGAATTCCAGGAAACGTTGGGCAAGTGCATTGGTACATGAGTAGTTTTTCCAGTTAATGGAGGGGTAGTTAAGTCACCCAGTATGAGTGTGTTAGATTGGACTCTAATATTCTCCAGGATGCTTAGGAACATGGATTGAGCATCTTGGGACATGGTTGGGGACCTATAATAGGCTACAACCTGAATAGTTGTCTTACCCAACGTTAGCTGCACCTGAAGTATCTCTGATGCATTATGTTGGGCTACCAGTCTGGAGGGGTAGGCATCCTTTATGAATATGGAAACACCACCACCTTTGGAGCTTCGGTCCAAGTTCTGGGGCTGAAAGGTGTGGAATGAGTTATAGCCTAGTAGTGCAGGGGCGCTTTCTGCTGCCTTGAACCAGGTCTCTGTTACAGTACAAATGTTAATGTTCTCCATTTTAAGGAGTGCTTTGAGCGAGTGCATTTTGAGAGTTAGACCTCTAGTGTTTAGCAGCATGACCCTCAATAGCATTTGTTTGTAGCCATTATGGTGGTAATTTGATCTTTGGAACACCACCTAAAAAAGGCACTACAGGGGTGACAAGAGCCTTGGCCACTATCCGAATGCCCAGGGGTGACAGATGTAGGCCATCTCTGGCAAAGCATCGAGGTCTGTCAATCATATCATCCCAGGCAGACAGATACTGGATCCCCTTAGAATGACACCAGAAACTTAGCCAATTGTTGAGATCAATCATTTTCTGTTTGTACTGTGGTATCATTCTTAGTGATGGTATGATGCTGCTCAGGGCTAGGGCTGTACCTGCCTGGGCTACATAATCCAAGAGCTCCTCCATGTCTCTTTTCATGTAGTCCAGGGTGATACGTCTCAGGTCATTACTTTCTCCCTTTTCAACCTAGTGATTTGGACATCAGTGTTCCTCACTATCAAGTCACCTATGACTAGTGTTCTGGGCATGCTGTTTTGCCTTAGAGGCTTTGGCTGAATGGCACACTGTTTAGGAGAGTTATGTGTCTTGTGACTAGTGTTGTGTTGTGATGGTCGAGTGCATTTCTGCCTTGGATGTCTCTGCTGTTTGGGTAGATTTGTATTGAGAGCCTCTATGAAGGTGTGTGTGTGTGGTTTGTGTTTATGTGAAGGCAGTGCTGGTGTGTGTTCTGAAGGGCTATGTGTTCCATGTGGTGTGGTGCAAGTGTTGACCTTCTCCTCTTGACCAGCTATTCCAGTGTTGGGTGGAGAGTGTATGGGTTCCAGTTTGGATATATAAGTGCATCTCTTGCAAGTCTGAGTGTTGGGAGATAAGAGGAGAGGGTTGTCAGTGTACATGAGGCAGTTGCTACATTGCCTCAGGATGCCCAAGTTCACCAGGTTAACAGGAGAAAGCACAAGGAACTGACCTTTAGACATGCCTGGAGGTGGGCATTAATAATAACTACTGGAGCTGTTTTGTGTGCTACAATAATTGCTACAAGAAGTCTGGTATGGTAAAGTGCTAGACTAATAAGCTAGTAAACGTGCAGGAGAGGACAGAACTAGCAGAACTAAGGGAAAAATTGAAGGGCAGACTTTGGCATCTCTCAGGAGCTTACAGTCCTGGATACATCAAATCTGTATCTGGACTAGACTAGTTACAGGAAAAGTGGGAAATAAGTGCAATGCGGGATTTTAAACCAGAAAGTTGAAAGAGATGGAAAAATTGCCCAAACGGCCAATAAACTACAAATTCTGGGCCAAAAAACACTCCTCTTGTGGTAGATAGGCTACCCAGTGTTTACTACTCCCAATGATAAGCTAGAAGGCTTCCATCCAACACAGAAAGGCTTAGGGGGCTTGGAAGCTTACATACAGTCCAGGATACAGCAGATATACATAGCAGTGCAAGCTGGATGAAATTACAATGCTTTGGTCCCCGTGCAAGACATAACAATGAACACATAGTTTGAATGACAGTAAGACTAATGCACATACAGTAATAATTAAAATACAGTAAATTACTACAGTTGGACTGGAAGACATCAGAATTAGACATTTGACGTCTCATTTTTGAAAGATAATGAATTAACTATTATTTTATTTTTCGTATCTGTTTTCTACTTCTTCACAGAATAGTTATGTATGTGCTCGGCAGTATTTCTTTTCAGTTTTGCCCCTGCTATCTCAAGATCACAGACTGTCTTGTGGCCAGTCAAACTATTAATTCCCTACCAAGCAAGAAGCAACTACGTGGAATCATCACACAGACATCCATCAGAGTGGTTTGAAGTTTTTTTCACCCTGGCTTTAACTGAGCAAGCACTTGGTGGTCAGCTGAGGAAGACACATGTAGTGGGCTGTCTGTAGAGGATGTACCCCACTTCCATAAGGGACATTGTCTTTAAATAACCTTGCACCTTACTTCACAGCACAGACAGTTGTCCCTACTGTCTCCACCAGGGAGATTGGACTGCCCTGTGTGCCTCCAAATGCCTGCAATCCCAGCATCCCTTCAGAAGATATGGTGGGCTATGCTCCCTCAATGTTCTCCTCACTGCCTGGGTCATCTATTGCCATGGCTGCTAATTGAACACTGATCAACTCGGCCACAGTCAGGGCTTCATGGCTATGCACAATAGAGACAGAGACAGGCATACAGGCATGTCCTGACAACAGTGTATGTCCACAGATATTTTTATTTTCACACATACACACACACACACACACACACACACACACACACACACACACACACACACACACACACACACACACACACACACACACACACACACACACACACACACACTGCATCTGTACCTACAAGCAAATGTGAGAAATACAGTTCACTTTGGGGTTTTGCAATAAACTAGAGTAGATGTATAAGCATATAAAACAAAGGGAGGATATACAGGCATTACACAGAAGAAATGACAACCAAAAACTAAATCAGAGCCAAGTGCTGTGAGATCACAGTGGTTCTTGTGCCACTGTGGCAAATGATCAGCTGCTTTCACTCACATCCTACCTCTACCAGACCACCAAAGATAACTACTTATCATGAGCAATGCAGATGTCTGACAGTGATGGAAAATGAAAGAAATTATGGCTAACTTGTTACTCTTAAATAGTCTGCATCCTCCCCCATACACACACACACACACACACACACACACACACACACACACACATATATATATATATATATATATATATATATATATATAAATCATAGCAATACTAGTTTTACACTGATTCAACAAACACAATGAATTGTGTGACACAGCTCCTGGCACACTAATCACAGGTTGTTGTTTAACAGTGATCAAACAACAAAAGGGGTAAGTAATTTTCATCTACAGATGGCCTCCATACCCATCAGTCATGGCCACATTTTTGACTGTATACACCTCATATGTCTGACTTTAGTACAAATAATAATAGCAATAACAATCACAGTAATATATTTCAGGCTTGTTTCACACAAACACACAGTAATTGCAGTAGAGTATTCCATCTTTAAACAACTGTGTACACTAGTCCTGCAAAGCCAGATTAGTGACTGAAATGATCAAATGACAAGGTCAGTTACTCTGATTCATTTTGATCTACAGAGAGCCTCCCCCCCCGCCAGCCAGCTATTCTGTACACTTCAGATGTCTGATTGTGATAAAAATAACTGGCATGAAATGTATTTCAACTTTGTTTCACACAAATAACATTAGTCCTAGAAAGTCAGAATAATGTGAAAGCAACAGCCGTTACTTTGTTTTCTCCATAGTCAGCCCCAAAAATTATAGGTACTTTGTTTGCATACATCTCGATAAAATAAGGACTACACAGTAATGTATTCAATTCCATTTGCCATGCAAAGCTGTCCACTGACCATATCTGGTTGCCTTCTAGGATTTAAAAAAGAGAATATTAAAAATGTTGCCATTTTTGGCTGCTGCAGCTACTCTTTTTCACAATAACCATCCACTTTACCTTTAACTATCTGTGGGCTTTCTGCTCCTTGCTATCATATTAATCAGGTGGATTTTGGAAGGGAAATCACCAAAAAAGTGTGCAAAATGATTGATCATTTCAGCTTTGAAACAGGTCTATACAGATTTTTTATTTAATTTATTATAATATAATGTAAAGAAAAACTACTGTGGAATTTCTTTACTAAATAAATGGCAGAAAGGTACCTCTAGCCAAGTAGAATGTTAAGCAATCACTTAGTCCCCCAATCCCTAAGGCTGGCTATGAGTACACAATATTCATAAACACAGTAGGTAAGATACCAAACATTTTGCAGAAAATACAATAGAAGAAAGACAGTTTATTAACATATGAGTCTAAAGGGAATCTCCTGAGTTGCAAAGGAGTAACAGCAAATTTATTTTTACTTGGTCAAGTCTCTTGGCATTTTGTGAGCTGCCCTTGCTAGTCCTGATAAACATAATGTAACATTTATCTGTAGTCAGGTTGGTAGGAATTGGTTATCTCCTTCCCACCATGTATTACCAATGCAGGTTAATGTAAAGTAGTCTATATGGTTTATGTACTTTTGCGGTGGTGCAGCGGTAGCGTTGTTGCCTCACAGCAAGAGGTTCTCCTGTTCAATTCTCAGCTGGAGTGCAGGGAGTGCCTTCTGTGTGGAGTCTGCATGTTCTCCCCATGGTTGGGTGGGCGTTTGAAAGACATGCGTAAATGGGCGTGCCTTCGTTGAAGGTTGAACATCGAGCTGGCACCTTGGCATTTGTGAAAATCTACTGCCAATCATTAGTGGACCGGAGTTCCGCTGTGGCGACCCCTAACCGAGAAAAGCCGAAAGACAACAACAACAGTCTATATGGTTTATGTATTTATTCAGGTACATGTCAGTACATCGACAAGTTAGAAGATCGACATCCACTTCACCGACACACACAAATAAATCGACGACGCAAATCGGACATTTAACAGGTAAAAAGTTTAAATTTTTCATAACGCTAATACATGCCTACCACACACTGCCACACTTGCCACAAAAAAACAACATGATTAGCGACAATTAAACTTAAACTTTAAAAAATGAAATGTTAATGGATTTTTCGTCGTTTTCATGTGTCGATGGTGAAGTGGATGTCTCTCTCTTTTAACTATGTATATGCATGAGTGCTTTGGCTTTCATTTGAGGCCTAATGAGAGAAGCACCACAATACATAACACAGTGCAGAAAAAAATAATAAACTTATAAAGATAAACTTTAACAATGTATAGGATGGGATTCTTATGATTATTACAGAAACCCTGTGGTTTATCAGAGTTCCCTTAATTATCATATGTGTGGTCTTTGCATTCAGCACTTCATTACTCAGAAGTATGCACCATGTATTGCACATTGCCTTTGCTTGCTGGTTCCACAAATAATTCCAAATAATGACCATGGAATGAGGTTAGCAGTCAGTGCTTTGGGATCAATAGTTTGTAAGGAACATCAGATTTTCCTATATGTTTTGGTTATTTTGAAACTATAAAGGTTGTTGGTGGTTTCAGTGAGTTTAACTGGACATTTTTAAAAATGGCAGCTAAACTGCTAAATCTGTAGCAAATTATGTTGTAAACCAGTGACCTGTTAGCATGATATAATATATGTTGCAATAGATGTGTTCAGAGACAGACAGGTACATTTTCTTTTACTGAGTTATTTGTTTATTCACCAAGTTCAGTATTTTCATACTGGCATGGGGTAAGATTAATTATAAGCTGGCTTCATGCACATATGGAAAGACTGCTGGTCCTGTCAATGGAACAGCTGGCCATCAAGTAAGGAAAGGATTCTCCAGTGCTGAGTACCATCTCAGGTAAAAAAAAAAACCTGAAAATACTATGGTCAAATAATATGAAACTGTATATTATGCTAGGCTACAATGTGGCGCAGTAGTTATCTTTTTTACCTTATACTGATTGGTTCGCTGATTTCGTGCCATCTGTATAGAGTCTGCATTTCTCACTGTACCCACATGGGTCTCTCTCTGTCCATTTGGTTTTCAGTGGGTACTTCAGTTTCCCATCACATCCCAAAGACATGCTGTAGATGAACAGGAGATCCTGCAAATTGCCAGTAGGCATTTGTCCCATGAATAAGCATGTGTGAGTATGTGTGTGGGTGTGTATATGTATGTATGAATGTGTGCACGTGTGGGTATGTGTGTGTGTCTGCAGGGGTATGTTTGTCGGTGTAAGTACATGTGTGTGTACATGCACATGTAAACAAGTATGAGTGCATCTGTGTATGTGTGTGGGGGAGGGTGCAGAGGATATGGGTGTGTGTCTAGATGCACATATGAACAAGTATGTGTGTGTGTGTGTGTGTGTGTGTGTGTGTGTGTGTGTGTGTGTGTGTGTGTGTGTGTGTGTGTGTGTGTGTGAACAAGTGTGTGTGTGAACAAGTGTGTGTGTGAACAAGTGTGTGTGTGTGTGTGTGTGTGTGTGTGCGTGCATGCGTGCGTGTGTGTGTGTGTGTGTGTGTGTGTGTGTGTGTGTGTGTGTGTGTGTGTGTGAATGTGTGTGTATATGTGTGTGTGAGAGAAAGAGAGTTTTTGAACTCACCCTTTAATCACTGAGTTCTGGGACTGGATTAGGCTCCCCTGAACAGGATAATGTTGGTGCCAGAGGAGAAAGAAATGAACAAATGAATAATGCTGCACAAAAACACATCTAAGAGTAACCATTTGTACAAACTGAGACACTAAGATGTCAAACAGCATCTGTATTCCCTTTAAAATTACAGGTTTAGTATTCGACTACAGACCCAAATTAACTTTTCCAAGTAATTAAGTGAAAGGGCAATGAATATAGATACATAAGTCATTATGTAATGTCAGTGATGCAACAGGTAGCACACTTGTCTTGTGTGCAGCAGACTGTGGGTTCTATTCCCACAACAGGTGGATGGATTTCTGATACTACAGTGCAGTTTAAAGGAGAAGCTGCACTCTGAGTTTTGTCCTTCAGATTAGACATTAAGCCAACATCCATTCTGCCTGAGTTGGTGGTTGCTCAAATGGATGTAAAAGATCCTTTATAAAAAGAGTAGGGGGTCCCTTAATTAGCACAACATAAACAAAATATTATTTACATATTTGCAATATATATATATTTATAGACATATCTACGCTTTTTTATATACTATTATTATTATTCTTCCATAACTGACCCCCACTCCTCCCACAACCATAATCAAATATTTCGTAGTATATCAGCCAAAATCCATTTCCCATTAAACAAAATTTCATTCAGTCCTTCATTATATATAAGCCATATTACATCAAATAATTTCTTATCTACCTTTCTCACGTATTCTTTCTTCTTGTTTTTATAATATCCATACATGATCATATTCATATATGTACTGGTTATAACATTAATATTCTGAAGGAACTTTTCTTCACACATCTTATTCCAAAAGTTTAATCACTATTTTACATTTCAAAGAAAAAATATCCTCCTCACAAAGAAAAAACACACTGTATCAATGTTCTTTTTATATGGGATATTGCCCTTTACTGGTAACTTATTTATTCCAAATCTCCATAGAAAATCCTGATGCTCTCCTGCCTTAATGCACTACTTTTTTTCTGACTTTAATGGCTTTTATAAGTTCTTCTGGTAAATGTTCTCAATGTTTGGATAATTGTACCAACGAGCGTTTACCCTTTGAAGGTAACGGAACTGTTTCTATACTCCAGCCTGTTCTTACACTTCAGCCTACCTCTAGTAACAACTCGGATAACTCTCTTCTTGAGTTACCAAAGGCTAACAGTGAACATCTACCACGCAGTACGTTTTGTGTTCCGGAAAGTCAGACTGCAAAACCTTTGACTATTCGTTGTCCAACGGACACATTGCAGATACCTCAACCACCCCAGGCAATGACTGATATTTTACAACCGCTAAATCCATCGAGGCGGATACCTGTAGTTCATGAAGGTAATAACAACAATAATAACAATAATACCGTTAACACACCATTGTGGCTTGATAATCAGTTTTGTCTATCGGAAGCATTAAAGCCTAATGCTCTTAACAACAATGGGCATGAACGTATGGGGAATTATGGCAATGACAATACCAGCGAGAACATTTCCTTTAAATTAAAAGTGTTTGATGCATGTTTGCTGAAACTCAAAAAACGGCAACTTGAAGTGGCCTATTTTAATGAATGTCTTGTACGTAAAATTGTACCTAAAGGTTTGAGACGATCTCCTTATCCCACTGGCCTAAAAGTTGGCTCCGTATTCCATACGGAGCTAGTAAATTTATTTGATAATCAAGGGTTCGAATTAATGGCTTTGTTTGTGAGACACTATAACTGCTGGATTGATGAGCTATCTCAATATATGGTAGCGCTTGACAACTCCATAACTGCTGATATTGAATATAATAGATATAAGTACAAATATGATCGTATATTCGTAAGTATAGACGAACAGTTGTCTAAATTACACCACCAGAAGACGAAAAAACTGGCTAGGGACAGTGACGCTTACAAGACAGGGGTGGCTTACCCTAAACCTCCGAATGGTCAAGTTTGGAGGAAAGGGCTGTTTTCTTTTAGCTCCAACAACATACCATCTGGTCAAACTGAGCTTTCTCCACCCCAGTTAATTAATGGTGAACATATGGGAGCACGCGACTTTAGGTCAAATGGGGATGACCGATTAAGTAACTTTGACGGTCCTTGTGAATCTACTAGCACGCCATGGAGCCAAAGACTGAGAAGCGGTAGTAATAACCGTATGGGTGGCAATTTTAACAACAACAATCAGAAGTTTTCTTTTTTAGGTGCGAGACCGAAAGACAAGAACTCTTACCAACAGAGATTTGCGCCGAGGTGGGGGAACAACAAGTAGGCTTAGATTTTGTCAGTGATGTGGTATGTTCCAACATAGTGATTTCGGGTGATGGCCCTCTCCACGACACTCACTTGGACTCTTCTACTATTGACTGTATTGACATTGAGTTATCAAATATTAACATTTTAGACCTGGACATGACTGACGATGTTGTTTTCTCACCTCTTGTTGAAGTTGTGAAAAACAGCTCAGGTGACTTCAATTTGTATAATTTTAGTGACGTTAAATTTGATAGTGACATGCTTTCACTACTGTCAAAAGGGCTCAGTTTTGTACCAATGAAACCTACTAATACTGTTAATGCTATACTGGATGTTAAACTATTCGTTAGAAAGTTAAATTTCAAAATACTGATAGGAGACCACCCAGATATAGTTAGTGCAAACCAATTGTACGTTCCAAGCACATTCAACCCCCCATTACACCCGGTTATGGAATCCTTTGAAAGGTGTTGTGAGCTCGATTTGAGACACTTGTCCACAAAAAGATTCCACAACTATGGGTCGGACAATATGTCCAAGATAGAAGAGGAGTGTATTCAGTTCCTTAGAACTCAAAACCTACACTTTTGTAAACCTGATAAGGGGGGAGGTTTGGTGGTTTTTACCACTAGTGACTATGAGAGACGTATGTACAAAGTATTGAAATCTGACAGATACGACCACAGCTCTAGATCAGAGGTCAACAGTGCATATAAGTTAATAAGGGATAGTATTGAGGACTTATTCATTGAGAACAGAATTGATTCAAAGACACATGCTTATTTGATTACATCTTATCCAAAATACGCATGTGTCTTTGGTATCCCAAAAATACATAAAAACATCCATAATCCCCCGTTAAGACTATTGGTCGACAGTAGAGAATCTCCCACATATACCTGTGCAAAGGTAATTGATGCTATACTTCAGAAATATGTACGTATGGAACAACAGATTTGCAAGGACTCGTGGTCATTCTTGAACACAATTAGTACTATTGTATTCAATAAAGAGACCAATTTTACAACAATAGATGTGAAGGACTTGTATAGTAGCATACCTCAAGACATAGCTTTAGAATGGGTCAGTTACATGTTAAAAAAACATAATGCATCAGACAGAGAAGTCTATTTAGTGACCCTATTAGGGGATCTTGTTTTGTCTTACAATTTCTTTACCTTTAGAGATGAGTTTTATAAACAAAAAGTAGGGGTTGCTATGGGATCCCCATGTGGCGGTAGCATAGCCAATTTGGTTATGGCCTATTGGGAATCACATTATGTCTTTTCACAACAAAACCCTTACTATAAACAATTCTTACTATACACCAGATTTCTTGACGACATTTTTATCCTTGCCAATATAAATGAATGTGAAGCTGATACGATGGTACGGTACTTTAATCAAAGTACCGTTTTCTTAGAATTTACACACACATTCTCCATTGAAAATATTGCTTATTTGGATGTGTGATTGAGTAAAGATCTAACACATAATAGTTACACTGCAAAAATCCATCGTAAAAAGACATATTCCAACACCTTCTTGCATTTCACCAGCTGTCACCCATTTTTTCAAAAAAGATCTGTTGTTAAGGGCCAGCTGGTTCGTGCTGCAAGAATGGTCACACTGGATGATGACTTTAATGATGAATGTTTGAATTTGAGGAATATGTTTATGGCACGGGGATACCCGCTCGAAATGTTGGACAAGCTCATACAGGAAATTGTAGAAAAAAGACGGCATCAAGTATATACACCACTATTGCCGGTTGTAACTGACAATGATAGGAATTTACCAATTGGGGTTAATATTAGTATTCTGACTAACAAGTCTAGTGTCCTTGAGTCCCCTCATGAGTCGAGCCCACACACTGGTGCTTATTGTGACCAGATTGGAAGATCGGATACATCTGTGGATAGTGAAACATCTTTTAAGGCACCAGTTGATAATACAGTAAAATCCACGTTTATCACTACTTTTAGTCAGGACAGTGGATTATGTGTAGACATTATACTTAAGAATTGGGAATTGTTTAAACTTTACCCGAGTATTTACAACAAAGTGGGCTGCCAACCCCGGGTTGTTTACAAGAAGGGGATGAATATGAAGAGTATTTTGGAATTTAAGAAAACGCGACCAGTACTTAATGTTGGAATGCACAAATGTCAGAACTGCAGCTACTGTAAATACATTGAGGAGGGTACACACTTCTGTATTAACAACTATACATATAAAATAGGTTTCAAACTGAATTGTAACTCATCTTTTGTAATTTATTTAGCTAGATGTAAAAAATGTCCGGCCTTCTATATCGGGAAAACCGTGAGAAGGCTGAGAGACCGTATATATGAGCATACATGTGCTATTAAGAACTTGAAGATGGAAAATGCTCTAGCTAAACATATTGCCATCAACTTTGATCATAGTTTTAAATTTATTGCAATAGATCATATTTCAATAAATCAGAGGGGTGGTCCTAGACCCTTACAACTAGAGGAAGCTGAGTTATTATGGCAGGTAAGACTGTATGCTTACTCCCATCCTGGTATAAACGATGCTTGTTCAATCTCTAGTCTCTTAAAACTGAAAAGTCTTAAGAGATGATAATATACATCACAATATTTTTATACTTGCTTTAGTGTCTATATTAATGAAAGGAACATTTATGTGTATAATTTATATATTATTGTTTGTTGCATTTGTTCTTTAATATTTAGTAATTGATTAATTAATTGCAGCAGGCTTGGTTTCTAGTTAATTAAGATGATTATATAAACTTGAATGATGATTGTTATTATGTCATTTCCTCTGAAGAAGTCAGGCATTTGGCTTAAGTTATTTGTTACTTTTTATTGAGTAAACATTTTATATTATCTGTTGTTTCTTTTACGTCTTTGGTTTTTTAAATGTTCTCATGTATTTACATAATAATATTGTTTCATCACATTATTATACCATACCCTTCTATCCTTCTCTATACCATCAATTGTCATTTTCTATGTGGTAGTTGTCTTTATAATTTTTAATTTATTTTTTATATAATCTTTATTTCTTCTTCTTATTGTCATTATCTCCCAAATTTTTGTACTTATATTTAGACATTTGCGGTAGTGCAGTGGTAGCATTGTCACCTCACAGCAAGAGGTTCTCCCGTTCGATTCTTGGCTGGAGCGCCTTCTGTGTGGAGTCTGCATGTCCTCCCCGTGGTCGAGTGGCATTTGAAAGACATGCGTGAATGGGCGTGCCTTCGTTGAAGGTTGGGCGTCAAGCTGGCACCTCAGCACTGTGAAAATCTACTGCCAATCATAGGTGGACTGGAGTTCCGCTGTGGCGACCCCTTACAGGGAAAAGCCAAAGGAACAACAACAACTATTAATTTCTCATTCTCTTCCTCTACCCACTTTAATACACTATACAAGTTTAAAGAAGCAGACTAAACAACTGATTTAATAACTCCAGTTTCCCTACATCTTGACTCCTATAAAACACACCTCTTTTCACTGGGTTTAATTTTGAACCCCATATGAAAGAAAACACTAATTGCGCAATTTCTTTTTCATATTATTATGGGATCATATAAACATTTGACATAAAAGCCATTTCCCATTAAAACAGAATTCGCCAGATAATTTTTTTTACTTAAATGCTAATCTGTAAGCCCTCCACATAAGACATATTTTGTTCATTTCTTCTATCAAACCTTCCCATAATTGCCTCATTACTAAATAATTTTTCCCAAATGTTTTCCCTAACAAGGATACTTCATTCATTGAAAAATACATCCCTCCAACCTTCGCATTACCCAAACCCTAAGTTGCTTTCTTCTAGACTTTGTTGAATATTTGGAAGACATACATATACCCCCCATTGTTTCTTTGTGAATTGCTAATCCAGTCTCTCTTCCCAATCCTTTCTAGGGTCCTCTGATTGACTCATAGTTATCATGCAGTATTTTATATGCTCTACTAATTATTCCGTTTTTAACAGCAGCTTCTGTTCTAGATTCTACTAAAGATTCTACCATTGCTGGGCTTTTGCTTAGGCCCCCCTATTCCTTTCTCTTTGCCTATACTCTGATATCAATCCTTGACAGGAAAGTCAACCTCTAACCTGCAGTCCAAATACATTCTTGGCCTCTTTCTATTCCATTACCTTTCCCTCTCTAATTATTTATTATTGGTGAATTATTATTAAGCTCAAAAGCTGTTTGTTTATTGCAATAATGAGGGCTCTATAATTCAGGGAATTACTCTTCTCACTTTTGGGTAAAATTATTTTCCTTTTATTGTAAAGCTTTTTGATATTATGGTTTCAGCATGGGGGTTTGTTTTTGGGGCTTGTACTGCACTTGTTTCAACAGAGTTAACTGGGTTTGGTGGGAATTTGAAGCTTTCCAATATATCACTTAGGAGTAGGTAGTTTGCCTTAGAGTACTTTCTACAGGTACATTTGGTGTAAGGGGTCTCTGGTTTCAATTTTATTTTGGAAGACATAGTTTTATGGTCACAGGTAACAAGTGACAAGGATACACAAGGCTTCCATATTAGTAAGAACAAGATTCAAGATATTATTCTCTCTAGTGGGTATTCAAATTGGTCCAGGTCATTTATATAGACAAAGTCCAGGAATTTGTGAGCTTGTGCACTAGTGGTGGTGCAGGTTTCCCACTCTGTAGTTGGATAGTTTAGATCACCTAAGAAAATGGTATTGGGTTTAATATCAAGTGTTCCCAGTTCTAGTAGATAGGGGTTGTGGTTTCCTTTGGTCATAGGAGTTCTGTAATTAGGTAATGCTGGGTATTTGGACACGGTCTGGCAACTCAACACTGTAAAAACTCCACTGCCAATCATGAGCAGACAGATGATCCGGTGTGGCGACCCCTAACCGGGAAAAGCCGAAAGAAGACGAAGCTCTGGTGTATTATCCTGCTTTACCAGCTATGATGCAAGTTTTTTCTACGTGAAGACAGACATCTCCACTAGTTTTTCTTTCTGCAGTAGCTGGTCTAAATGTGTGAAAAGCAGTATAGCACTGCACAGCCAGAGCACACTCTGCTGTTTTAAACCATCTCTCATTCAGTACACAGATGTCAAGAAGGGCTTGTAGGGGGTAGGTTTCTTGTTTAGGCTCCTAACATTGTTAATTAAATCTCATATTTTCCTTTGCTTGCCTCATTATGTTCGGACATTTATTAGGTTGGCATTACCTAAAAAGGTACTGAGGGGTGGATAATGTCTTTGCCAAACACCCTAGAGGGGACAGATACAGGCCACCTCTGGTGAAACAATATGGTTTGTTGATTATATCCTCCCAGGCTGACAAATATTGGACCGCCTTCAAATGACACCAAAAACTAACCCAGTTATTCAGTTAAAATATTTTTTGCTCATATTGCAGCATTTTCTGAGGAGAAGGTAGAATTCTGCTCAGTGTTAGGCTTATTTAGCTCCATAGGATATAGACAATTTTAAAATAATTATACAAAAGTAAATACAGTAGTATAACAGTGAAATACACAGAGATAATATACAATTTATTAAAAAAAGACATAACCTTTCTAATCCTAAGTAATGATTTACAAAAGTGAGATTCATGTAGTCTAAACATATTAAAAGTACAGGCATTTCAGAGGAAAACAACATGTAAGTAAAACATTTTACAGACAATCCACTCTGGAGTGAATCCATTGGTGGCTGTGCCCTGAGTGCAGCTCAGTGCAGTTTTTTTTTGTTTTTGATGAAAAGCTCATTTCTCACAGTTCAAAGCTTTCCATGCTTCTCAGAGCCCTGAGTAAATGACCTTGAATGGGTGCAGCTCTATGCAGGTTGTAGCAGATGAGATAGCAAGGGATCTAATCAAATAAAGCCAATAGCAGAGGTCTGTGAGCTCATAATCTGTAGCAAATCATTATTTAATTAGTCATTTGACTAGCGTTGTCGCCTCACAGTAAGACGTTGTCCGGTTTGATTCTCAGCTAAAGCGTCTTCTGTGTGGTGACATGCGTGAATGGGCGTACCTTCGTTGAAGGTTGTGCATCAGAGCTGGCAACTCAGCACGTAAAAATCTACTGCCAATCATTAGCAGACCGGAGTTCCGCTGTGGCGACCCCTAACCAGGAAAAGCCGAAAGACACAACAACAACTGTTAGCTACAGGTCAGTGACCTGAGGTAGGTTAGAATTACAGGAACTTTAACTTTTACAGGGGGCAGAAACAAACTGTAATTAGTGTCCAAACAATTGGTAACAGCCAGAGATAGCAGTACTTAAAGCATCTGTGAGAACTGGGATGACTGTAACAATGTAGCAGACACAAGGGCAGGAGAAAAAGCAGTAAATGTATCCACAGTAGTTATGTAAAAAGGAAGACACTAGATTGCAACTTTAAGCAGGCAAATGATAAGCATAATACAAGACTGTAGCACACAGCTGGAATGTATACAGCTGTAGAAGCACAGAGTCACAAATCCTGCAGTAAAAAGTACAATACTGCCACTACTGCAATACAAACTACAGTCTAAGGCACCAGACCAGGCAGAGATTTACCAGTAACACTGTTTATGAAAAAACTACAGCATGCGTAATGTGGCGGATCCTAGCCCCTGATAAGCAACTGACCATAACTTTCTCCTTACTCAGCCTGGTGAGAGGGACATCATTGTGTCTCATGATGGAGTCTCCAATGACTAGAATGTTGGATTGTGCGGTGTCTTACCTTATAGGCTTAGAGGTAGAGGCTACATGAGATGCAGTTCCACGTGTTGATGTGTGTGTGTTGTTTTGAAAGTGTGTGTTTGGGGCTGCTGAGGGTATTTCTTATATGTACTTTGTCTAGGAGGTATTTGTGGTTTAGGAAGGTTACATGTAAGTGCCTCAGTATATGTGGGTCTATATGTCAGCTTTGAACTGTATGTGATGGGTGCAGCATATGTACTGCTGGCAACCTTATTGACATTAGGAGTATAAATAATTGCTTATCAGAGGCTAGGATCCACCACATTACGCACGCAGTCAGGTGTCAGGTCATGGACCACAGTTACCAATATGACTCATAGTCCATGTGGGAGTAAATGATCTGAGACATACCTGTGTAGACTATATGAAGAGAGACATCATGCAGTGAGCAGCACTTTATCTTCTCCAAGGACGATGCCACAATACAAACAAAAGATGATTGACTTTAACAATTGGCTTAGTTTCTGGTGTCATTCTAAGGGGGTGCAATATTTGTCAGCATAGAAGGAGATGATCAACAGATCACGCTGCTTTGCCAGGGATGGTCTGCACATCTCCCCTGTAGGCTTTCGAATATTAGCTAAAACATTGTCTTCCCCCCATAGTGCCTTTTTAGGGAATGCCAAACTGAAAGTACTTCCAACATACCAAATCAAAATCAAGAAAATCTAAAGGTATTACTGCTCAATGCTAGGAGCCTAAACAAAAAATTCCACTCCATGGAAGCTCTCATTACCCTAGAGAATGCTGATGTCTGTGCAGTCTCTGAGACATGGTTTAAAGCCGCGGAGAGCTCACCAACAGTGCAAGGTTATAATGCCTTCCACGCATTTAAACCAGCTACTTCACAGGCAGGGACTAAAGGTGGAGGTGTCTCTATTTACATCAAAAATAAATATACTTCAAGGCTGGTCAAACAGGACAATGCACTTGAGCTGAGCTGTTCAAATCACCATAGGTAAAATCCAATACCACTTCCTTGCAAGGTCCCCCACTATGACCCAGGAAACCCATACCTTGTATTTCAACATAGTAGAAACACTAACCATACAGCCCAATACCATATTCTTACCATGACTTTAATTATTCCCATCATTAACTGGGAATCCTAGACAACATCAAATATTAATGCACAGAGATTCCTGGATTTTGTAAACACAAACTCCCTGGACCAGATAGTCATTACACCAACCAGGGGTGCAACCATACTGGATCTGATCCTCACTAATATGGGAGAGTGCTGCACACCCCCTACTCTAATGCCTTCCCTGGTAAGGTCAGACCACAGAATGGTCTCCTTTGAAATAAAAATAAAACCTAGACCCCCAGCTCAACTGAGAATATTCAGAAACTATTCTAAGGCTAATCTCCTGCCATTAAGTGAGAACCTGGCAACATTTCAAGCCCCCTATAAACCCTGAGAACACTTCTGGCTATGCAGAACTGTTCACAGAAACCCTGTACAAGCATGTTAATAGCTGTGAGACAGCTGTACCCATCAGGAAGTAGTATAGAACTAACTCAAAAAACAAGCCACCCTGGTGGAATCACAACTTCGATTGGATGTATAACAGGAGGAAGAAAATCACTCTTATCAAACTAAACAAACAACTCAGAGGAGAAATAAAGTCTACCAAAGTCAAATAAATGTGAGGTAAGTTTGGCCTCCCAGGCCAAGGACAACCACAAAGCATTCTTTAGCTATGTCCGCAACCTCAAAGCAAAAAACAGTTGTGTGCAGAGCTCATTGTAATTGGAGCCACCTATACTGAGCCAGAAGATATAGCAAACCTTCTGGCACATAAATCCAGCTCCAACTTTACTCCTCTCTTCCCCTGCACCTTCCCTCAGGAAATATCATCAAATATAACTCCCCCAACTATCACTAGGGAACAGGTCCTTAATGCTCTCTCTATGACCAAGAACACTGCATCAGTGGCCCCAGACAGTATCCCAGGATGCCTTCGAAATAGCATGAAACATGACCTATAGGACTCTGGAATTACTATTTAACTGTAGCTTCCAAATGGGCTTTGTGCCTCACAAATTGAGAAAGGCAACAGTCATTCCTCTGCACAATTGCGGGCCATCTACAGACCCTGGAAACTACAGACCCATAAGTCTCACTAGTCTTATATGCAAAGCCATGGAAAAAAATTATCATGGCGATGATCAGTACAGATATAGTAAGCCTCCGGACACTGGACCCAACCCAGTTTGGTTTTGTCAAAGGCAGATCATGCTTACTCAACCTGGTGGACTTCTTTGAGAAGGTCACCAAAGCAATGGATGAGGGCAAAATTGTTCACACTACTTACCTTGACGTGGCCAAGCCATTTTACACAATATCCCAGTTGGGCATTGTTGACAAATTCAGGAGGTTAGATACAAACACGTATGTCACTCAGTGGATAGCTAAATGGCTCAAAGACAGGACCCAGGAAGTTAGACTTGGGGAGTCCACCTCTACAAAGAGGCCAGTCACAAGTGGAATCCCTAAGGGATCAGTCCGTGGACCGCTCATTTTTGGCATTTACTTCTCAGAAGTCAAGGCCAAAGTCAGTGGTCTCTGGCTGACTAAATTTGCAGATTATTGCAAATTAGGAGCTGTCATTGAATCTCACACTGACACTAATGTTCTCCATGAGAGGCTGACACAGACAAATAACTGGTGTCAGAGCCATGGACTAAAACTAAATGCCAAGAAATGCATAATAGTATCCTTTGGGAAGTCATCCATCCCTGGTAACTATCATATTGACAACACACCCCTTAGAGATGACCCAGTAGTCAGGGACTTAGGGACACACAGAGATAGTAATCTAGCCTTTGATTATCATGTGTCTACAGTGGTGAGGAAATCATTCTATGTTGCACAACTTATAAACAAAGGTGTGGCATCTAAGTCCAAGGAAGTCATTGTTTCACTGTATTCGGCATTCATCAGACCTATCATTGAGTACAATCCACCCTTTGGTATGTACCAAACCAGGCATATCCAACAACTGGAACGTCCGCAGAGGTTCCTTACTGAAAGAATACAGGGCATAAGTAATATGTCCTATGCAGACCGCTTCAAAGTGCTATCCCTGTATTCTGTTTCCTACAGGCTTTTGATGGGGGAGATCTATGCCTGGCATTGAAGACATTGTCAGACCCCACTCTGATGGACCTCCTGCATATCCACAAAGCAAACAGTGGCAGAATTACCCATTCTAAAGACTTAAACCTTGCCTGTGATATAAACAGGACCTGCTGGAGAGATAGGTATGTATCCCAGAGACTACCCCATCTATGGAACAGGCTCCCCATCCCTGTGAAGCAGATTTCCTCCCTAACCCAGTTCAAGTGCAACTTGGACAATTGGATGGAAATTCATCCCTGGTTTAGCACCTATGTCTCTAATGGAAACAGGTAACCTGTAAATGGTTCATCTCCCAGGGCCCTAGCTTGTAGAAGTTTCATCTCCCAGGCCCCTGCTTACACTTATCAAGGGTATCACAACTTGATAGAGATTTGGGATGCAAGGCTAGGCTTAAAAAGGCCCTTGTGGTCATTAGCCTAGTAAACACTTATGAACCTAATGAGGCTCAGATCCAGCAGTAGTCCACAATTCTCCTTCCATTCTGAATGAAACTACAAGAATAAAATCCAAAACTGACGTAAAATACAAACAGTTAACTTTTACAAATCATTCTACTTATGAATATAGAAGTGCAGTATGATAGATTCATAGATCGTTACTAGGCTAATGATCCACGGGGCCTTTTTAAGCCTAGATAAGTTTTCCCAAAAGAATAATGATGTCCTGTATCTAAGTAGGACTCATTTATAAACTACTTCTATCTGTATGGGACATGGGTGCCAGGTCTGGTGTAAATTTCTTATTTCCTATCCATTGGTCTAGGTTGTGCTTAAACTGGATAATAGACAAACTCAGCTTCACATGGATAAGAAACCTGTTCCATAGGAGGTGCAATTTGTGAGACACACATCTGTCTCTCCAAAATGTTCTCTTCATTTCACAGACAAAATTCAGGTCTTTGTATTTCTGGTACTGTTTGACATATGAATATACAGGAGATTCATAAGCATGGGGTTTGCAGATACCTAGTCAGCCAGACATACATCACCCCTCAGCAATCTATAGGAGACTGAGTAGAGGAAAAGGGCTTTAAGGACCTGCAAAAGGCAGGTTTGTTATGCCTTATATTCTTCTTGTAAGGAACCTCTGAGGTCACCCTAGTTGCAGCATATACCTGGTCAGTTACATACCGAAGGGCGCATTGTAATCTATAACTGGTCTGATAAGGGCGGAGTGTATAAACTGTGCTCATATCTTGCAACAGATGACAGTTCTTCTACAACTGTAAATGAACCTACAAGAATAAGGTCCCAGAACAAATTACTTTTGATACACAGTGAGATAAATGCCAGAAAATGCAGTAATAAATGTATTAAAATGAAGGTGACTGTCAGTATAGCTTAAATATGTAAGAGCCAGATAATGTATGAAACTTAGGCTAACTCAAGTTTTAACTGTCTAAGGGGTGGGCCTTCCCACTTTGATCTGTCAGTGGCCAGTAAGATAAGTAGAGGAGATGAGACTGGAAGGAGACAGGTGGCTCAAAATGGTAAGATAAGTATAGTAATTTAAATCCACTTCCCTGGATGTAAAATGGAGTTTAAATAGTTTCTTTGGCTTTTGCTTTTCAGCTTCCAGGAGTCTTAATGATAAAGATGGCTGACTGCTCATCTAATATAAAATAGCAGAAAGGTGGAGACATCTTATAGCTCTAGTCAATAGTGCTTATATTCCCAGAAGTGCATCCTCTGCTAACACCAGGTAACATTCTAGGCTGCTCTGAGTCTTATATTTATTTATTGACCTTTGATTACCAGGAAAGTCTGATTGGGTAAAAGCCCATTTTCAGTGGAGGCCCGAGGCAAAATGCTCCAAATTTTTACAAAACACTTTAAGAACAATAATTTTACAGTCTTCAAAAATAAACCATCTGCAGTTTAAATAATTATAACAAATTAGACATAATATTAAAACATTAGTCAAGAGTTGATACAAGTAATATGACAATCATTTAATATTTACAGTAATGTTAGACAGTTTGTAGAGATAGGATAGGAATTGCAACAGGAAGTGAGGGGAAAAATGGGCTTATGGTATATTTAGAGAGCAAGTCAGGGAAGAGAATTTGATAGAAGTAAGGAAGTAAGTGAAGAAGGGAGAGTAAGGGGTTACAAGGATTGAAAAGGTATTTGTTCACGTTTAGGGATGTACTACTATATCATGGTTTTGAGCAAGAACAGAGCCAGATTTTAGCTAGGAAGTCTTTTAGAGTGGTTTTGAAAGATGGAAAGGAGGGTATAGACCTAATGGATACAGGTAAGGGGTTCCAGGCCTTAGCTACCTTGTATGAGTAGAGACAATGCCCAGCAGATTTGCTGGGTTTGTTGACAGGAGTTTTTGATCACTGAATCACAGTGACCGACTGGGAACATAGTTGTGTAGAATGTTTTTTAGTGCTGGACAGGCAGATGGATGCTGGATTATTGTATAGATGGTAAGAAACTGTGTATATGTTGGTTGATGAGGCAGTTCTAACCAATTTAAGCTTTTCATTGCTATATAGTCATAGGTTCTGAAAGAGGTATTTGCTGTAAATTTAGCAACTTTGTTATAGCATTGTTCAAGTTTTAATTCTTGTGAAGCCTGAAGGTTAGTAAGGATGGGAGTGCCATAAAAAGAGTGGAGAGGAGATACGTAGTGCAAGTGTAGTTTTAGTTGTGTCAGTGAGAACGTTTTTGACTCTGTCAAGCATTCCCTAGTTTTTGATGATTTTTTTAATGTAATTTTGTAGATGCAGGTTGAATGGAAGATTATCATCCACTATCACCCCTGATAATTTGTTATGAGAAGTGACTTTGATGGTTGTATTACTAAGAGCGAGGACTTTAAATTTGTTTTTTTCATGAGAGAGGGGTTTGAGGAAAACAAAGTATTAATTAGTCTTTTTGGGGTTGAGCATGAGTTGTGAGTTATGAAGCCATGTTTCAGTAGCAATTAAAGCTTCCTGAGTAATTTTCTGGAGGTGTACCACATTCTCAAATGTGCAAACGAGAGTAGAATCATCTGCATATTGTATTGGGGTGGCCTGTTAGGTGGATGTATAGAGTGTGTTGGTGAAAATGTTAGACAGGAGAGGACCAAAGATAGAGCCTTGTGGTACTCCAGTGGTGACTGGGAGGTAAGGAAAGAGCATAGAATGTCATTTTACTGACTGATATCTATTGAACAGGTAGCTTATGAACCAAAGAAGGGTGGGCTGAGAGAGACCTGTGAGGACATTTGCTGTGACAAAACCATGTTGAAGGCTTTAGACAAGTCTAGAAATAAGGAAGACAATAGTTTGCCATTATCTTTAGCTTTGCTGACAGTATCTATATAGGTTAGAAGGGCAGTGCTAGTATTATGGGAAGGACAGAAGCCTTGTTGTTTAGGGAATAGGAGTTCTTCCTGCAGGAGATAGTCTAGCAATTGTTTTTGAATACATTATTCAAGTATTTTTGTGAGGGGGATAAGATTGCTGTAGGTCTAAAGTTATTAATGTCTGTTGAAGTTCCTCTTTTCTGCAGGTTACATACTTTTTTAAAACTAAATCTAGTATCTCTGCAGTCATTAAAATGCAGGTCAAATATGATGTTATATCACTATTTTTTAATAAAACTCATTTAATTGAGTGAAACAAACAAAAATGTAAGTTTCCAGAAATGTGACATGTATAATGAACCCCAAGTGATCACACCATTTCCTTCACAGGAGGGTCATTCAAGAAACCCCAGATTTTCCTTCTCCCACCTTCATCAGAAGATATTGCAACTGGTGTGACTGCAACACTCACCTGCCTAGTGAAAGATTTTTACCCCAAAGATATCTTTATCAAGTGGCACCACAACGGAGAGTCGGTCTCAGTTCATGAATACAGTCACACCACAGAGATAAAAGAAGATGGAAACCAGTCATTCTCCGTGTATAGCAAGTTCGACATTAAGATCGATGACTGGAACCATGGTCATTCCTACTCCTGCATTGTCGGTCATGAGTCTCTAGACATGAATATCTCAAGCAAATCCATTGATAAGTCAACGGGTAAACAAAGTTCTGTCAATATTAATGTTTTTCAGTCTGAAAATGCTGGCACTTGTCAATAACGATGTTTGTTAACCATTGTTTGTGTGATGCTGCTATGTGTTACTATTACAGAATATTACAAGGCATGTTATTCATTTGTGAACAAATAAGTGATGAAACACATTGCTTACTGTAGAATTATATTAAAATAAAACATTTTCAGTTGAAATGCAGAAATAAAATGACTGTTCCTCATTGCCATATAACATCCAACGCCGATCAGCTCTTATTGCAGATGCCTATATCATGAAGTATTCTTTGTTCTTACTGCTTTTCATTTCTTGTTCTGAAGTATTTGAAATGTACGCATTATGTTCTCAGACACACATGCGAGCAGACACAAAATCAAGGGACCTTGTATGGACTGGGTTTCTGTAGAGAAACCAGATCATAATTTTATGCTGAACATCTTGCTATTTTAAACTTATCTGTGTCAACAACCCATGAGCGAATGTATCAACAATCAGTATCAACAACCAGTGAGCGAATGTATCAAAAACCCATGAGTGAATGTGTACCTTCATGCCACATTGTCAAGTAGTGTGTCCAAAACAGAGAGTCTGATTCTCAAAAGACTACTAATTCCCAGCTGTGGTTAAATCTGAAAATAAGTCATCACAGAATCCTGTTAATGGGCATTTAGCTCCTTGCAGTCCCACAGCATGTGATGTAGGTTGATCTTTAACTGATGACAACTAAGGTAGTTACTAGAAATGGCTAATCCACAGGGTCACTCAGTGGATGTTATTCTATGGTCTTAGTTTGTCAAATTTAAGTCTAAGGGTGTGTACTGCAGAGAGTGAACTTTCAGGTACAAAAGTGTCTTCAAACAAGTAACCTGTCTCTTGTTCCCAGTAAAAAGTCTAGCTTGGGTGTAGGTTTACTCATCAGCGACAACTTAAGATACAGGGTCCTGGACTTTTGCACCCTGCTGGCTTCAACCAGATCAAGCAACCACATCCTAATATCAGAATGAGGGGACAATGACATTTGGGAACCTGCAGTTATTTTATCTCACTTAGTCCAACTTGCATGAAGGAGAAGAAATATGCGGTGGATATCTACAACATAGGCTACACTTCCAGCAACCAAAATGTCTCTTACTAAACAGCCAGCCAGATTTGGCCAGACAGTACTACTTAGCATTGCTCTGCCCAACATAAAACATGGATTCATCAGTATGAGTTGCAACACATCTGAGCTTGCTTGTAACTCATACCTTTGCTTTGATCTTAGTAAAATGCTATCCTTACCCTAAAGGGTAATCGAATACCAAACTTGTTAGAAGACCTTCGTAGACCTTCTAAATGAAGCAACTGAATGGCTCACCCACAAGCAGGCAATAAATTCCACAAAACTGATGCCTGTTGGGTAAATAACAATAATTAGATGTTCCCAGATGTGTCTTATAATAATACCTACCCTCTTCTCTAACAGATTACATGTGCTGACTTGTAACTTACACCGCTGCCTCAGTCTTTGCAAAATTACACTTCCTGACCCCTAAGGGGGGAATCAAACTTCTTAGACTGTCCTAACAGAAACTACACTGCTGCAAATAGTGACCCAATTAAACTGCTGATGAGGTTAATACAAATTATATGATATAAGTAATAGCTACATTTAAAACTTTATACCGTTAAGGCATAACTACACCAGAAAATTAAAAAAAAAAAATCCTGTGGTGGAATTATAAAATCAACAAGTTATACCTTAGGAAGAAAATGTAATGTGCAGTTTTCAAAAGGAATTCAAACCCTGGTCAATTCAGACTAAATTCAGCATTACCAACTTACCAAATCAGTTACACCTCACTACAAAGTGAACTTAATTTCTAAAGTCAAAGACAATAATAAAGTCTTAAATTGTATAATGAAAACTAAAGACTAAAGGGTGTGGATAGTGAATGTGATAGATTACATGCAGATTGTGAAGTAATTCCTAAACTTTATACTGGTAAACATGCTCCCTGATAATTTTATGAAGCCTTGAGATGCAACTGCAATCACCCTACAAATAGCATTAGTGGCACCTCATCTTTCCAAATAAACTAAATACAGCAACAGGTGCAAAACACATGCTCTGTGGCCCACACAATATCATGAACATTTTTGTGTAAGATATCAAAAATAGCCTGTCTAACCCATTAGACATTTTATTAAACACATTAGTACTAACTGGGTATTCTGCTACTCCCTGATTGAATAGACTAGGGAAAACAGCAACTGATATTACTAGTTATAGACCCATCAGTGTCAGCAACATTCATTGTACAGTGATTGAATGCTTTATAATGGATCTTTTCCTCAAAGACACACATGAGCACTTATTAAAAGACGTAAAGCAGCATGGACTTTGCAAAGGCTACAGCCTGTCTGGAAGTTTGGTGGTATTTTTTGAAGAAGCGACACATTACACTTCGTGAGGACTATACATACCACTAATCTAGAATTTTCTGAGGCCTGCAATACCATAGCTCATAAAGGTGTTATAAATAAGACGATCCAGTTTGTCATCAGTGGATGCTTAATCAGATGGGCAAGTAATTAGCTAAATGGGAAAACACATCAAATCAGCGCAGCAGGTTAATAAGGAAATACTGCTGAAGGAAATGATGACATCCCACTATGATACGTACTAGATACATTTTTTTTCAAAGACATATCACCAGGGAAAGGATTGCACATAGCAAATTATGCAGATGACTGCAAACTAGTTAAAGAACATATCATGCAAAGGTCATGCAAGAAATGGCTCACTCAGCACCATTGTTAAATTTGAAATAAATGAATTACGGTTCAGTTACATTACTGGTCAGTCTGTTACAACTGATGTGAAATTAAAAGTCTTGAAACAGTACTAGACAATAAATTAAGTTTTGACCAATGTATAGCAAATGGGGGTCAAAGGCGTACTTGGTAACACACCTGAAATTCAGGGCCTGTTTATTAACATGAAATCATCACACATTTATCATCCTCATTGATTAATTCTATTACTGAATATTTTTGTAAAACAGGTAAACAGATGCCTAGTTAGAACATTCTCAGTTTCTAGAGTTATGATTATTCCCCACATCCTCTGAGATTTTTAAAAAGTAATCACTGCTTGACATAAATCTGTGTTTAGTTCACTGCTTTGTATAAAAATATGTGCTTTGGACATACATTAGATGCAACAAACACTACATCTGAGTGCCTGTTTTTAAATTAAACATAAATAAAAGAAAACATGGAATAGATACATTAAAAGTTCAATGTATTTACAAATTTCAGCAGGGTGAAGCACTGATCCACATGGACTTTTTTACAGGCTGAGGCTGGGATTACTGACTGATTAAGTGACTTGGTCAGATTCAGACAGTGGGCAAACAGAGGCTGAGGCACAACTGTAATAGGGTGGGGTTAAGGAGGCGGCTGCCTTTAGTGCAAGCTGTTAGGTGGTGCATCTAGCACATGCTGATCCTGTGCAGTACTGCTATTGATTTATGAAGCCACAAGCATATCGTGGCTTCATAGAAGAATGCTAGTACTGCATTTGCTGTCATGTCAGAATGGCAAAGTAGCAAAACATTCGATGCATGAGTGTGGCATGGAAACTCTTAGCCACCAGTTTTTTACACTTACATAAGCACAGAAGAGCTTTTTTGTTTGTTTGTATTTTTTTTTTGTGGTCTTCAGCTTAGAGAAGACTTTTTTTATGTCCTCAACTTTGACTTGAGGGGGGGCAGTTTGGAGAACTACATATACTGTAGATAACTTAACTAGAGAGAGTTCTGGCTGAGGAAATCAAACCTAAGCAGTTAATCCACAAACTAACCTTGACCACGGATGATGGGACCCACTACTGGAACCATGCCAAGGGTTAGTCCTTGCCAGTAACTGCCTGTTAGCTGGGTGACCCACATCACATCGCTAGGCCCAGTACAAAAACATCTTGGTGATGTCACTATGTGGACTTACCATCCACAAGGTGATGGGTGAGGTTCAGGTACAATGCCAATTAAGTGGCAGGTAGGAACACAATGAATTAAGATGGACTACAACTTATCAGTGGAAGCTGGATCTTGGGACAGGTAACCTCACCTCGGTGCTGGTGAATGAGCCAAACAGATGCTGTTTATTTTACCTCTACAGACAGCAATGGTTCTTAAACCAGGCTTCTTGAGAAGAGTTGGTCTATTTTCTTCTTAGAACTTTATCCTCAGGAGATGCCATGGATATTGGTGTGGATTCTCACACGTTCCCATCTGGACACTGTGCCAGTAAAGGCAGAAAGCTGTCACAATGAGAATGTGAGGCATAGAAAGGACAACTCTGCCCATTAGTGTGCATGCACCTAACGTTTATTTAGAGTATTCAGACTTCTTAGAAAACAAGTGCACTGTCACCTACTGATTCATAAGATCAAGTGGGAAGCTTCAGAGCCTGCATGGGAAATGAAGGAAATATCCACAGAGGTGAAACTGTGAAGAATGGCTTACCTAATTTGAATTAGGCAAGTGACTTATTATAGACTTCTGTTGTAGCACAGACTACTCATATCAAATGTCATGTTTGAACACAAGGATGCTCATAAATGCACTTGGTAGCAGAGCACCTTGGACCAAACATCATTACCTGAGTTTGTTGTCATGTTATTAGACCTGGGGCCATTTATTCTGGACACTCTTGTCAAGAGAGACACTGAGCTTTAAGTTAAGTCAGATGCCCAGCATGTCGTGGGAACACCTACCTGCTGCTTACTGTGCAAGATCACCTCAAATTTCATAGGATCTTAGGATCACAGAAAGTTACTAGGCTAATGGTCCCAGGGCCCTTACAATCCTAGCCAAGTTATCATTGTTTCCACAATCAGTACATATTGAACTTGTCCAAGAGAGACACAGGTGGAACCCCTGGGGTGAATTTGAGGCTACCCATCCAATTGTCCAGATTGCATTTGAAGAGGGCCAGTGAGGTGCACTGTTTGATATGAAGTGGGTGTCTGTTCCAAAGGTGTGGTAACCTCTGGGAGAAAAAGCTGACCCTCCAGCATGTTCTAGTAATGTCACAGACCAGGTTAATGTCTTTAGAGTGAGTAACCTGTGTGCCATTTGACTTGTGGCTATGCAGCATTTCCAATAAAGCAGGGTCACAGATTGCCCTATACACAAGGCAGAGATCACCTCTGAGTAGTCTGTATTAAACAGAATAAAGTGACAGTGATTTCAGCCGATCCACATAGGACAGATGCTGAAGACGTTGAATTTTCCTTGTGAAGAACCTTTGTGGTCTCCCCAGTTGCTGCAGGTGCTTGGAAAGTTACATACCAAAAGGGGTGTTGTACTCAGTTATTGGCCTGATGAGGGAAGAGTACAGAGAGGTTATAATTTCTTTTTTTCTGGAATCAATGCCCTTACTTATGAGGTGAACAAATTAGAATGCCCTTATGCCCTTCTTACCACTGTGGAGACATGGTGATCAAAGGTATGGTTGCTGTCAACCTGTGTGCCCAGGTCTCTCACCACTGAGGCCATACTTAGGGTGTTGCTATTGATGTGGTAGTTAGCAAGAACATTGCTCTTACCGAAAGGGATGATGATGATACATTTTTTGTATTGAGTTTAAGGCCATGACCTTGGCACCAATCATTTGTTTGCATAAGACCCTCTTGTAGGATGTTGACATCATTTGGAGATTCTATGATGGCTCCCAGTTAGCAGTCATCAGCAAACTTTGTCAGAAACTGACCTTCAATTGTTCCTTTTACTTCAGAGAAATGGATTCCAAACAGTAGAGTTCCCAGGACTGATCCCTGTGGAGCACCACTGGCTATGAGTCTGCTGTTGAAGGTGGAGACCCCTATTTTGACTGTATGGGTTCTATCAGTGTGCCAGTTTGTGACCCATCTAATGATATAAAGGTTGATACCTAGCTGGGTGAGTTTGTCAATAATGCCAGACTAGGAGATAGTGTCAAAAGCCTTGGCTAAGTCTAGGTAGACTGTATGCACATATTTCCCCTTGTCCAGGGCCTTGGTGACTGTTGCTAAGAAGTCCACCAGGTTTAACAGGCTTAATCTCCCTTTGACAGATCCAAACTGAGTAGGGTCAAGTGTTTGGAGATATATATATCTTTGTTGATAAGGTCCATGATGATTCACTCCATGGCCTTGCAGATAAGGCTAGTCAGGCTAATATGTCAGTGGAAGCACCAAGTTTGTGCAAGGGGATAACAGTGGCCATTTTTCATTCAGCTGGGATGAAGCCGGTGCTTAGACTATGATTGAAAAGAGTACCCAATAGTGTTGCTAATTCTTCTTGTAGCCCATGTAGGATGAAGCCAGGGATGTTATCAGGTCCTGTAGATGCTGTGTTTTTGGCCTTAGAGAGGGCATTTATGACCTGCTCTTTAGAGATACAGTGTAGTGGACAGGTGGTAAGGATGTCATGGATAAGTGTGGTGGGGACAGGGGAGTAAAGTATACACAGAACCTTTCAGCTAACAGGTTAGCTATGTCCTCAGGCTCAGTATATGTGGTATCATTAACTACCAGCTTGGCACAAATCTGGGCTTTCCTTTTAGTTTACGGATATAACTAAAGCATGCATTATGATTGCCCTTAGTTGAGGAAGATAATTTGGATTCATAATTTGCTTTGGAGGACTTCACAAGAAGTTGTATCTGCTTGTTTAAGCTGAGGAGGCAGTGTTTCCAGTTTAGGGCTTGCTCCCTCTTACTCTTAGACAACAATGTCTACCTCTTACTGCAAAGCCTGTTAATGGCTGTTGTCCACCAGGTAGGTTTGCTCTTCCTTGAAGAGCTTGTTTTGGTCCTATAAGGTATGGCTGAGTCAATGCAGTTATACAGGTGTTTGTATAAAGCATTTGTGTAAAATGCAGCATAGTTGCCAATTCCATCTGAGGGGGGGACGTATAGTGAAGCTATTCATACCATTCCATAAGAGGTTATAATCTGATGTGGAGAAGTTTTTAGTCTAGTTGCTGTTGGCGGGGGGGGGGGGTCAGGTGTGTTAGTTACTTCAAATCTGACTGATTTGTGGTCAGATCTCACCAGGGAAGACCTCACAGTGGGGGTGCTACACCGGTCCCCCATATTGATAAGCACCAGATCCAGGATGTTGGCTCCCATTAGGAGGGTGTCAACCAGCGGGTCCAGGGCATTGGAATTAACGAAGTTGAGGAGTCTTTGGGCAAGTGAATTTGAGCATGAGTAACTTACCCAGTGGGTAGTTGAAGTCACCTAGAACCATGGTATTCAGATGTATTTTGATAGACTCAAGTAGATCCAAATAGGCAGAGTGGGTGTCCTGATTCATGGAGGGGGTCCTGTAGCTAGCAATGACTTGGACAGGTCTTCCCAATAGTTAATTGCACCTGACGTTTCTCCAGAGACTCATACTGTTTAACCAATTTGGAGGTGTATTTATCTTTAAATAATATTGATACACCACCTCTTTTAGTTTTCATGCCTTCAGGCTGTGGTCTGAATGTATGGCAGAAGGTGTAACCCGGTAGGACTGGGGGTGCACTCCACAGTTGTGAACTAGGTCTCCTTGATTGCACAAATGCATCTTCCAAGATGTGGACTACTTCCAGTGGGTGCAGTTTCATGTTAAGTTTCCTAGTGTTTAGCAACATAACCCTGAGGTTGTTTTTTAATGAAATGTTTACATTGGGAATTTTTTCCTTATGACTTTGCCTAAAAAAAGGTACTATGGGGATGAGAAGAGCCTTTGCTATTAGCCAAAATCCCAGGGGTGACAGATGAAGACCATCTCTGGCAGAGCATTGAGGTCTTGTTGATCACGTCATCCCAGGCTGACAGAAACTGGATCCCCTTAGAATGACACCAGAAACTAAGCCAATTGTTGAAGTCAATGATTTTCTGTTTATATTGTGATATCATCCTAGGTAAGGGTGATATACTGCTCAAGGCGAGGAACATACCCGTCTGTGACACATGATCAGAGAGTTCAGTCATGACCGAATCATAATGGTACTTGTTGAGAGACTTGAGTGCCTGTGTTATCTGACGAATCCTCGTACCAGAATGACAGCTGATCGTGACTTTCTCCTTGTTCAGCCTGGTGAGGGGTACATCCGTGAGTCTCACTATAGAGTCTCCTATGAGTAAGATATTTGGAGTGGATGTGCATTGCTTTATGGGCTTTGATGTGAGACACTTGTGTTTGCGTCATTATGTGTATTGTGTGTTTTGGATGTTATGGTTGGTTTAGTATGTGTGTGTTTTGGAGGTCTCTGGTGTTAGGGTAGATATTTTTGTGAGCACCTCCACTTATATTGGTGTATATGTATGTTGTGTGCCATGAGTAGGAGTTGTGATAGGTGGGCTGACAACCTGCTCTTTATTGCTAGCTATTGCATGAGAGGTCTTTGATTCCAGATTCATAATGTAGGTGCATCTCTCACAAATGGTACAGGAATGATTTAGACATAGGGAATTGTCAGTGTACATGAGGTAGTTGCTATACTGCCTCAGTAGACCCATGTCAATCAGGCTGGTGCAAGAAATGGAGGGAAACTGATATTTCATGGTCCTAGGAATAATCTTGGTCTGGCTATAACAGTTGAAGGAAGGATTACAGCAGGGGCAGGTATTAGTAGGTTTGGGTGCGAGGTGCTCTGGTTTAGATAATATTTGGGAGGCTAGAGAGCAGGCGTCTGTAACTGGAAATCCCTTTGCACAGTAGTGCATGATGCTGGGTGATGCGCAAACAGGCGCAAACAAGCACAAACCAGTTCAATTACTGGCTATTTAAAGCAGAAAAAACAGCCAAAGTTCAAATTATCCAATAAAAATGCTCTAAACAGAGCCCTGCAACAGTAACTCTAACTAGATTAGACCAAACAGTACCTTCCTTCCATGAGGGCACAGCTGGACCTCTCCAAACAAAGATTAACTGTTTTACAAGCTTCAAAGGTCACAAACAGGACTAGATTCAACGAAAACCTGAACCTAGTCTATGCTAGTGTTTTTCAAGTGCAACAACTAAAATGAACAGAAAAGGCAGATTAACAGTAATTACAGTTATAAGAGGAATTCTATTAGCAGACAATCTAAAAATGCAGTAAAATGCAGTTGCACAATTTAAGCAAACAGATATATAGCAAATATTGTTTTAGTTAATCAGAAGTGCAGAAAACAGTTGAAAATAAGCATTTATCTTCTGTAGTCTTTCAAGAGGTATTTGGAAAACAGTAGAGCAAGGGCAGAATGACTAACTCACTGCAGCTTTGAACAAACAAACCTGCAGAAGACATTTTCCTTGTATCTGGCTAGGTCTGTAATAGGAAGTCTAAACAGATTTTGTTTAAGACCTCAATAACTGAACAAGTGACAAAGACCTGTAGCCATACAGTGGCCAGTACATGCCACATCAGTAATTCTAAGGTGCCTTGGCATCACTGACAGTGAGACAAGTAGAATAAAGAAAGAGGCCTTCTTGTCTCTTGAGCTGGCTGACAAGTACAAACAAGCCAGGATGACTTGAAGGCCTGAGTGTGGAAGGAGTTTGGTAAAAACATGCAAAAAGCCATTTAGTTAATGAGAAAGGGGAGAAGGGATGCCATGCACAGGGCACTGGTGAGATGTGGCAGACCACTTTGTGGTACGCCTGAATTCAGTGGCTATACACTTCTGTCAAGAGTCAGTACCAGATGCAGATAATAGACTTGGATCCACTTCAGTCAATGACATCACTGCTGTGATTAATCAGTCCCACTGTGATACATCTACAGGAATGGATAAGGTCCATCTAGCTCATTGAAAATGCTTTATATTACCAGAGAGTCATTGTTATCACATCCTTTCAATGTTTCCTGGAAGGCTGAGACAGTACATCTGGATTGGCAAACCAGAGTAGTGGTCCACATTTTCAAAATGGGGGGGGGGGGTATGATATGCTCTACTTATAAAATAATGGCACTCTTCATCTTCACTAAAGCAGTATATGTGAGGTTGCTGGAAATGAGATTGCAACTAATAGCTAAGATTATTGTTCCAGAGTTTCAAAATACTGGCTAAGGCCCTCACTACTCACATGGTGACTTTTTAGAGAGAGTCCAACTAATGGACAGTACAGTGTAACAAACATTTTAATCCCCAAACTGGATCAAATTAAGATGGCTGTTCTTAATGCCAGATGTCAAAATAACAAATTGCCTGAGTTTGAGGCTCTCCTGCATTTGGAATATGTCCATGTTTATGCAATTGGTGAGATATGGTTTAAATGTAAACAGGACACTCTCTAACCCTAACCCTGGGTTTTGCAACTTTCATGCCTTCATGCCTGATGGTAGCTATGGTGGTGCCTCGGTATTTGTCAAGGTCTGTATCACCTCTAGGCAGATTCCACATACCCACAAACTGAACACATAGAGCTCCAGATCACCCTAAACAAAAGCAAACTATCTACTCATAGTCTATTACAGGACACCTTTTCTGTCTGTCTCCTGATGATCATATAAGATTCCTAAATGTACTAAATGAAATCCCTATTAAACATTATATTGGGAGACTTTAACTACCCCTCAATTAATCGGAGCACCTAAACCTCCAATGTAGAATATGTCCGGATGCACTTAAACCGAACAAACAGAACAAACCCACTAGAAGAAATAATATCCTTGATCTGGTCCTTACAAATATAAACACTTCATGCACTATTCCCGTGGTATCTCCTTCCTTGGTTAAGCTGGACCAGAAACTTATGATATTCACCTTCAAAGTCCATAAGCCTCTTACAGCATATATCTCTGAATTCAAATATTTTGAAATGCACTAATCCCTTCTAATTTTATGATGCGGTTTCAGAAAATTCACCCACTTAGATAAATGCATAGAGTTGGCAGTCCCAACCTGAAAAATATAATGGGAAATAAAAAAAGAAATCACCCTACTGGTCCACAGACATAAGTAAACTTCACAACAAACAGAAAAAATCCTTAAAATTGTATAGCAGATCCAAAATCCTGCATAACAAGGATAGTATCAAAAATAACCTGACCCCCGGGCTTATAAACTGTCTCCTTGGCACAGAGGGATTAACACGTGAGTGTACCCTTGATGAGCCCTATTTGACTAATTGCATGGTGGTTGAAGGGACTGATTGGGAGGGGATGGGAGTGAGACCGATGCTGGCTTGCCCATCCTGAGAGGAGGGAGGCAGCCTAACTTTGCCCCAGTTGCAGTATTAACAGGGTGGCAAACAGCACGCTGAAAGCAATATACCACCTGGCTGGTAAATATCACCTCTGTGAAAACTTACATGCACCTCCCATGGGCAGCTATTGTGGAGCTGGAAAGGCTGCTGCAGGATAGTGGCGCAGAGCATACCCTTCGGCAGCAGTATGATATCACACCAGCATTCTTGTGTTTCTCAACCTGCCCTGAAAGTTGGTTAGGTTGAGCCAAGGTGGGTTCAGTAGGCCCAGTGAATGAGGATCAGCTGATGGCCAACTGCAGGGAAGAAAATGAGAAATAAAAATAAGTATTACAAATATTACTAAGAACTTGAAAAATACTACTTAGTCTACTAAAACAACCTTTGAACACTGGTTAAAGTCTGAAGCTAAGGAAAATTATGAATCCTTCTTTAGCTCATAGGAAACTTAGGAACAACACCAAGCATTGCTCTGAACTCATTCAACATGGCACCTCCCATTCAGGCACAATAGATATTGCTGGTATATCAGCAAACAAATTCAGTGTTAACTTTACCCCCCCCCCCCGAGACGTCTGTCTAAATCCACAAAGAACATGAATCCCTTATACCCCCTAATAGCACAAAGGAAAATATACTGAAATTGCTGTCTAAGCCAAAAATACTTCTTTCATGGTGCTGACAGTATACCTGGATGTTTAATAAATAGTGCAAGCTGCTGTCACAGAGACACTTGTAAAACTGTTCAACCTAAGTCTAGCCTCAGGTTTTGTACCTGAAGTTTGGCGTAGCACACTGGTGATGCCCCTGCATAACAGTAGCCCTAGCACAGACCCTGGGGATTACAGAACCATCAGCCTAATCAGCTTCATCTAGAAAGCTTTGGAATGTATTATAACTGACCTCATAAACTATGACATGAAATACCTCATTAGGCTTGATCCTCAGCAGTTTGGCTTCATCAAGGGGAAACTCCTGCCTAATGAATCTGGCTAACTTATTTGAGAGGGTTACACAGGCTGTCAACAGTGGTCATCCTGTTCATATGGCATATCTTGACCTGGTCAAGGCATTCAACACTAAACCATCAGTTATATCACCTCCGACAGTGTAGGGTTTCAGTTCCTACCACTCTTTCAGACCTAATATGGAAAATGGTGGTCTTATTGAGTGGGGCATGTCCGCATTCCTAGGAAATCATCTCACTTCCTGACTCTTAATCAGGACAGTGACCTTGAACTTATCCGTATCTTTTTCAATGTAACTGAAACTTTATACCACATCATACCTCACCCACATCACCTGCAGCCCATGAGGCATATCTAAACAAACTGACATCCCTCCCTATCAAGCCTAACACTGTTCTCTTGGATGATATATGTCATTCCTCCATTAACAGGGGGAAACCTACACCACCTGAAATAAATTAGTGCAAAGATTCCCAGATTTCATTAATACTAGCTCACTAGACTATCTGGTTCTCATCCTAACAAGGGTTCAAAATATTGGACTTAGTTCTCACTAATATTGCCACCCTATAATAGCTGTAGCTGGCCACTGTTTGGTAACATTAATTATGAGGGTAAAACCTGACTTACTACAAAACCCTTCTGTGTTTAGAGACAACTCTAAGCAAACCTAATTCAGCTAACCTAATGAAATTTAAGCATCCTCCTCACCTTGATTACCTCATGTTACCTGCTGGCACATTTTTTGAATAATTTCTATACCAACTTCAAAGCACCTGTCCTCATAAGACATAAATACAATGCCAGATTCATGAATAAACCCTGTGGTGGACTTCAGTACAAACAAATTATACAATAATAATAAGAAACACATAGCCCATTAAAGCCAACTTACTACACCAGCATCTGGAGATGAACTCAAAAAGATAAAGAAAGAACTGAGAAGCAAAATCAAATCCTCCCATAACAACCTTCTCTCTGCTTCACAGCATGGCTTTAGACTATCTCTCAGCACCACCACAGCCCTCCTATCACTCACAGATATAGTTAACCACCACAGAAACAATGGTCTGCTTGGATCCTCCATATTCTTAGACTTATCAAAAGCCTTTGATGTGGTTAACCACAGCATTCTTCTCAATTCTCTATCTAGTATAAACATAAGCCCCTCCTCTATTGCTTGGTTTAACAGCTACCTATCTGGTCATCAACAAACGGTTCTCTGGAAAGACCAACTATCCCCCCCCTATTGCCAGTTACCATAGGAGTCCCTCAAGGGTCTATTCTCGGTCCCTTACTGTTCTCCTTATATACTCAACACACCACTTTATCCTCACCCTCTGTGTCAGTAGTACAATATGCAGATGACACCACCCTTATTTGTGCCACCTCCACATTACATGAACTTCAGTCCTTAACCCAGAACTACTTCATCGCAGAAACATGTTTCACCAATATCAAACTTCTCAATCCCAAAAAAAAACAAACTTATATTTGGCCCAGGAAAACCACCACCCCTAATTGATAACTTCTCCATCAAATCCAAAGACAACACTCAAATCAGCCCTACTACACACAGAAAACTGCTAGGTGTTGAAATCGACAACAATCTTAAATTTGACATCTACATTACTCAAACCATCAAGAAAGTTAACAAAAAACGTGGACTCCTTTATAGGAATAAACACTTTATGACTAATAACACCAAAGCAACCATTGCAAGGACCTATCTCCTATCCATCCTTTTATATGCCTCTCCCATCTTAACTAATCTCCGGCAAACTGACCTAAATAAAATGGAATCTTGTTACAACAAAATCGCTAAATTTGCTACCGAATCCCCTTATAGGTCCCATCACTGTCTGTCACTTAAGCAAGTCAACTGGTTGGAGCTACCTCATATGCTACTACTCAACCAACTATCTACTGCTCATAAACTCTGCTACTTTCCCAACCTAACCTCTGCACTACAGGAACTCATACAACCACACATCCCCACTAGAATTCTTAGATCCAGCAAACAAAACCTCATAAAATTCATCAAGCACAGAAATGATGCTGGCAAATCCCTTTTTGCCAGCACCATTGCCAAAAAATGGAACACCCTACCAAGCCATACAACCTCTACCACCTCCACTGCTCAGTTTAAAAAACTCCTGAAAAAACATGTTCAGAATAATTGGCTATGCTCATGTCATTCACCAGGCTAACCCTTAAAAGGTAACTCCTCTGTACCCCAACTACTCTGACAGTCGGTTTCATGAATACGAAATTCTGCCTCTTTTTAGGTCTTTTGAGTAGATGTCTTTTGATACTCTATACCTCAATGTTTGACTTTTGTATGAACTGTTAATTTAATGTATTTCATACTTAATGTATCATCTCCTTGTGTGTATGCATTGAAAGCTCTCATAAAATGAAACAAATATTCCATGTAATTGCCTGTTATTCTATGTATGTGTGTTTGGAGCTTATCTCCCCGTGCCTCCACTGAAAATGGACCTGTGTCCAGTTGGACTTTCCCTGTTATCAAATGTAAAATAAAATAAAATAAATAAATTGAGAATTGCTACCTCAGCTAAGGAAAATCACAAAGCTTTCTTTTGCTTTGTCAGAAACATTAGAGGTAATGTTTGGCAATTCTCAGAGCTAATACATTAACAACATTCATAAAGAGTAGTTACTAGCAGTTTCTCCTACTGATCAGGCCTAGGAGCACTTTATTTTTAGTATTTATTTCTTTAAGGCTGACATGAAGGGCCAGTGGCTGACCACATTTGCATATGATTGCAAACTTGGAGGTACTATTAACTCACCAACTGATTTCCAGATTCTTCAGGAGGAAGTAACACTCATTAATAAATGGAACCTGGACCATGGTCTACAACTAAAGGGCAGGAAATGTAACACTGTGACTTTAGGCAAACTGGGCACCCATGTACCTACCACATAGGTGACACCCCTTTGAATGTTGACTCTGCTATTAGGGACTTGAGCACTTTTGTTGTCAATTAACTATCCTATGCTTACCGTGTATCCACTGTTGTTAGGAAATCCTTTTAACTTGCAAGGCTGTTTACCAGGGGGCAGTTCTTCCAAATCTAAGGAAGTTATTATTCATGTCTACTCCTCTCACATCAGGCCATAATAGAGTATAATGGCCCTTTAGAATGTACCTTTCTAAACATATGACCTAGCTTGAGAGACTGTGGTGTTTTCACACCAAGATAATCAAAGGCATGATTTCCTTAAACTACCCAGGCTGTCTTAAAGTGCTGTCTCTTCTGTTTCCTACAGACTCTAATCTTGCATGACTACCTGCACATCTGCAAAAGTAACTCTTAATTTCCACCGAAACATAAATAGGACCTACTTGCAAGATAGAGATATATCAAAGAGAATCCATCTTTTATGGAATAGACTTGCTTGTGATGTAAAGCAAAGTAGCTCCTTGACCCTCTTTAAACGTAACTTGGAAGAATGAATGGACAATTGTAAATACACCATGGGTCTGATCCCTCAAGCCGTCACTGTAAGAGGTTGAAACTAGGTATAAATTAGTCATAACAATGGGTACCTAAAATCTGTAGTATTGTAGTTAGTCTACTAATGTTCCTCTGGATCAACAACTTAGTATTGACCTATGGACTTCATACAGGAATTGTAAGTAACCTAATGGTTTAACATAGATCCCTGTGTAATAAAATGGCTAGCAAACTTGTTAAAAGACAGAACCCACACAGTACAAATGACAAGCACCTCATCAGAAAATATGAATCTATCCAGTGGTGTTCTCCAGACTCAGTATTGGAACCCCTCCTTTTCGTCATTTACTTTTCTGATCAATAGACTGGGAAGCAGGACCTCTGGATAAATAAGTCCGCAGGTGACTGCAAATTGGGAGTTACTGTCAAGTCCCCCCTCTGATATCCTAAACTTTCAGTAAGAACTCACATTAGTATACACCTGATGTTCTGAAAATGGGCTGAAATTAAATACAAAATAGTGCAATATAGTCACAACCCCTGTCCTCAGCATACAGTAGACACAATATCCCACTACAAAATGTAACTTTTGTTATGTACATTGGAACATGAGGTGATAATTGCCTCTCTTTTGTTCATCATATGACAAAATCTTTCTAAGCCCAGTTTATTGCAAAGGAAGTATCATTCAGAGCTAAAGTCATCATCATTACCTTCTATTCAGCATTTATTTCACCAGTTGTTGAGAGTAATGTATCTCACTAGACATATCAAACAATTAGGAAGACTCCAGAGGTTCATAACTAAGACTATTGTTTGCTTAAAGTGCCTGAGCTACCAAAAGAAGCTGGAAGAACATTCTTCATTCAGTATCCTGTAGACGCTTAAGGAGATCTATGTCTTGCATTCTGTGCCATTAGAGATCCAGTTGTCTTGGCTCTCCTATATCTTCATAGGTCTAACAGTTCCACAAATACCAGTATAAGAGACCTAAATTCTCACCAGCAGATAAACTATAATAAGAGAGAAAGATTCATCATGCAGCTTCTGGAACAGACTGCCCCTGCAGAATTATCAGTGTGACACATTATCTTCCTTCAAATGATGCTTGGATGATTGAATGGACACCCAAAATGTACCCCTGAATTGACTGACCTAACCCTTTTGGAAAAAGGTGGGACCAGCCCGTGGACAGGTACTGACAAGGTGTAAATGGTGTTGAGACTCAATTACCTTGAAATTCCTGTGAACCTATGAGGAGCACTGCAAATTCTGTCTTGATCATGGAACACTGGATTAGTTCTTTGCTTCTTAACAGACACTGGATGACCTACTGGTTTTGCTGGTAAAGTCTGCACATTTTGTGGACTTAGTGAATGTATATCACTGTGTAACCCAGAACATCTTGTATCTACTAGAGTGACAGTAGTGCTGAGTCCATGACCACTGCCCATACTACTCTTTCACTGTACTTGAAGAGTGACAACTGCGTCTGCATTCTCTTTAAGTCAGATGTGATTAGAACCCTGTGGAAGACCCAGGACACATTGGAGGGATTATATCTCACAGCTTGCCTGGGAGTGCCTAGGTACTCGCAGGCTAAAATGAATTCTGCTGTTGCTGATGTGATAGAAAAGCCTGATCTACCTTGTTTAATTTGCTTACACTGCAATCTCCACCAGGGCAAGCAGTTTAGGAAATGGATGCATGGAAGGATGGGTGGCCAGATGGATTTATTTTCCAAAGACTGACTATAGTTTAGAATAAGCCACTACAAAAATTCATGTGTAGATCCTCATTAAGAGTTGTCAAAAGAATCATTATATATACATGAGTAACATAAAGTATCAACAGAGGATAACAGCAGTCAAACTTTTAGAAGACAAACTGGTCACAAGTTTAACAGCTAAACCTCTGAACTTATGACCCTAGATGATGCAGAAGGGAAAATAAAAGACAAAGGGATGGATAATGAAACTTAGAAATAAAGTGCAGTGGATGGAAGAACCGGGCATTGAAAATATGAGTTTGCTAAATAAATATTCCTGTTCGGTATTCACAACAGAAGAAAATGTAGATTCACCAAAACTGGGCAGAATTCTGTTTGCTTGGAAGGATAAAGCCCTGACTATGACCCACATTATAAAAGCCTTGACTATGACCCACATTATTAATATTACGTTAGTAACTCAGGTAAATTTTGCATCTGATGGGGAGGAATAATGAGGAGAGCCTTGCCTTGGGAGAAGGTATGGGGGCATCTACCTAAGCAAACCTCCATGGTAGAACAAGTAGTGGGGAGACCAGGATCATGTATGGAGACGGACAGGTTTTTGGTTTAACACACACACACACACACACACACACACACACACACACACACACACACACACACACACACACACACACAAACACACACACCCTGCACGATTTCCCTTAGATGTCATATGCACATGTTGTGGAGTGGTGAGAGGTGCATAACTAAAAATCCTGATAGATAGCTGGATAATATCTTCAGTGACTGTCTCTTGCCCTGTGAGAATGGATTGTCTCTTGCCCTGTGGGAATAGATTGTCTCTTGCCCTGAGGGAATGAATGGGCTGGGAGTAGCTCTAACCCAATGGAGAACGAATCAGCCAATAGACTGCAAACACTGGAAGGCTCTCAGACATCAGTGATAAAACAATTACTCAGGATAACAAATTATTCATACCCATCACACAAGGGAGTCCTGAAAAAAATCAACAATTAAAGGTGTACAAGGCAATATGGCCTGATAGAATTCACCCTAGGGTTCATAGGTTCATAGGTTCATACTAGGCTATCTGCCCTAGGGCATTTATAAGCCTAGCCAGAATGTGTTTGGCTTTCCCCACCCATTTTAAATTAATTTTGCTATGCCCTTTTTCGAGGTTAGTATACTGTGCCTCTGTCTAACAGTGACACAGAAGTGATACCCGGGGTAAACCTATGATCTCCCATCCACTCATCAAGATTCCTCTTGAAGAGAGTCAATGAGGGACTCTGTCTAACCTGGACTGGGATTTTATTCCAGAGTGAAGGGAGCCTCTGGGTTATGAATCTGTCCCTCCAGCATGTCCTATTTATTTCAGTGCTGAGGTTCAAGTCTCTCGAGCACGTAGCTCGATGGGATTTGGATTTTCTGAGTTGCAGCATGTCCATTAATTCCGGGTTGGACATGGCTTTATACGTCAGGCACAGATCGTCTCTGAGCAGGCGGTATGCCACTGAATAGAGCTGGAGTTTCTTTAACTGGGCAGCATATGGCATCTGTTTGTGCCCTTTGATCCTCTTGGTGAGGTACTTTTGGGGTCTTTCCAGTTGCTGCAGGTGTCTGGTAAGGTACATCCCAAAAGGGGCATTGTACTCAATTATGGGCCTGATGAGGGATGAGTAAAGAGGCACGATGACCTCCCCTGATTTAGATGTGAATCCCTTCATGATTAGGTGGGCTATATAAAATGTTTTTCTAACCACTTTGGCCACGTGGTTGTCAAATGAGAGATTGCTATCAACTTGGGTCCCCAGGTCCCTAATGACTTCTTCTGTACTTAATGGATTACCACCTATGTGGTAAATTGTGGGCACTTTGTTTTTGCCAAAGGGGATGACTATACACTTTTTGGCGTTTAGCTTGAGGTCATGGCTCTGGCACCAGATGTCTGTTTCTAGGAGGCCCTTTTGGAGGATGCTTGTGTTAAAAGATAACTGAAAGATGAAGAGGTAATGATAGTAATTAACTTTTAACAAGTCATGGGAGGAGGTTAACATTGCTGAAGGCTGGACTCTGGGAGTTATCATTCTCTCTCACAAGACTGAGAAAAAGAAAGAGGTTGGACTTTCTAAGCATTTCTACTAGACTGTGAAAGTAGCAGACTCCAAATCTGATTTCAGACCAGTGACAAGTGGAGTACCACAGGGTTCAGTTCTGGGTCCTCTCCTGTTTGGTATCTACTTCTCTGAAGTACAGGCTAACATAGAAGGTCTTTGGCTAATGAAGTTCACAGATGACTGCAAACTAGGAGCCATAATCGAAACTCCTAACGATGTGGACATCCTACAAAAGGGCCTCACTGAGACAGATGCCTGGTGTCAAAGTCATGGCCTCAAGCTCAATGCCAAAAAGTGCATTGTCATCCCCTTTGGTAAAAACTCTGTACCCATGAACTACAACATAGGCGGTAGTATACTTAACACCAAAAGTGTGATAAGAGACCTTGGGACACAGGTGGACAGTAGTCCCTCCTTTGATAATCACATCGCCACAGTAGTCAGGAAATCCTTCTACGTGGCACACCTCATCACAAAAGGTTTCTCAGACAGAAAAAAAAAGAGGTCATTTTTCCCCTCTGCTCATCACTCATTAGACCCATTATAGAGTACAATGCCCCTTTTGGTATGTGCCTCACAAGACATCTACAACTACTGGAAAGGCCGCAGAAATACCTCACAAAGAGAATTACCAGCCTTAAACAGATGCCCTATGCAGACCATCTCAAACAACTCCAGCTTTACTCCGTCGCATATTGCCTACTCAGAGGTGATCTCTGCCTAACATACAAAGCTATGTCAAACCCAGAGCTGTAGGACATGCTCCACTTAAAGAAATCCCAATCCCTCCGAGCAACACGCTCTAGGGACCTAAACCTTGTCACAGCAATAAACAGAACATGCCAGAGGGATAGATTCCTGTCCCAGAGACTTCCCATACTCTGGAATAAACTACCTATCTATATCAAACAAAGCTCCTCATTAGCACTCTTCAAGAAAAATCTTGATGATTGGATGGGAAATAGGAAATACACCCTGAGGATCACCTCTGTGGCTCTGCTCAACAGTGGCACAGGAAAATAATTTTCTTGGGTGGCAAAAGCCAGGGTACTTTTTGGCTAGGTTTGTATAGACCCCAGGGCCGATAGCCTAGTACCTACCTATGAACCTATAAACCTATGAACCTCAGTCACAGGGGAAAAGTAATGAAATCACTGCTGAATTAAAGGTTTTACAGTATCTAGTAGCTTCTGGGGTACATCATCCATGGAAACATAGACTTGCAAAAGGAAGATTATAACAAGACATGTCTAACAGAATTTAATGACTCAGTAGCCAGTAATTTAGGTAAAAAAGAGGCTGTGAATATGGCCTGTTCAGAGTTAAGTAAGTCAACTAACATTGTATCACAAAAAGGGTTAATGAAAAAATTAGGTAAACTTGGAGTGGGTTCTAGAGTGGTATTGTGGTAAAGCAATGGTTAGTCAGCAAGACATAGAGGACAACAGAAGAAATGGATTTCAGTCAGATCCATGTATGGTGACCAGTGGGGTACCTCAGGTGTCTGCCAAGTACCTTAAATCTCTGTACACTGTGGTGACTAGTGGCATACCTCAGATGTAAGCCTGGTGTAGTGACCAGTGGAGTGTCTCAGGTGTTAGTGCAGTACAGTACAGTACAGTATGGGGTACTTTAGATGTTTAGATGTTAGTAGAGTTTGATGACTCACTTGGTTTAATTTCTGAAGTCTTTTGGGTTTCTTATACCATGACAAGAATGGACCCCATTTGTAAGTCAGAATATGATTAAAATTCATGAAATTAGTATTGTTTCAGTCTTTGATGTTAGCCAAAAGTGCTCTTTGCAGCACTTGCAATGTGCCCAGAACTGGTTCCTTCTGTATTAAAAATGGACGTGCATGTTTTGGTAGCATATGTAAGTAAGGCTGTCAATTCTTTTATATGAGACCTGTTGCTCCTACTGGTATTGGAACTGTCTAAGTATCCTTCTTCCACATTGCCCTCATTCCTGCTTGCAAATCCTGGTATTTTATTACTTTATGTCTCTCTGTATGTAAGACACTGTAATCACTGGGTGTAGCAATTTCAGTAATCAACCTGCTTTTGTCTTCTTTTCATGGACTACTATATCTAGTTTTCTCATACCTGCTTTTAAAACTGCTGGTAATGGGTGAGCCTTTGTGATATAAACTTCATCATTGTCAAAGATGCTTTGTGGCTCCTGTTTCCAATGCTTCTCAGCTACTTCAGTATTGTAATGTTTGTATAATCCCTTATATGACAGTCTTGCCACATTATTATGCCTTCAGTATACAGTGGAGTACCTCAGATGTCATTATAATATGCTGTCCAGAAGAGTACCTCAGATGTTATTACGTTATGGTGACCACTGAGGTACCTCAGATGTCAGTACAGTATGGTGACCACTGAGGTACCTCAGATGTCAGTCCAGTATGGTGACCACTGAGGTACCTCAGATGTCAGTACAGTATGGTGACCACTGAGGAACCTCAGATGTCAATATGTATGGTGACCAGTCAGTATGTATGGTGACTACTGAGGTACCTCAGATGTCAGTACAGTATGGTGACCACTGAGGTACCTAAGATGTCAGTATGTATGGTGACCACTGAGGTACCTCAGATGTCAGTACAGTATGGTGACCACTGAGGTACCTAAGATATCAGTACGGGGGGCTGGTCCTTTTCATTAATTTTATGAATTACATTGCAGAGGCGCAGAATGAAATGTGTTTTCACTGTTGATTCATACCTGTGTGATAGGGTTAGTATGTAAGAAGGTATAGAAAGGATGAGAAGAATCTTGGAAAGTAAGAAAACTTTTCTGGAGTCTAACTGTTACTGTACAGGCAGTGCAACCTCTGTGGAGCAGATGACTATTTGCAGCTGAGAAGTGCATTTTGGGAGGCACCCACTCCTCTTTTTCATTATTTTCTCTTGGCCATCATCACCTATGTAATCTGGTTTAATTAAAGTTAATCTAATCTTTTTTTCAGTTTCCAGTAACTCCACTTCATGTTTCATGGCACTATTCACCCTGCCACTATAACTCATTCTGTTTCTGTTATTCACACTAATATTGCTTTCTAATGTCCCTAAAATGTGTTCCTTACTGTAACTCAGCTTATAGTGTTATTCACCATTCCATTCTGTCTTCTCCCCTTGTCTAACTAGTCTTAAACATTCCTTGTATTTCATCACAAATTTTGCATCTTCACCGCGGTGGTATGGCGGTAGCGTTGTTACCTCACAGCAAGAGGTTCTCCCGTTCGATTCTCGTCTGGGCTTGGGAGTGCCTTCTGTGTAGAGTCTGCATGTCCTCCCCATGGTTGGGTAGCGTACGAAAGACATGCCTGCGTAAAGGGGCGTGCCTTCGTTGAAGGTTGGGTGTCGAGCTGGCACCTCGGCGTTTCGTAAAAATCTACTGCCAATCATTAGCGGACCGGAGTTCCGCTGTGGCGACCCCTTACCGGAAAAAGCCGAAAGACAAACAACAACAACATGCTTTCCTTTCCTTTTTAACCAAATGATGCAATCCATGCATTGCTCATGAACCATCAAAAGGTATGGACTCACCAGAAAACCTACTGTTACAGTAAGGTTCTTAATAGTATTTTCTTTAGCAATCCTAATAGATGATGAAGCAAAAGCAGTGAAATCCCCAACTTAAATCCTCAACCCACCCTCCACCAAGTAAGAATGAATAATGATTATCTCAGTGCTGGTAGTATATTCAACAAAATGACATTACCTGAAGCATGGTGTACTTTGAGCAAGTCTCACATAAGTGGGATTTATGAGTCTTGGCCAACAGCCTTTAACCTTAATGTTCTTATCAGTTCTTCATCAGCAAGCACCACTGTAAAAGGCAAGCTGGAGGGACACTTATCATATGATGTTAAATGCCACTTACTAGAATGCTCTGTTAATAAATTGGAAGATTCTAACTGGCCAGTTGTTAAATAAATCACCGGACAGCATGTCAGTCTTAAACTAATAGTGATCTCCAGCCCTGTGCCCACCACAAACAGTTCTAACTCCTGTGCTGAATGAATTTCTAAACCTCATCTGAAAATCACCAATCAAAATCCCAAATGGGGAACCATTCTCTTATGCGCTGGGTACTAACTATTCAGCCTCATACTTCACCCAGTGTTCTTACCCCACACAGACAAGGACTAAAGGAGGAGGTATCTCGATTCACATCAAAAATAAATATACCTCAAGGCTTGTCAAACAGGACAATGCACTTGAGCTTTTCCATGTTCAAATCACCACAGGCAAAATCCTATACCCCTTCCTTGCAAGCTATAGGTCCTCCTGTATAACCCAGGAAACCAGTAACATGTATTTAAGCTTATTGGAAACATTCACCATCCAACCCAGTGCAATATTCATGAGTGATTTTAATTACTCCACTATTAACTGGGAATCATACATGACTCCAAACATACAGGCACAAAGATTCCTGGATTTTGTAAACGCAAACTCCCAGGACGAGATTGTCAATATGCCAACCAAGGGTGAACCCATACTAGATCTGGTCCTCACTATATGGGACACCCCCTAGTATAATGTCTTTCTGGGTAAGATCAAACCACAAAAGCAGTCTCCTTTGAAGTAAAAATAAAGCCTGGAACCCCAGCTAACCTTGGAAGTACTTTGAGGCTAACTTGCTGCTATTAGATGATAACCTAACAAAGTTTCAAGTCCGCTTAAACCCTGAGAACACTGCTGCCTATGCAGAATTGTTTACAGAAACCCTATGCAGGCATGTTTATATCTGCATAGAGAGAGCTGTACCTACCAGGAATAAGTACATGACTAACTCAAGTAACAAGCCACACTAGTGGAATCACAACATCAAGAGGCTGTATAACAGAAAGAAGAAAATCATGGCAAAGATTAAAAGGAGTGGCACCCAGCAGGATAAAAGCACTGTCACCAAACTAAACAAACAACTGAGAGGACAAATAAAGGCTGCCAAAGCCAAATTTGAGGTAAATGTGGCCTTCTTGGCCAAGGACAACCACAAGGTATTCTTTAGCTATGTCTGCAGCCTCAAAGGCAATTCACAGTTGTGTGCAGAGCTCATTGTTAATGGTGCCACCTGTGCTGAGCCAGAAGATAAAGCAAACCTATTGGCAGACAGATTCATCTTCAACTTTACCTCTCTCTCCCCCTCAACCTCCCCACAGGAAATGCCATCAAATGTAACTCCCCTGCTATCACTAGGGAACAGGTCCTCAGTGCTCACTCTAAACGTCAAGAACACTGCATCAATGGGCTCAGACAGTATCCAAGGATGCCTTCTAAGTAGCATGAAACATGACCTGTTAGCACCTCTGGAATTACTATTTAACTGTAGCCTCCAAACAGGCTGCGTACCTCATGAATGCAGAAAGGCAACAGTCATCCCTTTGCACAAAGGTGGGCCATCTACAGACCTTGGAAACTACAGAAATGTAAGTCTCACTAGTCTCATTTGCAAAACCATGGAAAGAAGTATCATGGAAATGATCAGTAATAGCATAGGAAATCTCCAAACACTGGACCCAACCTAATTTGGTTTTGTCAAGGGCACACCAGGCTTACTCATCCTGGTGGACTTCTTTGAGAAGGTCACCAAAGGAATGGATGATGGCAAAATGGCTCCCACTGCCTACCTAGACCTGGCCAAGGCATTTGACCCAATACCCCACTTGGGCATTGTTGACAAACTCAAGAGGTTAGATATAAACCCTTATGTCATCTGATGGATAACCAGCTGACTCACAGACAGGACCCAGGAAGTTAGAAATGAGGAGTCCACCTCTAACAAGAGGCCAGTCACAAGAGTTGTCCCTCAGGCATCAGTCCTGGGATTGCTACTTTTTTGCATTTACTTCTCTGAAATCAAGGCCAATATCAAAGACCTCTGGCTGACTACATTTGAAAATGATTACAAATTAGGAGCAGTCATATAATCCCCCACTGACACGAATGTTCTTTAGGAAGTGCTGACACAGACAAATAACTTGTGTTAGAGTTATGGACTAAAACTAAATGCCAAGAAATGCATAAAAGTATCCTTCAGGAAGTCATCCAACCCTAGTAACTATCATATTGACAACACAACCCTAAGAGCTGACCCAGTAGTCAGGGACTTAAGGGCACCCATAGATCGTAATCTAGCCTTTAACCATCATGTGTCTAGAGTAGTGAGGAAATCATTCTATGTGGTGCAACTTATAAAATGAGGTAAGGCATCTAGGTCCAAAGAAATCATTGTTTTACTGCATTCAGCATTCATCAGACCTGTCATTGAATACAGTGCCCCCTTTGGCATGTATATCAACAGGCACATCCAACAACTGGAATTTACACAGAGGTACCTCACTAAAAGAATGCAGGGCATAAGTAGCATATCATATGCAGGCCACCTCAAAGCCCTATCCATCTATTCTGTCTGCTACAGGCTGTTGAGGGGAGATCTGTGCCTAACATACAAGGCATTGTCTGGCACTACCCTGCATATCCACAAACAAACAACACCAGGATTATCCATTCTAAACACTTAAACCTTTCCTGTGGCATATATAGGGCAAACTGGAGAGACAGGTATGTATCCCAGAGACTATCCCTTCCCTGGAACAGGCTCCCATTCCATGTAAAGCAGAGTTCCTTCCTAACCCAAGTCAAATGCACTTAGATAATTGGATGGGCAATAGGAAACCCATCCCTGGTTTGGCAGCTATATCACTCTAAAGGATACAGACAGCCTGTAAATGGTTCATCTCCCAGGACCCTGCTTGTAAACATTTAATCTCCAAAGCCCCCTGCTTACATTTATCAAGGATATCAGAACTTGTCAGAAATTTGGTATGCTTGGCTAGGCTTAGAAAGGCCCTTGTGTACACCTATGAAACCTATGAACCATTGCACCAAACGCAGCGTGCTTACTGTCGTTTTGCAAAAGTTGTCCTATCACAGCATCATTTCTCACAAAACTGCAGTACAGAACAAAAAACAAAACAAAATGTTTCATGAGTCATCAACAACCTTCCCCTCCATCACCTTTATCAACACTGTTTATTGCTCAATACAGCAGTTACTAACTAGGCTCCAGTTCTATCACAAACAATGTCATCTTTTTATTTTCTGAAACTTCTCCCACTTCAAGTTATTAAGATGTTTTCACTTATCATATATCCCACTGATATGATACTCGTTCAAACTACACCATGCTTCAGGTAACGTCATTTTAAGAGTAACCCCACCGATTGGCTAATACTTGAGATATGAAAACATATTATATAAAAGAAAACAGTACTATGCAGAAAATGCCCAATAGCAACCAGAATACCTGTGCAAACACAGTAAAGGCAAACAAAAATCCAGAAAAAATGCTGAGGTTAGGCTCCAGTGTCCAAATCAAAGTAAAAAAGCAGTCTTCAGTCTTCAATAAAGGTAAAAAAGCAGACTTGAATCGAAGAATAAAAGTATAAGAAGTCTGCTTTATTGTCACACAAGCGCTTTCACATATTGCTTCCTCAGGTGTATACTAACAAAGGTAAACCACACCTATATATACTTAACTAAAATAATCATGTGACTCAATAACCCATTTACCATTAAAGCTGTATTCTCTCTTATAGATCAGAAAGCATTGCTTAAAACTAAGTGTGTATGACACAACAAAAGTGTGACTATTTAATAAAATACAATAAATCTAAAATACATAATATATATCTAGAAAACATTCTGTCTCCATATTCATAATGTATAGCTTCTAAAAATATATGGAACTTCTAAAAAATACATCAGTTTTAATGCATTGTTTTAATAAAATTCTTAAAAACATATAAATATAGATATTTCATAGCAAACATTGCATACAAATATATTAATATATTAATATATTAAAAACATAAACCCATAGCCATCTATTTACCTACGTAGCCCCCTTTTTCTTAAGGTATGCTTAATGGGCATGCTATCATTCAGCCCGTGACCAAAGTTGGCTCTCAGCATAGCTATCCATCTTGCTTCAGCTTCTTCGGTTCTATCTCTAATGTCACTATTTCTCATATTCTCATAAGTTCTTGCAACAATCATAAACCTAAATGTATGTTTTTGGCCTACCTTCAAAACGTGCTTAGACAAAGCGTTTTCTCTGAGCCCTTCCCTATGTGGTATACATGTTCTCTAACCCTTTCTCTGAGGCTGCGGTCTGTTTTGCCTACATAAAAACAGTTGCACTGGCCACAGATAGCAAGATAAACCACATGGGTGGTCAAACATGAACCACCAACCCTAAGCTCATAAAGTGCATTTGTATCTGGATGTACAAAGTGAGTATCACTGCAAATATACTGGCACTGATTACACTTGCCACATGGTCTAGTGCCAATCATATTCTCAAGATTCACTTCATCTTGACCGTTGCATAATCTCCTTTTGAGATTCTTTTTATTCTTAAAGGTGAATTGTGGTTTACATCCTACCACTCCACTAATTACTGGGTCGGTCATCAGAATTTTCCAATGGTTATTAACTATCTCTGTATATTTCCTCACATCCCTAGAGTAGGAAATATTGACCTTAAGCTTATTCTCACTTGTCTTAGCTTCCCTGTTAAATTTATCTGAGAAATAAGGTCTGGCCCTTGTACCTCTCATTTGCTGTGCTTTTATAAAGTCTTCCTCTATCATACTTATCTCATAACCCCTCTCATCCAATTCATAACAGGTCTTAACAAGCTGTTCCTGACAGTCATTATGTCTCGCACTCAATCTGGAAGCCCTAAAAAATTGATTCTGGGTAACGTTCCTGAACACATATTTAGGATGCATGCTCTCCCTTGATAATAAGCTATTTACATGGCATTCCTTCCTATATAATCTTGTGGTAATAGCTCCTTTTTCATCTCTTTCTATTAATACATCCAAAAAGCTCACGCTTTCTTCAGAGTTATTTAAGGTGAATTTTTAAAAGCTTGTTGTGTTGTTAGTATAATCAACAAACTCTAACAACTCTGTCATATTACCCTTCCACAGAATAAAAAGATCATCTACAAATCTCCTGTAGAAAGGTATCATGTCACTAAAGGGTCCATTCAATATGTGTACTCTCTCCCAGGCTAACATAACTGCATTGGCATAGGTATTTGAGCATGAGCTACCCATCGCTACACCATTCATTTGATGATAGACTTGTTTCTTAAATAGAAATACATTATTATTAAGCACGATTCTCATTAATTCAATTAGTATCACTATTTCATCTGGTTTATATATAGTAACAGCATTCATTAATTCATGTAATAACCCCAAACCCACTGTATTGGGAATTACAGTAAATAGTGACACAACATCAAGCGTCACCAAGATAATGCCAGAACTAGTTATATCCTTCTTCATAAAAGCAAAAAGGTCATGCAAAAACTGCTCTGTATCCTTAAGAATAACTTCAGAGCTATCCACTATTGTTCTAAGCTTCTTATCCAAATATATTGATATCGCTTCTGTGCACCATCCACCACTCGAGACGATAGGCCTCATGGGTGGTCTGTTGGGGTTCTTATGCACTTTAGGCAAGCCTTTTATATACGGAATGGTATATTTAATATTAAAGAAATAGTCACATAGCTCCTTGGTAATCATCTGTGCATGATGTAAATGTTTAATATAATTATTAACTGATTCTACCATTCCTTTCACCTCACTGTAATTAATTTTCTTGTAAAAATCAGGGTTGCCTAACATCTCATATATCAAGTTTTCATATAGCTCAGTGTCTAGGACAACTATACGCCCACCCTTATCTGCAGGTCTAATAACCAGGTCATCATCTTTTTCAAGATCATGTAGAGCTTCTGATTCACTCCTACTGAGATTATGCCACTTGTTCTTATTCACTTTGCTATTATGTACTCTATATATATCATCTATCACTATTTGTTCAAACGCATTAATCAGTGCTGTCTGTTTGGGGACATACGTACTGGGTCTATTAAAGACATGACTGACATCATTACTATTACTTACTTGATTCTGATGAAACATATATTTAAGCATCAGATTCCTTGTGAACATCTTAATGTCAAAAATCAAATCTGTTATATTCATATCACTAGTGGGTATGAAGGACAGACCCTTAGAAAGTACATTAATCTCAGAATTAGTTAAAGTACGTTTAGAAAGATTAGTTATTAATGTCTTACATTCTGGAATGCTTTCTTTATTGTGTACGTATTCTCCTTCACTTCCTCGAATTTTCTTTTGTGGCGTGTGTTGCTTCTGCCCTGGGTTGAAAACCTGACCCCTGAGATGCTCTCCGGTTCAGCGAATTGTCCCTCATAGGAAGCGGAAAAACCAGGGCTTGTGTAGCTGCTGTAACCGCTTCCAAATGTGGCAATGGGTGTTGCCTCTGCAGTGTAGTTTGAACTTCTCCATTGGCTCCATGGTGTACTTCCGCTGTTGTAACCACAACTTTCCTCCTTGCACCCATGGATTTTTTAGAAGTTCTATATATTTTTAGAAGCTATACATTATGAATATGGAGATAGAATGTTTTCTAGATATATATTATGTATTTTAGATTTATTGTATTTTATTAAATAGTCACACTTTTGTTGTGTCATACACACTTAGCTTTAAGCAATGCTTTCTGATCTATAAGAGAGAATACAGCTTTAATGGTAAATGGGTTATTGAGTCACATGATTATTTTAGTTAAGTATATATAGGTGTGGTTTACCTTTGTTAGTATACACCTGAGGAAGCAATATGTGAAAGCGCTTGTGTGACAATAAAGAAGACTTCTTATACTTTTATTCTTCGATTCAAGTCTGCTTTTTTACCTTTATTGAAGACTGAAGACTGCTTTTTTACTTTGATTTGGACACTGGAGCCTAACCTCAGCATTTTTTTCTGGATTTTTGTTTGCCTTTACTGTGTTTGCAGAGGTATTCTGGTTGCTATTGGGCATTTTCTGCATAGTACTGTTTTCTTTTTTCATGCCTGACAGCACCAAGGATTTGGCCGGTGTAATGGAAGAAATTGAGCTGGATTATTCACCCAAACCAAACAATTCAACTACAAATAATCCTTCAAGTGGTATGTCTAATGTTCAAAAAATTGATTCAAATGCAGAACTATTCATTTCTAAAGTTACTGATAGAGTTAACCCTCTTTTGAACAGAAATCTAATAGTTGACAGTGGCAGTGAACCTGAAATTGATTTTTTAACACTTCGAACTGATTTGCTAATCCTGGAAAAGAGTATGTCTAAATTAGCCAGGCTGCAGTATGAGAAGTTTCATCTGCAAGTCTGTGTATCTGAAGGTTTAATACCACGAGGACTCAGAATTTTAAAAATGCCTGCACAGACTGATCAAGATTCTGTATTAGTAAGTGAATGGCAGAAGTTAAATATAGCGACAAGTATGGGCTATATGAGACTTTTAATAAATGCTGCTGAGAGGAAAGAACTGTTAATAGTGGAAGAGGTGAAGACCAACTACTTGCAGCTTTGCAACAGGTATAATTGTGAAGTGTTCACCAGGCTGCTGTCAGAGACTATAGATAATGTGAATACGTACAAACGCAAATTGTTACAAATTAAACTAAGAAAACTAAAGAGGGATCGACAGTACTTTGCTGTTGGTAATATCTTTACTTGGCCACGTGATACTATGCTGCCTGGCAGTAGGCACGCAGGGATGGATGAAGAACGACGGAGTGACATCATCGGAGCTTCTGTTGAGGCTGGAGTTGGCATTCGAGCAGCATGTGAGAATGGAACGACGATGGGCACAGCCAGTGAGGCGAGTGAACATCTTGAAGCTAGTGTTCATTTGCCAGCAGTAAATTCGAGTGAATCCATGGGTGCAAGGAGGAAAGTTGTGGTTACAACAGCGGAAGTACACCATGGAGCCAATGGAGAAGCTCAAACTACACTGCAGAGGCAACACCCATTGCCACATTTGGAAGCGGTTACAGCAGCTACACAAGCCCGGGTTTTTCCGCTTCCTATGAGGGACAATTCGCTGAACCGGAGAGCGCCTCAGGGGTCAGGTTTTCAACCCAGGGGCAGGAGCAACACACGCCACAAAAGAAAATTCGAGGAAGTGAAGGAGAATACGTACACAATAAAGAAAGCATTCCAGAATGTAAGGCATTAATAACTAATCTTTCTAAACGTACTTTAACTAATTCTGAGATTAATGTACTTTCTAAGGGTCTGTCCTTCATACCCACTAGTGATATGAATATAACAGATTTGATTTTTGACATTAAGATGTTCACAAGGAATCTGATGCTTAAATATATGTTTCATCAGAATCAAGTAAGTAATAGTAATGATGTCAGTCATGTCTTTAATAGACCCAGTACGTATGTCCCCAAACAGACAGCACTGATTAATGCGTTTGAACAAATAGTGATAGATGATATATATAGAGTACATAATAGCAAAGTGAATAAGAACAAGTGGCATAATCTCAGTAGGAGTGAATCAGAAGCTCTACATGATCTTGAAAAAGATGATGACCTGGTTATTAGACCTGCAGATAAGGGTGGGCGATAGTTGTCCTAGACACTGAGCTATATGAAAATTTGATGTATGAGATGTTAGTCAACACTGATTTTTACAAGAAAATTAATTACAGTGAGGTGAAAGGAATGGTAGAATCAGTTAATAATTATATTAAACATTTACATCATGCACAGATGATTACCAAGGAGCTATGTGACTATTTCTTTAATATTAAATATACCATTCAGATATAAAAGGCTTGCCTAAAGTGCATAAGAACCCCAACAGACCACCCATGAGGCCTATCGTCTCGAGTGGTGGATGGTGCACAGAAGCGATATCAATATATTTGGATAAGAAGCTTAGAACAATAGTGGATAGCTCTGAAGTTATTCTTAAGGATACAGAGCAGTTTTTGCATGACCTTTTTGCTTTTATGAAGAGGGATATAACTAGTTCTGGCATTATCTTGGTGACGCTTGATGTTGTGTCACTATTTACTGTAATTCCCAATACAGTGGGTTTGGGGTTATTACATGAATTAATGAATGATATTAATATATATAAACCAGATGAAATAGTGATACTAATTGAATTAATGAGAATCGTGCTTAATAATAATGTATTTCTATTTAAGAAACAAGTCTATCATCAAATGAATGGTGTAGCGATGGGTAGCTCATGCTCAAATACCTATGCCAATGCAGTTATGTTAGCCTGGGAGAGAGTACACATATTGAATGGACCCTTTAGTGACATGATACCTTTCTACAGGAGATTTGTAGATGATCTTTTTATTCTGTGGAAGGGTAATATGACAGAGTTGTTAGAGTTTGTTGATTATATTAACAACACAACAAGCTTTTTAAAATTCACCTTAAATTACTCTGAAGAAAGCGTGAGCTTTTTGGATGTATTAATAGAAAGAGATGAAAAAGGAGCTATTACCACAAGATGATATAGGAAGGAATGCCATATAAATAGCTTATTATCAAGGGCGAGCATGCATCCTAAATATGTGTTCAGGAACGTTACCCAGAATCAATTTTTTAGGGCATCCAGATTGAGTGCGAGACATAATGACTGTCAGGAACAGCTTGTTAAGACCTGTTATGAATTGGATGAGAGGGGTTATGAGAGAAGTATGATAGAGGAAGGCTTTATAAAAGCACAGCAAATGAGAGGTACAAGGGCCAGACCTTATTTCTCAGATAAATTTAACAGGGAAGCTAAGACAAGTGAGAATAAGCTTAAGGTCAATATTTCCTACTCTAGGGATGTGAGGAAATATACAGAGATAGTTAATAACCATTGGAAAATTCTGATGACCGACCCAGTAATTAGTGGAGTGGTAGGATGTAAACCACAATTCACCTTTAAGAATAAAAAGAATCTCAAAAGGAGATTATGCAACGGTCGAGACGAAGTGAATCTTGAGAATATGATTGGCACTAGACCATGTGGCAAGTGTAATTAATGCCAGTATATTTGCAGTGATACTCACTTTGTACATCCAGATACAAATGCACTTTATGAGCTTAGGGTTGGTGGTTCATGTTTGACCACCCATGTGGTTTATCTTGCTATCTGTGGCCAGTGCAACTGTTTTTATGTAGGCAAAACAGACCGCAGCCTCAGAGAAAGGGTTAGAGAACATGTATACCACATAGGGAAGGGCTCAGAGAGCAATGCTTTGTCTAAGCACGTTTTGAAGGTAGGCCAAAAACATACATTTAGGTGTATGATTGTTGCAAGAACTTATGAGAATATGAGAAATAGTGACATTAGAGATATAACCGAAGAAGCTGAAGCAAGATGGATAGCTATGCTGAGAGTCAACTTTGGTCACGGGCTGAATGATAGCATGCCCATTAATCCTATCTTAAGAAAAAGGGGGCTACGTAGGTAAATAGATGGCTATGGGTTTATGTTTTTAATATATTAATATATTAATATATTTTTATGCAATGTTTGCTATGAAATATCTATATTTATATGTTTTTAAGAATTTTATTAAAACGATGCATTAAAATTGATGTATTTTTTAGAAGTTCTATATATTTTTAGAAGCTATACATTATGAATATGGAGATAGAATGTTTTCTAGATATATATTATGTATTTTAGATTTATTGTATTTTATTAAATAGTCACACTTTTGTTGTGGCGTACACACTTAGCTTTAAGCAATGCTTTCTGATCTATAAGAGAGAATACAGCTTTAATGGTAAATGGGTTATTGAGTCACATGATTATTTTAGTTAAGTATATATAGGTGTGGTTTACCTTTGTTAGTATACACCTGAGGAAGCAATATGTGAAAGTGCTTGTATGACAATAAAGAAGACTTCTTATACTTTTATTCTTCGATTCAAGTCTGCTTTTTTACCTTTATTGAAGACTGAAGACTGCTTTTTTACTTTGATTTGGACACTGGAGCCTAACCTCAGCATTTTTTCTGGATATTATATAAAAGGTTAAAGCCTAGTACAACTGTAAGAAATCACACATCGCGTCTTACTGTACCTACTATTTTATCTTTATAAACTGTGAGAAATTTATTAGCATTTTCATGATATGAAATTTGTGAGTTATACCCGCGATTTAAATTTTTGGTCATCAATGTGATTTCAATATAATATGTGTATATATATATATATATATATATATATATATATATATATATATAATGAAAATTAAACCAACATCTGGGCTCAAAATGCTCAATAAGGCAAGCTGACAGTATTTTAAATAATAAATGTGAGCAGAAATTCATCTTTTTGATGTGTGAGTGATCTGGCCTAAAATGCAAAATTAAAAAAAAATCCTGTGTTTTTCCAGCATTCATATATCCCAAATTTAGGATTTACCAATAGTTTAATAAGTTCTGGAGCCTGGGTGGTAAGTAAAACACGATTTATTGAAATATTTTAATAAATTGTGTTTTACTGACTACCCGTGTTTTGGAACTTATTAAGGCTTTTTATCTGACCTCTGTGCTGCTGCTTGGTTGGGTTATTGGTCTAATTTTCAGCACTTTGTCCTCCCCTGGTTTTTGGTTTACCAGTATTTCCCCAGAACAAAACTGGAAAGCTAGTCTCCCTGGATCAAGAAAGCCAGACTTTATTGTTAACCAAAATAAAGGGATCACAGCTCAACACCCTGATGACTGGACGTTAAAGGGAGTCCATAATTTGTTCTGTTATTACCAGTGAGGAACTCAGTTCTCACTTGCATACTGAGAGATGCATTTTACACTTTATTTTTTCCTGCTTTACACTTATCTGACTCTACACCGACTTCATCATCACTCCTACATTTTGTCTGAATTAAACTTTCATGACAAAGATTTGAGTTTTGCACTAAAAGTTCTAAAAACACAAAGGACATATCACCTAACCTGTCTCCTTTCCATGTCTTTTCTCCTCTCTCAAGAGTCACTGAAGATTGACCCACTTTAGAAACTAATGTATATATTGTACTTTACACTCTGCTTGAATGTACATTGCACTGTTCTTGTTCACAAGAATGTATATAAGTATCAAACTCAGATTCTTGCTATTATATGCTCTAAAACAACTTAAACTACAAGCTGACATCCACCCAAACCCAGGTCCCAACAACAGTCACTCTCCCAATGACGTTTCTTTCACACGTATCACCCCAAATACACCCAGTAGAGCAGCTTGCCACTCCCATCCCTACCCACCCATACCCAGCAATTCTAACTCTGATCTGCTCTTAACTAATTTCAATCTATGCAGTATAATCACTAAAGCAAGTGACTTCAATGCAGTCCTAGCCACCTACGCTCCAGACATAGCAGTCATAACCGAAACCTGGTTAAAGCCCCACATAAAGGACACAGAAGTTATCACACCAGATTATAACATAATTAGACTAGACAGATTAAATAAAAGAGACAGTGGCGTAGCCATTATATTCAAGGACACCCTTAAGACAGATCAGCTAAGTTGCACTCCCGCAGACTAGTCCAACTCAGAAATCCTAACCGCACGCCAAGACATCAACCCAAACAAATCTATAATTATCATAGCCACCTATTTTCCCCCCGGTAATAGCCTACACGCCATAGAAAATCTACTGTCATGGGCTTCTAGTAATTTCAACCAGGAAACTCTCATTCTAGGGGACTTCAATCTTGACATGTGCATCCAACAACCTCACAAATTTTCTAAATCTATTTAACTTCACCCAAACCATAACCTGTCCCACCCGAATTGACAAATGTTCCAGAAAATAGTCTACATTAGACTGGATTCTAACTAATAAACCCAACCATGGTTATCTTGCAAGGTGTCTCCCTGATTCCCTCAGTGAGCATACTCTTACCTTCCTATGTAGAAAACGATTCCACACCCAACACAACATAACCTACAAATACATCCATAGTAAGAAAAACTTCTCCCCTCAGTTTTCAATCAACTGCTTCAGCATTACAACTGGGCACCACTCAAACTCCAACTAGACAAGGCAGTTCAATACTTTAATAATGCCTTCCTTAAAATACTTAATGATCTTGCTCCAATCAGGAAAATTCACTCAAAAGCTAAAGCCCTACCCTGGTTAACAACAGATACTAAACTATTACTAAAACACGGAAACAGGGCACGGGCCACTTACTATACTGCCAGAGACAACTCAAGTCTCTCTAACTATCAACAACTTAGAAATCTAGCAAAAAAAAAAAATAAAAGAAAGACAAACAAAACTTCTTCCTGACCTGTCAACAGTTTAACCAAAACAACCCCCAAATATTCTGGCAAAGCATCAACTATCTCCTCAATACTGGCTGTTCCTCAACCCCAGCCCCTACCACCCCAAACAACACTGACCCAATAGCTAATCAAATCAACTCACACTTTATTAATACTGTTACCTCCTTGCGAGGAAATCAACCAAATAAAGCCCTCATTCTTCCCCATTCTTCTTTTGATCTTCCCACCCTCTTCACCTTTACTGCCATCCAAACTAGCTACATAAAAACACTCTTGTCCAAACTAAAACCCTGCTGTGTTGCTGCCGACCAGCTCCCAAATGAATTCCTAAAAGTAGCTGCTCCTTCTGTTGCCTACCCATAGGTATCCTGATTAACTGATCCATTTCAGAACTATATGTCCCAACTCTGTGGAAGATATCCCATATCATTCCTCTCCACAAAGGTGGACCATCCAAAGAACTTACTAACTACCATCCCATAGCCATCATGTCCCCTCTCACAAAAATACTGGAAAAATGCATCCACAATCAACTTCTCAACCACCTCCTCAATCACAACCTATTATCCAGTTCCCAGCATGAATTTAAACCCAGTCATAGTACAAGTACTGCCCTGCTATCATTCTCCAATACCATTCATCATCAGTTAAATGAAGGACAACTAGTGTCCACTATCTTTCTCAATATGGCCAAAGCATTTGACACTGTTTCCCACCAGTTACTACCAAACAAGTTTTCATCCTATGGTCTAGAGTCCACATCCCTGACCTGGTTCAAGAGCTATCTTTCCAATAGTCAGCAAGCCACAAAATGGGAAAACAATCTTTCTCCCCTTCTCCCCATCTCTGTAGGAGTACCCCAAGGCTCCATACTGGGCCCACTCCTTTTTAGCATATTTACAAATTATCTCTGCTCGGCTTTTAACCATGTGACTATTGTCCAATATGCAGATGATTCAACACTTATCTGCTCAGCTCCATCTCCCCAAGAGCTTCAAACAAAAATGCAGTTCTTCCTTCCAAAGCATAGAAAAACACCTCGCGGAATATCAACTCATTCTAAACCCAAACAAAACCACGATAATAGTCTTCAGTAATAAAAAAATCCAATCCCAACCAATCTTCACTCTCATTTCTTACTTCAAATGGCACCAAATTAGTTCCCACTAATCAAACAAAGCTACTAGGAGTGACAATTGATGAAAATCTAAGATTTGACAGACATATTTCTCTCACAATCAAAAAAAGTGCATACCAAATTAGGTGCCCTGTACAGAGCAAAGCCATTCCTAATCCTTAGCGCTAGGCAGGCCACTGCCCAGTCTCACCTGCTCTCACCTCTACTTTATGGCTCTCACATTTTCACTAATTTGCATAAGTCTGACCTCAATAATCTAGAAGCTTGCTAGAGCAGAATAGCCAAATTCGCAACCAGTTATCCAAACAGAACACACCATTGCGCGGCTCTCTGACAACTAAACTGGCTCGAACTGCCAAACCTACTTTCCTTTAATCAACTCACCATAGTCCATAAAATGGTCCACCAACCTGACAAACTCCCTGCTTTTACTAACCTAGTACAACCAAGTCACAATGCCAGGCCCCTCAGATCATCAGTAAAAGTCATGGTAAAATTTACTCGCTCCCGCAACATTCATGGCGACTCCCTATACTCACACAAGATAGAAGCTATGGAACACACTTCCACAGCCCATCATTAAAGATCCAAACAGCCATGAGTTCAAAAAACTCCTTAAAGAATACTTAACAAATTACTGGCTATGCTACTGCCATAATCCATGGTAATAACACCCTACCTCCCCTTACCTTTCCACCATCCCAAATTACTGTATTCCATCTGCAACCTCTGGTACCCACTGTATTTCACCTGCTCAACTAACTGTGAGCTTCCACAGAACTTTTGCTCTGATAGAGAGCATCCGGAGACATCCAATAAAAAAGGAAAACAGTTGATAATAAATGTTACCTTTATGTACACTGTAGCTTAACCTGCAGTAACTGGTTGCTGAAATCTAAACTGTCACTGTTATTCTATCAAGTTAAAGTCTAAAGCTTCATAATGTATGTCTCATATACCATGTCCTTATAACAAGTTAAAGTGTAAAACTTCAAAATGTATGTCTCTGTACATGACCATGTTGTAAATCTATGGATATTTAGCTACTCCTGTTTCTCTGTAATATGTTATTGTACTTAATTCTTATTCTGTAAATCTTGGAGCTTTTCTCCCCGGGTCTCTGCTGAAAATGGGCTACTGGCTCAGTCAGACACTATGCGGTCAACAAAATAAATAAATAAATACACAGTTTTTTATGTAATTAGTCTGAACTTTTCTGTTATTGCTTACATTTCTGTATTTTTTTGTTGGTGAAATGTTTTGTGTTTGACACAGGCTGAGCCTGAAATTGGTCAATATCTAATAGTGCACTATCCTGGTAAACAAATACAAATCAATCAGTTACCTAACCTGGCTCCTTAGTGTCTGCAATCCCTGACTGATAAGCATAACTTAAATGACTTGTTTGATTTGATGCAGTCAGAGGTGTAGCTAGTGATCCTGATGACCATTCCATCCCCCAATCTTGTGCTGCCCCAACTGTAATTTGAGGAGCAAAAAAAATAAAAAAAATGAAAAAGGTCCTCAGAGTACTAAGCACCACAGTTTTAAAAACGTTCTTCTTTCCTTTTAAATTGCACAAACTGCTTGCTACAAAGTAGCAATCAGCTGCTACAGTTTATGCCACACAAGGTGTGCTAAGCGCTTCAGTTCTGATCACAAATGCAATACTAGCATCTGAATGCTTGTAATACACTGCACTTCGAACTGATCAGCATGTGCTGATTGCTCCCTAAAGTAATGTGTATTCAAGGTAGCTGCCCACTTTTCCCCATCTTAGCTATGCTAATGGATGAAATTATTGCCCCCCTCCCAAAAGAAGGAGTAAATGGATTTCTCAACAGTTTTACACCTGTCTTATTGCACTCACCACCCCCCCCCATACTATCAGAAACTGTATTCTTTCACTCTGTCTCAAAATTAAATGCCGTTTTAAACCATAACTCATTTTCATAGCAAGTGTCCAAGAAATCTTGCCACCATACTGTTTATTTCACATACCACTACAATCTGCCCTTGAATGTATTCAGGTAATCTTAAGGTAGCAGTGTTTGTTGTTCTCATTAAAACATTTGACAATGTGTCCTGCCTTCCCAGACAATTTTATCTTACTAGAAAGATGTCATTCTTTGTAATAGCATGCATATAAGTATAAAACATTAAGATTGTTGCTAGAACAAAATGATTGGGTAGTATATCTGTATTTTTTGAAAAAAAAGATCTAGGTTAAGGAAGAAAGAAAACTCAGGGTTTCTTTTTGTGAGGTCAAAAAATTAGCTTAATAGTGTATTATGGGAGGATGTTTTTATTTAAGGTAAAGAAAAAATATGTCAATTTTTAAAGAGAGCTATCACAACAGACTGCTTTTTGAGTATATTCTGATTTTCCCCAACTCACTCACCTACCCACTCACCCTGTCCCTACTGTGTTCTTAAACCCAGTGTCTCTGGCTCTGGATGTATCTGTCATTTATGTAAGTGCAACTTCAAAAGCACCTCTCTCTGATATCACATTTAATCATACCAATAATTGTTACAAGGCAATGTTGTGAAGGCTGTCCTCTTAAACTAGTTACACTTAACTTAGCATTCCATTCATACATCCTTACATTCTAATACCAACAAATTTAAATATATGTAAAGGCATGACATGCAATGCAGGATCTGCATTCTGTATATACCTTATCTAAAGATCCATTATTGAGCAGTGGCTGTTCACCTCCCATTTTCCACACAAATAATGATTTTATGTAAAAATAAGACTTCTAAAACTATCCAGTGTCTGATCTGATGCTTGTGAAAGGCATGGTGTAGGTAGCATGTCATGTTTGCAGCAGGGAGGGCTCAAAAATGTTCCATTTTAATTATGCATATGTC